>NC_064621.1:638371263-638671263 GCF_023898315.1 Schistocerca nitens
GTTGTTGTACCCACTAAACGAAGAAATAGAAAGTTCATGAAACAAGGGCTCTAAAATACATACCTTCAGAGCAAAGAAGGAAAGGAGCATATTACCTACAAAAGGAAGATGAACTTGAAGGCAATAATGTAGAAATGAGAGGGACGTAGGTGTAGATTAAATGGGAGATGCGATACTGCGAGAATAATCTGACAGAGCACCCCCCCCCCCCCCCAATCTATTTTTTGAGGTCAAGTTGCGGCAGTAAGTCTTTTTTCTGTATTCGGTTGAGTCTGCTTCGTTATTTGGCCTATCTACTTACCTAACCTTCATCATTCTTCTAGCAGCACATCTCAAACGCTACTGTTCCCTTGTTAGCCGCTCGGTCTTAGGCGCCTTGCCACGGTTCGCGCGGCTCCCCCGCCGTCAGAGGTTAGAGTTCTCCCTCGGGCATGTGTGTGTGTGTGTGTGTGTGTGTGTGTGTGTGTGTGTGTGTGTGTGTGTGTGTTGTCCGTAGCGTAAGTTAGATTAAGTAGTATGTAAGCGTATTACCGAGGACCTCAGCAGTTTGGTCCCATAGGAACCACACATTTCCAGTTTTTTCCCGTGTTGTCTGAAGTGTTGCTACACCTTCACTTCCGTACAAGACTACACTCCACGCGTCAACTTTCAGTGAGAGATTACTAATAAACAAATACCTCTTCCCCAGAATGCTTTTCTTGCTATAGACATCTGCATTTTATATCATCTCCAATTTGGCCATCATTAGTTATTTTGCTGCCCGAATAGCAATACTCACCTGCTTTTAGTATTTCATTTCCTAACCTTATTCCCTCAGGATCGCTTGATTTAATTCGATGGCATTTCATTACCTCGGTTTTACTTCTATTTGTTAATCTTGGGGCCCTCTTTTGAAGACACAATCCGTTCCGTTCAACTGATATTCCCGGTCCTCTGCGGCCTCCGACAGAATTGGAAAGTCATCGGCGAATTTTGATGATAGTGAAACTTCCTGGCAGATTAAAACTGTGTGCCGGACCCGAGACTCGAACTCGGGACCTTTGCCTTTCGCGGGCAAGTGCTTTACCGAGCGCACACTCCGCTGCAGAGTAAAAATCTCATTCTGGAAACATCCCCTAGGCTGTGGCTAAGCCGTGTCTCCGCAATATCCTTTCTTTCAGGAGTGCTAGTTCTGCAAGGTTCGCAGAAGAGCTTCTGTAAAGTTTGGAAGGTAGGAGACGAGGTACTGGCAGAAGTAAGGCCGTGAGGACGGAGCGTGAGTCGTGCTTGGGTAGCTCAGTTGGTAGAGCACTTGCCCGCGAAAGGCAAAGGTCCCGAGTTCGAGTCTCTGTCCGGCACACAGTTTTAATCTGCCAGGATGTTTCATATCAGCGCACACTCCGGTAAAGAGTGAAAATTTCATTTTGATGATAGTTTTTATTTCTTGTCACTGAACAATGATTTTCTTTCCAAACTGACTCGTCGGTTTCCTTTACCGCTTGCTCCGTTTACCTACATATTGACTGACGTGAGAGACAGGCTGTTTGCTGGAAAACGCAGCAATTATGAATCAGGGCGGTGGAGCTATAAATCGAACCCCGTTCCTCCCGCGTACGTATCCCGCGCCTCGTCTGCCGTACTGCTCCAGCCCTGACGGCCGGCCGGTGAGCCGCCAAGTGACCGAGGTCCGTATTTTTCCGGAATTGCGTTTCGGGCGCTCCCCGCCGGCGCTTAGCCCGCTAGTAATCCACTTTGCGCCGCGCGGGGGCGGACAGAGGCACTGCGGACCAAAACTCGGCAGACGAGCGCGGCCGCGCAAGGATATTAAAACAATTGGATTTATCCCCGGCCAGCTGCGTCGTCTGTGCCGTGAGAATCAATACCGCGCGCAGGATGGGATGGGATGGGATGGCATGGGATGGTGAAGGGAGGAGGGGAAACCCGCCCGAGCTGGCCCAATTTGA
Source organism: Schistocerca nitens (assembly GCF_023898315.1). Lineage (NCBI taxonomy): Eukaryota > Metazoa > Arthropoda > Insecta > Orthoptera > Acrididae > Schistocerca > Schistocerca nitens. The sequence continues at coordinate 638,373,207 of NC_064621.1, forward strand.
ATATGGTAATTTGATTAACACCAGCCAGCCCGCGGAATAATTTAAATAAAAATTGTTCAAATTATTCATAAATATCCGCGTCGTTAGCTTCGTACCGCGGAGCGGTCGGACAACGAAATTGTGAAAAAAAAGGAGAGGTGTATAATACGCGGGGGAGGAAAAAACCGCGCGTGTTGTGCAATGAATGTAACAAACATTAATGTGCCGGCCGAGTGAGCGTCCGGAGCAGCCATTGTAGCCGGCGCGCATCGCTGCCCCCTGCCGCCGCGCGCAGGCCACGAAAAGATTTTTTCCATAAAAAAAGATCTACCTCCCATATTCTGCGGTTTTTCGGTATTCAATGAGGAGGCCTATTTATTCTTTTTTTTTTTCGTGGAATAAAATGAACGAGCAAATGCTTTAGTGCCGGCACTGCCATGTAACTTGCTGCCATGACGACGTTATCTGCCTCCCAGCTTCACTGCGGAGAAAATTTGCATCCTGTGCGGGGGAGGTGGCGTCCACTGGTCGGCACGTTGTACGAACCACCTTCACACGAAACGTGCTTGTCGACAGCTCTCCGTGCCTTATACCGTCGATTAATTTGCAGTGATGGCACCGAGCAGATTGCGGAGTAAATCCGTGGGCGGCGGGAACAGGAGAGGAAGAGAACAGACACGGAGCGCGATTGGAAAAGAAGGCACACACTAACTCATCCGAGCGCTTGAAGAATCTGTAAACATCCTTAGTATTGCACTACTGTCTGAAACTTAACCGTATTTTTGGAAATACAACAAAGGAAAGAGCGTTCGCGAGCTCGGGCACTCTGGTCAAGGCTTCCCAACGAATCATATTTGTGCTGTCTGTATAGGCAGCAAGCAGGTTCCGCTTTGCGTAGGGACGTGACTCGACGACGAAAATAGCTGCATTACAACCGCAGTGTATCACACACAGGAAGTGGAAGGAAAGTTTGTGGCGTCATTCGAGATGTCTCATTATCAGTCGTTATGACAAATTTCTTAACATCGAGTATAGATTTAAATGTCAGGAAATCGTTTCTGAAAGTATTTGTATGGAGTGTAGCCATGTATGGAAGTGAAACATGGATGATAAATAGTTTGGACAAGAAGAGAATAGAAGCTTTTGAAATGTGGTGCTACAGAAGAATGCTGAAGATTAGATGGGTAGATCTCATAACTAATGTGGAGATATTGAATAGGATTGGGGAGAAGAGGAGTTTGTGGCACAACTTGACAAGAAGAAGGGATCGGTTGGTAGAACACGTTATGAGGCATGGAGGGATCACCAATTTAGTATTGGAGGGCAGCGTGGAGGATAAAAATCGTAGAGGGAGACCAAGAAATGAATACACTAAGCAGATTCAGAAGGATTTAGGTTGTAGTTGTTACTGGGAGATGAAGCTTGCACAGGATAGAGTAGCATGGAGAGCTGCATCAAACCAGTCTCAGGACTGAAGACCACAACAACAACAACAATGAGAAGTTTGTAATCGCAATATACTTGACATCGATTTGTTAATCTTAGAACATATTCTGAGCTCAATAATGATGATTTTCCGATAGGGTGACCTCCTACACGCCATCCAGTGCTGATTCCGAAAACAACTCGCACTTTCCTCGCATGACGTACTGGGAGGTTGGGATCAAGGAAATCAGGTAGATAAAGTGTTTCTTGATTTCCTGAAAACATTTGACTCGGTACCAAATCTGCGGTTATTGTCAAAAGTACGGTCATATGGGCAATTAAGAGAGATTTGCGATGGATTAAGGACTTTTTGATAAGGAGGGCGCCGCATGTTATTTTGGATGGAGAGTCTTCGACAGATGTAGAAAAACCTCGGGTGTGCCCGAGTGAAGTATGTTGGGTCCCTTGGTCTTTATGTTGTATATTAATGAGGTTACGGACAATATTAATGACAATCTCACACTTTTTGCTGATGACGCAGTTATCAGTAGTGGAGTACTGTCCGAAAGAAGACATGTAAATATTGAGTCACATCTTGATAAGATTTCAAAGTGGTGCGAAGACTGGCAACTTGCTTCAACTGTTCAAAAGTGTGAATTTATGCACTTCACAAAAGGAAAAAAAAGTAGTATCCTATGACTATTATACTAATGAATCACAGTTGGAATTGGCCAACTCCTACAAATATGTACGTGTACAGTTTGCAGATATATGAAATGGAATGATACATATGCTCTGTCGTGGGTAAAGCAGCTGGTGGACTTCGGTTTGTTGGTAGAATACTGGGAAACTGCAATCACTCTACAAGGGAGATTGCTTACAAATCACTTATGCGACCCATTCTAGAATACTGGTCAAGTGTATTTGACCCATACCAAATAAGACCAGAGGACATGGAACGTATGCAAAGAAGAGCAGCACAAATGCTCACAGGTTTGTTTGACCCGTGGCAGAGTGTCACAGAGATGCTGAAGAGGCAGACTCGTGAAGATAGAATCCCGAGAAAGCCCGCTTGGAACGTTTCAAGAACCGGGTTTTGAACGATTATTTCAGGAATGCAGCACACAAAAAAATGGTTCAAATGGCTCTGAGCACTATGGGACTTAACTTCTGAGGTGATCAGTCGCCTAGAACTTAGAACTACTTAAACCTAACTAACCTAAGGACATCACACACATCCATGCCCGAGGCAGGATTCGAACCTGCGACCGTAGCGGTCGCGCTGTTCGAGACTGTAGCGCCTAGAACCGCTCGGCCACTCCAGACGGCGAATGTAGCACACACACACACACACACACACACACACACACACACACACCCCGATGCTTTAGCTCACAGCGGTATTGCAGAGAGGCATTTAAACAAACCCTAATAACTTGTACCCTCTGCCATTCACTTCACAGTTGTTAGCAGAGTATAGCTGGAGATGTAGAAATGTAATGCGATAATGGTGGCTTTGGGACTCTTGGTATGAAGACTACAATTCGACCCTTTGAGACGGGCCAGATACGGACCACGCCACTGGTGAGCGTTAGGTGTGTTTCTAAGTGAGATTTCAGAGGTCGGAAGACGGTTCTGACATCGCAGGAAATGGTCGTGCATCAGGACAAGGCCGACCTCAGTAATCACTCCACATAGAAACATAATATGGCGGAAATACGTCATACTCGCAGTCAATTTGCAGCAGAGATTACAGAATTTCCAGCAGAGATTACTGTCGCCCTGAGAGTTGCTGATGTGCGATGCGAGAAACTGTGTACGATAGACGGAGAACAGTTGCCCTGTGTGCAGACTCGGTGCGTGTCCGTTTCCTGGATCTCCAGCATTAGACCGCGAAAAAACACTAGAAAACACGTTGCTCGCACATATATTTGTGTTCAGTTTCCATTTTCTTATGTAATGATATAATAGTCAGGCTACATATCACTTCGGATCTTCGCCGTCTAGTCGCGAGTTCTGTTCTTGTCTCGGTCACGGGTGTGCCAGCGTAGGTGGACAATCGGGTAGATGACTTACAGCGGTCGCTGAATGCGCCTTTACAGTAAACACAGCCAGCAGAGTCTGCTGGTTCCGCACGCGGATAACCTTTTGTATCTCGACTTGCAGCACTGCTGTTTGCTGTTCAGAAGCGGGCCAATCGCGCTCGGCTCAGAGTGGCAAGCCGGGGTTATCACGGCGGGCTGGCCTGATTGATGGACACTCGACTTTCCGCCGCAGATAAACAACTTGGAAAGGTCTCCTTGCGAAATTACATCTGTACTAATTGAATGACCAGGTCGACATATTAAAAAGCTCTCTTTCGGCCGAGAGATAACGTTATCGGGTAATCTTGTAAGAGGCGAGAAAAGCTTAACAAGACGGCAGATACACTGTCAAGTGTATTAAATGCGCTGCGCGAGTTGATGGCTTTCCAGTGTTTCTTGTATGCGTCATTAGACAAGCAGCGGCAAAGACAACACGTTCCTGGCACATACTGGGTGATGCAATGTTGTTACAAGTTTAGAAGTCATGTTTCTCCTGTTAGTCCTCGTCTCACGCGTATGTACTCCACTTAACCATTTGCTACAGATTGGCCAGCCGATGTTCTGGCAGACATTCAGTTGTTCCACAAGTCTCCTCGGTTAGTGAATGTCGACCACGTGTCGTAGAAGACAGCAGCGGTTCTGTATGGGGTCTTCCTTTAATGTCGACAACTAACAATAGTCTCACGTTGGTAACAATTACTACAAATTAATCTTCCGCCATATAGTTGGTGAAAAGCTGTAGTCCGCTATGTGAAAGGACGTCGAACTATTTTAAAACAAGAGGCTTTCTACGTGTTTCATTGTGCAACTGCTTAGACTAATACGAGGGTCGTCCACAAAGTAAGTTCCGTTTCTATTTCTATCCGCGGCAGCGCTACGATCGCAGTTCCGAGCTTGCACAGCAGTTACTCTGACTCGAGGAGAAGACATGTACGCCATTTTCAGATCGCTGCTGGCGACGTGTGCTTTGTAGTGCCTCTTTATAATGTCAGCCGTAATTGAAAATGCCACCGCCCGGCGCAATTTCTTAATGGTCTCGCAGTAACCATGTGCGTTGATTGTTTGGCCTCGTGGCTCGGGCATGGATGTATGTGATGTCCTTAGGTTAGTTAGGTTTAAGTAGTTCTAAGTCCTAGGGGACTGATGACCACAGATGTTAAGTCCCATAGTGCTCAGAGCCATTAGAACCACTCAAACATGTAATACGATATCGTCTTTCTCCTTTGGCAACTTTCTGGTTAGATACTGTTAAATATAATTCTTCTCATTTACAAATTCTGCCGCAAAAGTTGCCAATTCCTATAAAACCTGGAATTTTAGGTGATTCGAAAAAGCAAAGGTACCTTAAAGGTATGACGACTGACTTCGAGACGAGTCGACAGATTTTATCCAATGAAGGAGTTAACGAAGGAAAGAAAGAAAGCGTTGCTTTTCCTTGAAATCTTCATTTCTTGCCCGTAGGTTGGAGGGAGCTATTATGAAGCTTTTCTCGACCACGCTGATTAGTTTTGAGATGCTTTAGTTTTGTGCAGGACCCTAAGGTCGATGTAGTTTGCCAGCTTCTTTTGCTGGTTTTCAAGGTAGATACTTCAGTCCTTGCATTTGCCTGTGTGTGTGTGTGTGTGTGTGTGTGTGTGTGTGTGTGTGTGTGTGGCCGGACCACCTTCAAAACCCCACATGGGATTCGACAGTTGGTCTTGTCTTCTTTGATGCGTGATTATATAGTTCTTTCTTCCTCGTACACACAAATTACGTTCTGTTCTGAAGTTCTCGTCGCTCATGTAGATCATATTCTGTATTGTCCTATGTTGGGAAATAGTCAATGTCGTATATCGTCCATTGGTGTTGTTCAGCAGAGCATTTTTAAAAACATTTGAGCTGCGCTAACCGCCCTGTCAGTGTCGCGATGTTGCACCGCACCCAGCACACCAACCACAGAGCGATGGGAAAAGCAGAGGAGAGTCCATTTCTCGACGTCTCACTCGAGGTGTTACCAGGAAATGCTCAAGCAGGTCGACGTGTTACAAGGTCGGGGCGATATGTACACGCAGTCTACCGACTGCCTCGTCACATCGGGTATGTTTGCTTCTTCGAACCTTCGTTAGCATACGATAACGAGCCAGTAACCGACACAGCATAGAGAGAGGGAGATAAGCGCGGTGTCGTGTCGAGCATGCAGTCCAAAGATAGCTTTGTGCAGAGAGCTCACACCAAGGGCACCAGCCACACGTCCTTCGGTTTGCTACACTGCAGACACTATCGGTCGGTCCGCAAAGCTCTTGATGTCGTAATAGAGCTGATACTGGCAACTGCTGCGATTGTTCTTCGATGTAGAGAAAACACACTTTTTAATAAAATAAAAGTGTTCACCCTGTTCTCTCGGTACGGAGAGTGCATCAAAAGGAAAAGATATTGGAACAGTAGGTTTTCCTCTAAACTACCATTTTCTGTCCTGCAATCAGAGTTGCTCCGTCTTTAAATCTCCCGTTCGTTGAAGAAACTTTCCAAGTGCATTGGACCTTTCCGGGGAATCGTATCTCGACAGAGCAATGTTGATTACAGAGATGATAGATTTACACATCTTTTATAAGTAATGTGGAATATTCTGAGTATTAAGAGTTTATGTAACGACCTTATATGCAGCATAATATACTTTGACTCCCTGTTGTATGTTTACAGATCAAAACAAAAACTTAACAGTTCTTGGCGCACGAGACATAACTGTCACTATCTTATACATTTATCTCCTGTAATTGCTGTTGTGTGCTTTCTAAATTCTTTTACAAATATCGATTATTTCATTAGATTTCCTGAGGCACACGTGCGGAATACCACTAAAAATTTGACAAAACTGATTCAGTATTATTCTGAGATTCCGACAAGTACTCCGATATCAAATATGATATTTACGCCGTAAATGCGTAATGAAAGAAGTCAACCATCTCCACGGATAAATAAAATTAAATAAACTTCTGCTTGTGCGCGTTGTATGATATGATATACGCATTAAGCAGGGCCTCGAAATGGCCTTCATTGGTTAATATCTTGTATAGATAAACGAAAGGAATGGGTGATACTGGATCTCAAAGACAGACGTGTTGGCAGCCCGTAATATGATGACTGCGCCAGACCAGTGTATTCATTTTTTAATAATAGCCGTGAGAAGTAAATTGCTCTACGAATGTATTTTATCTGACAGTGTTTTCGGAGCGGCTAATCGCCCTGCTTGGAGATCAGATAAGACAATGTTGTGAGGCAACAAAGCAGACACAACGTGTTGCAATTGAACAGCCGCGAACATACTTAAAAGTGTAGCAGTATTTCCGTCGCCCAGGTAATTTGTGGCATGGTGCTCGAAACACTTACCAAAGATTCCAAAATACCTTGGATAGGTATTCTTCTAATGTGGTGAATGTTGTAATACACTACTGGCCATTAAAATTGCTACATCACGAAGATGACGTGCTACAGACGCGAAATTTAACCGACAGGAAGAAGATGCTGTGATACGCAAATGATTAGCTTTTCAGAGCATTCACCCAAGGTTGGCGCCGGCGGCGACACCTACAACGTGTTGACATGAGAAAAGTTTGCAACCGATTTCTCATACACAAACAGCAGTTGACCGGCGTTGCCTGGTGAAACGTTGTTGTGATGCCTCGTGTAAGGAGGAGAAATGCGTACCATCACGTTTCCGACTTTGATAAAGGTCGGATTGTAGGCTATCGCGATTGCGGTTTATCGTATCGCGACATTGCTGCTCGCGTTGGTCGAGATCCAATGACTGTTAGCAGAATATGGAATCTGTGGGTTCAGGAGGGTAATACGGAACGCCGTGCTGGATGCCAACGGCCTCGTATCACTAGCAGTCGAGATGACGGGCATCTTATCCGCGTGGCTGTAACGGAACGTGGAGCCACGTCTCCATCCCTGAGTCAACAGATGGGGACGTTTCCAAGACAACAACCATCTGCACGAACAGTTCGACGATGTTTGCAGCAGCATGGACTGTCAGCTCGGAGACCATGGCTGCGGTTACCCTTTACACTACATCACAGACAGGAGTGCCTGCGATGGTGTACTCAACGACGACATCGCGGTGAACGCACATTGGAAGCGTGTATTCGTCATCGCCATACTGGCGCATCACCCACCGTGATGGTATGGGGTTTCATTGGTTACACATGTCGGTCAGGTCTTGTTCGCACTGACGGCGCTTTGAACAGGGAACGTTACATTTCAGATTTCTTACGACCCGTGGCTCTACCCTTCATTCGATCCCTGCGAAGCCGTACATGTGAGCAGGATAATGCACGACCGCATGCTGCAGGTCCTGTACGTGCCTTTCTGGATACAGAAAATGTTCGACTGCTGCCCTGGCCAGCACATATTCCAGATCTCTCAGAAATTGAATACGTCTAGTCAATGGTGGGGCTCGTCACAATACGCCAGTCACTACTCTTGATGAACTGTGGTATCGTGCTGAAGCTGCATGGGCAGCTGTACCTGTACACGCCATCCAAGCTCTGTTTGACTCAATGCCCAGACGTATCGAGGCTTTTATTACGGCCAGAGGTGGTTGTTCTGGGTACTGATTTCTCAGGATCTATGCACCCAAATTGCGTGAAAATGTAATCACATGTCAGTTCTAGTATAATATATTTGTCCAATGAATACCCGTTTATCACCTTGTAACCTCCCCCTCACTTATCGACCTTAATGACAGTGAAAAATTAAACCGCGTGTATCTAATGGAAATTTGGGAAAAGCAATCTTCACCGAAGTTAATCTGTCGGTAAAGAGGGAGGAAAGGGTTACATGTAAATGAAAGGAAAAATGCAAATGAAACTGGTGGAAATTCATTTTGAAAAGGGGTAAAGTTAATAAAGAAAGTAAATGTGCGGCCGTTACGTTAACAATTAACTAGCGGTAATTAGATATTTGAGATTCGGGGAAAATTACGGTCGCCAGTCGTATGGACAATTACTATAGTAACTGAAAGAGAAAGGTTATCGCACATATAATTAGCACTAAAAGCGTGGCAACTGAAGGTTGACACGTGTTGTGTGAAAACTGAATGTTTGTCAGAAGTAATAAATTTCGCTACACTCTGACTTAATTTAACAAAAGAATTAATAAACCCGGAAAATTGAAAGTTAATTTAGTGACTGAAATTAATAGTGAACTTTGTTTCTGAAGCACTAGGAAATTCAGTAAAATAAGGTTAGTCTTGGGCTACCTCAACAATCATTTCAAAAGCTACTTGAATCTACGCAATTTAGAAATAAGAGATTTAACTTTGAACTTGAATTAAATGATTCTGAACAATTAAAAATAGTAAAATTTAGTACGTACCAAGCTGAGCTGCAGTCACAGGTAAGCTAAAATATGGTAACAAAACTCGCACTCTTAATTTGTGCTTGTGTAATCTAAATATTGTAGCCAGCTATGAATACTTTAACTGAACTTTGAAATTAAGGCAGTGAAATTGAATTATATTATTTTAATGCTGGCGTTTGAATTTCAACGACACTCGGGTTCATTCCGGAAAAGGAGGGGACCCTGCTTGGTAATGCAATTGGGACAATGAGCAACAAAGGTTCATGCTAAGTTGCTGTAATTTTGTGATGCAAAAGTTAGAAAAGCTGAGGTCTGGCATACAGTTCTAAAACTTTACGTGCTTTTAGTGTTCATTGTTGGTTGATTGAAGGTTTGAAGTCGCCGATCTAGGAGGTGGCAACAGTCACTCATTGTCGGCCGTCGCTGTTGCAGAAGCTGGATGTTGGCGCGCCTCCTTCTCGACACGGTCACCAGGCGAAACGGGCTCTTGATGTGCGCCAGCTAATGCTTCCCGTCCGCGACACCGTTTCAGAAACTATGATAGCAAGTCGAGCGCAATTACATGCTGCCAAACCCTGAAAGCGCGGCAACTCGCGGGAGCGTCACACAACACACCTGCTCCACTGCACTACTCCAGCCAGACTCTCCTCTGCTCTGCCGGCGCTCCACGCGACAGAGTTAACACTACCAAAGATCCTAAACGCTTTAGTTCTCCACACGACCTATTGATGTATTCGTTCGATAGCATAGTTTTCCCTAGGCAAGACCCAGCGTAAAAATACAAATAATATTTACAAAACAACAAATTATACATAGTTACAATATATAAAGACACAGAAATGTCATATCTTGAGGTTACAAAACAAGGAAAAAAATTATAGTACAATAGATGGAAATAGGAGGATATGCATTTCCGGCGGTACAACCTGCATTTCTTGTTGGTGTAGCAATTTTAACGCCAGTAGTGTATTCCTTTATTTCAATTGCCTATTTCAGATTATGTGACCATTTTTACGGTACCTTAAAGATCAGCTATTGTGATGGTACGGATGACAGAGAGAGAGAGAGAGAGAGAGAGAGAGAGAGAGAGAGATTGGAAGAAGAGTAAGGCTTAATCTCACTTGTTTTGTGACGTTTTAGTCATTTTCATCGCATTCGTGCATAGAAATTTTTGTAAGGGCGCTGATAAGCTCGCCGTCCGCACGCGCGCACGCACGCGCGCGCGCGCACGCACGCACACGCGCACGCACGCACGGTTCCAGGAGCAGCCTTCCACAAATGCCAAGTCCCCGGCAGAGGCACGTGTTGGTGTGGACAGGCAGGTGCTCGGCTACTGTGGGAGCTGCGGTTGTGCGCGGGGCGTCGGGCGCGCCGCAGAAGCCGCAGCCGCGGCCTGGGCGCAAAACTGCCGCCGCCGCCGCCGCCGCCGCCGCTGTGCAGGCGCCTACCTGCACATTATCCCAGCGTAGGTGCGGCGGCCGGCGCACACACACACACACACACACACACACACACACACACACACACACCCTGTGCGCCTCGCCAGAGAAACGCCTGGCGTGGTAAAGCGAGCACTGGCGGAACTTCATTCTTCTGAAACCGGCGCGCCCTGCCAGTTCATGAGCAGTACCAGCAGGAATACTGATTAACTCTCACGATCCCGCACAACAGTCTTGGACGGTTTATTTTTTACTTTCCCTCTGTTGAGTAGGTTTCGTTCTGTCACGAAGTGAGCGTAAAAAAGACAGGTTGGAAAGAGTAGTGCCATCCCTGTATTTGGAAGATTTTTTTAGTCTGTGTCCAAATTTTGGCGTAGCAGTACGTGTCAGACGTTCTCATCGTAACGATTCCTCGTAGTCTTCAAATAAACAGTGAGGTGACAACTCACGGCGTACCTCCTGATCTCGTTGTCGCTTTTGCCCGACGTGGTGCCGTGGGCTCAACAAGTCGTTGGGAGTCCTCTGCAGAAATACTCTATAGGCAGGTGTTGCCGATGCAGGATTTCGTGCACAAAATGACCTCTCGATCAAATCACCAAAATGTCCCGTAGGGCTCATGTCGGACTACCTGGGCGGCCAGATCATTCGCTCGAATTCTCCAGAATGTTCCATAAACCGATCTCGAACAACTGTGCCCCGGTGACGTGGCGCACTGCCACCCATAAAAATTCCATCGTTGTTTCGGAACGTGACATCTCTGAGTGGCTCCAAATGGTCTCCAAACTTGCAGCCATTGATCGGTTCAGTCGGACCAGAGCACCACGTCCGTGTCAAGTAAACGCAGCCCACACCGTTACGGAGCCGCCACCAGCTCGCACAGTCCCTTCTTGATAAATCTGATCCGTGGTTTCCTGGGGTCTGCACCACGCTCGAACCCTACTAAATCGGGACTCATCTGACCAGGTCACAGTTTTCCAGTCGCCTAGGATTAAAATGATACGGCCACGAGCCCAGCAGAAGCGCTGCAGGCGATGTCGTGCTGTTACCAAAGGCACTGCTGCCGTAGCCCATGTTGTTGTTGTGGTCTTCAGTCCTGAGACTGGTCTGATGATGCAGCTAACTTCATCTCCCAGTACCTACTGCAACCTACATCCTTCTGAATCTGCTTGGTGTATTCATCTCTTGGTCTCCATCTACGTCTTTTACCATCCACGCTGCCCTCCAGTGCTAAATTGGTGATCCCTTGATGCCTCAGGACATGTCCTACCAACCGATCCCTTCTTCTAGTCAAGTTGTGCCACAAACTTCTCCTCTCCCCAATCCTATTCAATACCTCCTCATTAGTTATATGATCTACCCATCTAATCTTCAGCATTCTTCTGTAGCACCACAGCTTCTATTCTCTTCCTTTCCAAACTATTTATCGTCCATGTTTCACTTCCATACATGGCTACACTCCATACAAATACGTTCTGAAATGACTTCCTGACATTTAAATCTATACTCGATGTTAACAAATTTCTCTTCTTCAGAAACGCTTTCCTTGCCATTGCCAGTCTACATTTTATATCCTCTCTACTTCGACCATCATCAGTTATTTTGCTCCCCAAATAGCAAAACTCCTTTACTACTTTAAGTGTCTCATTTCCTAATCTAATCCCCTCAGCATCACCCGACTTCATTAGACTACATTCCATTATCCTTGTTTTGCTTTTGTTGATGTTCATCTTATATCCTCCTTTCAAGACGCTATCCATTCCGTTCAACTGCGCTTCCAAGTCCTTTGCTGTCTCTGACAGAATTACAATGCCATCGGCGAACCTCAAGCTTTTTATTTCTTCTCCATGGATTTTAATACCTACTCCGAATTTTTCTTTTGTTTCCTTCACTGCTTGCTCAATATACAGATTGGATAACAGCAGGGAGAGGCTACAACCCTGTCTTACTCCCTTCCCAACCACTGCTTCCCTTTCATGGCCCTCAACTCTTATAACTGCTATTTGGTTTCTGTATAAATTGTAAATAGCCTTTCGTTTCTTGTATTTTATCCCTGCCACCTTCAGAATCTGAAAGAGAGTATTCCAGTCAACATTGTCAAAAGCTTCCTTTAACTTTACAAATGCTAGAAACGTAGGTTTGCCTTCCGTTAATCTAGCTTCCAAGACACCACATTTCGCCGCACTGTCTTGACAGATACGTACGTTATACGTCACACTGTCTGCTGTTAAATGACGCAGTTTGTTAGCACTGACAGCTCTACGCAAACGCCGCTGCTCTCGGTCATTGAGTGAAAGACCATCGGCCATTGTGTTGTCTATGGTGAGAGGTAATGTCTGAAATCTGGTATACTCGGCACACTCTTCGTACTGTCGATCTCGGACTAGTAAATTCCCCAACGATATCCGTACGGAATGTCCCATGTGTCTAGCTCAACTACCATTCCGCGTTCAAGGTGTGACAAGTCTTCCCATAGTGCGGCCGTGATCACGTCGCACACGTTTTGACACGGGCCATCTGAGTACAAATGAGAGCTGCGCCTTTGCACTGCCCTTTCATACCTTGTGTATGCGGTACTACCGCCATTTGTATATGTGCATAGCGCTATCCCATTACGCTTGTTACCTCAGTGTACATAGCCCTGACGGCACGTCACAACATGCCTCTATACGACTCACATACTTCACCACTGAGTCCTGGAAGAGAAAACTATCCACCGACAGTACCACGAACGCATGGAACTGAGAATACTGCAGTAAGAACCGCAGTTACGGTACGGTATACCACGTACAGTTACTGAACTTCCGTGCGGGACCTTTTCGTAATGTTAAGTGTTATTACGACAGATTATAAACGAAGCCTCAGACGCTGCAGTCTAGAACGCGGAAGAAACTGGAGACAACAGTAATGCCAACTATACTCAGTGGCCACATCAGAAAGGTTTTGATGTGTTAAGTACTCAATAACGAACGACAAGCGGCCAAGTGTGCTGTATCAAGTTCAACAAACTGGTCTGACGGCATCGTAAACTAATCTAGAGTAACAGTTATGCAGGATATGTTATTGCCACAGAAAGGCATGATCGCTTGTGGTACGGAATAGTCTGATTTGCGCATACGAATGCGAGGTAGCATACCGGATGTTAGGTGTGTGGAAAACTCCCGTCTGATAGGACTAGAGCCGTCTGTCTATGGATCGGTGACTAGGCAGGTGATTTTGTTTGTCCTGATAATGCCCTCTTAGGTAAACACCGTTCATCATCTGGTTACACGGCAGTCTTCAAACATTCGTTCAATGCTCCGTTCATGTACGTCATTGCTCTTCTGTCCCACACCTTGAGCAGTTCCTGTGGAAAAGTTGGGTCAGTCTTAGGCCAGAACGGCTGTATCGCCTTCTGTAGTGATCCACACCGGCAATGTACTTAACTCTCTCGCCGAAGAAATCACCTCGCGGAAATGTAAGTTCTTACCAAGGAACCCGATACTGTTCTTACACAATAAGATGGTACGAGTTAGCAAATCTATACGGACCGCTTTCAGTTACACGAAAACAAACAGAACTAACAGTTCGCTATTATCAAAGAAGTCGCTGCCGTCTGTATGTAGATCTATTATCAAACAATTCGTATCACTTTTTCTTTCGACCGAGCGAACGCTATGAACAAAGGAACGGTGTTGGAACGTAACCAGATGTAGGGTCCAGAAAGTAAGCTCCTTCCATTGTAGTGGCTTTCGGTCCCCAGTCTTTCTTCCAGATTCCCCTCGTGTCATCCAAACGAGAATCACTTCGTTTGTTATTGCAAAGTCGACTTAGTCTTCCCAAGTTTGCCTCTGTTCAAATAGATTCGTCATACTTGCAGCTCTGTGTTGTTCTGACACGAATAACTGAAATCCCATAACAATAACTGATCCATTTTAGTATTTTACTAATTGACCTGTCGCCACGGCGGAGTCACCACTGTACCAATAACCATTTGTGGATAAAACTGGCTTCGATCGGTTTTACTGTCTCGATGGAATTAAAAATATTGTAGACAATGAGTACGTTGTAATACATACCGTTTAAGAGAATTCAGTTGCAGTATTTACGTGAGGAGGTGTAGCAATTATTTATGACGGTACTTGATGATAACTTAAAATAAACGGAAATATAAAAATGTGTTACAAATTTGGTTTAATCATAAACCATATGTCGCTGAAGACTGATAGGTGGCTGAATTTAATGCTGACAACGAGATAATGTTTGATGACGATGGACCTGTGACCCTGAAAAGCGTGAAGCTAGGTCGTGGAAGTAAAATACGAACAGGACGAATATAATCAAATACATTTTAGCGTCGATATTAATGCTACGAAAGGTGCCGTGTCGATCACTGCACTACCTCAGATTACTGTGTTCAGATATGAGGCAATATTAGTTATTTCGGTGTCATTTCAAATAATTGATCGAAACTAACGACTTCTATGATCAGGATGACTAAGTCAAAACATGTTTGCTCGTTTCTGAAATACCGCAGATGAAAGAGTGATGTATTTGCAACAGTCGACAACGACTCTGACTTCAGCCACACTCCACTATTTTTTTTTCCCCCACTTGATTGTCCTCGCTACAAAAATCGAAGGGAGGTTGAGGAAGAAACTGAGGACGGCTTTCTTTTGTTGCAGGGGCCGCCTCAACCGGCGCAGCCCTTCAAGTTCACTGTCGCAGAGTCATGCGACAGGATAAAGGAAGAATTCAACTTCCTGCAAGCCCAGTACCACAAGTGAGTATAGCAGCTCCCGTTAACACGTACAGTCCAGCTGTACTTTCTCACGCTTATACTTCTCGCAGGAATTAGATTCGCGTATCTGAACAGTTGTAGCCATAAAGAAAAGACTCTTAATGCGGTTAATATCTTGACGCAATATTAGTTATTATCTGTAGCATATTAAGAATAAAGAGGAAGTTGTTTCTAATGTTTCTTAATTAAAACTTTCCAAAGAACTACGGAAATGTAATATTTTGTAGCCTGTAAAAGGCACTCTTACTGTTCAATGAAAAGCAATAATTTCCACTATTTGTCAAGAGTAGAAGTCTCTTCTATTAAGACTTGTAAAATCTCAAAGAAATACTTTCCCTTAAGTATTTGATTGAGTGAACGTGGTATGTTTCACGCTATTTTTACAGACTTCTGTTCTATTTGCGACTATTGTGCTCTGCAACGAAAACTGTGCTTAAATGTTTATAACATTTTCTCATTCATGAACCTAACTGATTGCATTTTGCTTTTGACAGTGTATGCCCGTTGGTGTATGAACATTGTTGTCATTTTTTCTGTTTCAGCTAAGTGAAACCAAATTACTAATTTTGTTCTGTTTGTTGATCACAATTGAATTACTATGTATTTGCACTTGATGCTAAACAGTCATACGACGACAGGTAGACTCTGTTGCTGTATACCGTGACCAAGCGAAGTGTGCGTTTTGCGGGTGGCGCTGTTTCGTGTCCGGGAGGTAACTAGACGAAACCACTCAGTTAGTGAAGACAAATGTTTAAAAGTGGAGAGACGGCATCGGCTTGGCGTATTCCGCACCCATCATTCCAGAGTCACACACTTCACTTGGTCGAACTTAAGGTTATCTTTACAGAAACATCTCTTTCACAGTCTGCAGACGTCGTGTCATCTTCACTACCTATCCCACATTCTTAGTTTCGGGTCGTATTAAATGTAGTAATTGCGTCACGAGTAGTAACTGAGACTGAAATAAGAGTGTGCCTATTTGTTTGAGTGAAGTACTCTTATCGTAACTTTTTATTACCATAACGCGTGAACTATTTTAAATACAAAATGAAATTTTCTCTCTGCAGTGGAGTGTCCGCTAATATCCTGGCCGGTAAAAACTGTGTGCCGGACCGATACATTTGCCTTTCGCGGGCTAGTGCTCTACCAACTTTTTTTTGGGTTTAGTCGTTGCGGACGTCACGTAGCAGCCGTTCAAGTTCGTTGTTGGTCCTTTCACTCAGTTTTTTATTGCAGAGGCCAACCAGCTCTCTGACCGAACACGCTGAGCTACCGTGCCGGCTTATCCAACCGAGCTACCAAAGCACGACTCACGACCCGTCATCAAAGCTCTACTTCCCCCACTCTATTTAAAATACACTTTGATATGTTTCTGTTTATCATAGAAAGAAGTGAGAAGGTGACACGACGTAAGTATGTCTTGCTTCGTTTTGTGGCAATATTTTTATCATCAGACCCTACATGCAATACGGCTGTGACAAGAAACGGAACACAATGTGCAGATAATCCGTGGTTAAACGTGAGTTTATTCACTGATAAACATAAAAGTTGTTTCCGTAAAATATGGATCTCGAGCACATAACGAAGCAGGCAGGCAGGACACTGGTGTGGAAGATGTGGCGGTCGCATTAATGAATGACTGACTTCTTTTTTACAGCTTTCAGGAATGTCATTAGCTGCGCGCTCGCACTCCAGTGAGCAGTGTCCGTCAGGCTAGGGTTAGGCCTACCGATTGTTAGTTGCTCTGGTGGAGAAACGCTGGGGAAGACACGAGACTGCTGAAATCTGGACATTGAGTGTTGTCGTGTGGGGCAAGGAGAATGGAAGTTTCCTTGCAGTAAGACATAATCTGCTGTGAAAGCCAAAGAACTGTTGTCAGCGTTATCACATATTTTGGCTCGTAACAGAGGTCTGTGGCACGTGCGCGACGTGTCTTCAATAAACGTAAACATGGTCTATAGTAGGCTGTAATGCGATGTTCGTTTAATCGTGCGATTAGCCAATTTCGACTAAGGGTCATGGTCAAGCACATTTGCAGCGTGTGTATTTGATGTGTCTTTCAAATCACTCCAATTATAATTAAAAAGTAGCCATATTTTCTGGAACCGCGGGACCGCTACGGTCGCAGGTTCGAATCCTGCCTCGGGCATGGATGTGTGTGATGTCCTTAGGTTAGTTAGGTTTAAGTAGTTCTAAGTTCTAGGGGACTGATGACCTCAGATCTTGAGTCCCATAGTGCTGAGAGCCATAGCCATATTCAGTCATTTTACGAAAGTATCCACACTACAGTGATACCTTTTAAGATAGTATTCTGACTTTGCTGAGCATACAAGTACTTCGTAAAGTGTCGGAATATGGCTAATTTTTACTTATAATTAGTGATTTGAAAAAAGACGTCAAATACAGATGTTAAAAATTTGGTTGACAATGACGCTTAGTCGAAATTAGCTAGTCGGACAATTAAATGAACGTCACATTACAGCGTACAACCGACCGAGTTGACGTTTATTAAGCATCTGGAGGCCGTGGTCCCCACAGGTAGTAAATTTGAAGGACTCGCGCTGAGATGGCGCAGTCGCCTTCGCGGCCGCTACTGCTGTCAGGAGCCGAAGCAGTGTTTCCGCAGTCCAAATCGTAACACTTCCGCCGTCCGACGGTTATTTTCTTTTGAACGTTGTTGCAATTTCGACCCTTTAGCCATTTTCGAGTGATTAATCGTCTTGTGGTAATCAGACGCATTGCGTGTCGTAATACACTTCGAGAGGATCATAAGCAACATGTTACCACAGAGCGATATCGCCGACGCCACTTTAAATGATAAACCAGTCCAACATTAGCCTCATATTCGAGGCCCGGCATAGCTGTTGACAAATTTCGTCGCAGACACCATATTTTTCACAAAGCGATCGTAATATGGTCAATGTTGAGTTGGGCTGGTGGTGTTTCGGAGGTAACGCTGGTTCGACGTGTAAAAGGCGTCGGCTGGTGTTAGCCGTGCGGCCAGATGTTGCCTGTGATGATCTCGACAAGCGCTACAGCACGCAGTGTAATTAATTACAATTGCATTATAACGATTTACTCGAAACGTGGCTGTAGAACCGGAATTGGAAATAGTGCCCAAAAGGAAATGTTTTCGTGTAGCCACCTGTACGCGGTAGGCCTCTGATAATGCCGTGAACGTGTCAGCTGCCTCGGCACGGGCTGCTGCCCGCTGCTCACCGGAGTGCGAGGGCCCCCCACCTGGAGGGCTCGCCTTCAAAGCCCCCCACGGCTCGCTGCCCCCCTGCCGCCTCTGTGGCGCTCCCTGCCTCCCTCTCCTTCTGCCGCCTCTGAGCCGCCAGACAAGACGAAACTCGTCTAGCGTGACCCCCCCCCCCCACACACACACATATGTTCCTCTGTCGCACCCTTCTTACAAGGCAACCCCCCCCCCCATCGCACCCCCCTCAGATGTAATGGTAAGATGGACCGAGGGATAGCCCGTCAAAAACTGAACACAGATCAAGCATGAAAACAGGAAGGAAAAAGCGAAACAGGAAAAAAAGCAAAATAGAACCAGTGAACGGTCCGAGAACAGAAGTGTAATAAAGAGCAGCGTGAAACAGCAACGGCGTCGTGAATAGGTGGTCACGGTGTCGGACTGCCAAGCAGTCGAATCGGTGTTCAAAACTCACTCGTACAATTCATTTTTTTTCCACACCATTATGTACTGTCTGTCTGGTCACTGAAATGTTTCTCTTTCTGTAGTCTTTGCAGTTGTCATACTATACATAGGTTATAGAATATGAATCACGTGGTAGGAACACGTTACCGTCGCAAGTAAATGTGACGAATAGTCAGAGCAGGCGAGGTACCACACAGACGCCTAGCAGAGATGAAAACAACAAAGAGGTGTGAACTACGTTACAACAAAGGAGTTCAACAGTCAAGACTTCCAAAGCACAAAGCAACTTCTTAAAAACATGTGTTTTGACAGAGCACAGAGAAACTGTGCGATTGAGGAACGATTGCGTTCATTTGTTGCAGTTTACGTGACAAACTATTATCTCTGCGTCATTTCCTTGGGAGAGATCATTCACATTCACACGAACACACGTATCGGTCAAGGAGGCATCTCTCTCTCACCTGCCGGTCGTACATAATAGGTGCGTCGGTTAGAGATTACTATCATATGACACGCGTACTGTCACTAATGTCGTGTTTTACGGTAGATGATTCGGTTGATGACTTGTCACCTTGTCACCAAACTTTGTGGTTCCCATTCCCTTTCGGCTGCTAATTTAGTACTAGTGTAGAATCAACTGTCTTTATAGGTACATACCTTACACCTCGCTGTTTTATTCTTAGTTTGTTCACTGTTTGAATTTTGCTTGTTTTTCGCAGTCCAGTACAACTTCTTCCCACTTTTCATGTGTTACATGTGTCCAGTTTTTGACAGGCTGTCCATTGGACCCTCTTACCACTAACTCTGAGGGGGGTTTCGCTTGTTGGAAAGGAAACGTCGTCACACAGTTAACATTTCCAGTAATTGCGATGTTGTCACTACGGTCTACTGCCGCATTTGCCTGTACAGTGGTAAATGATTTGTACATCTTCAGATCTGTCAAAACAAATAAGACGAGCCATGTTTGCTCGTAAATAACTAATGTGAAACATAGGACAAATAACATAGTGTATACGATACCCACTTTACACTGACTTGGCAAATGTCATGGCGTACCCCACGCCACCTGCGCCAGCTGAACTTCTTTAGGAGACCTTTTGAGAAGAGTTCCTGCAAATGATTTGTGTGGCATGCCACGTCGACGTGAGCTGACGCCGTTCGAACGTGCTGTGGTCGTCGGTGCCGCACGGATCGGAATTTTGATTTCGGAAGATGTTCAGGAATTAGGCCCGCGGTGTATGATGAATGGTTGAAGGGGAATGTCACAGTCCACAACAGGCGAAGTACCCGCCGTCCAGCCGCCCTCGAAGACCGCGACCGGCGACGTCTGAGTTGGATCGTCAGTAGTGACAGAAGGGCAACAGTGCAACAAATCACGGTTCAGTTCAACAGAGGACGTGGGCAATCCTTTGGAATGTGAATAGCCGGCGCTGCGCACGGGTGTCACTGTTAACCCAGTTATCGAACACAGCGGCTTGCGCGCGTCACCAGTCAATATGGATGGACAGTGGAACAATGGCGTAACGTCATTTGGTCGGACGTATCATGCTTTCAACTGCACCGTGCTGGTCGGAAGCACAGTGTGTGGCGCAGACCACACGAATCTATGGATCCCGCCTGCCAGTAAGGTGTGGTCCGAGACGGTGGTGCGTCTGTTACGGTCTGAGTTTAATTTTCGTGGACCCCTAGTTGTTCTGGAAGGGACTTTGAATGGTCCGCGGTATTGTGAGCGTTTCGGGGACCATCTCCACCCATCTTTGTGCTTCCAACACGCTGACGGTCCTGCGGCGTTTCAAGATGCTAACGCGCCGCCCGGGAATGGGTCCAGGAGCATGCGGCGGAGGTCCACTCGGGAACTCAGACATGAACCTCATCGAGCGTATCTGGGATGTCGTGGAAGGCGGGCCCCGTGCCGTGGGCCCTACACCGACGATCGGATCAGAATTGGCTGCCGCTCTGCAAACGATTTGGTGTCGGCTGCTTCCAGAGGAGTACCAGGGACTTGGAGACTCGCTTCCGTGGCGTCTCACCGCATTCCGTAGAAACCGGAGCGGCCCTACGCGATATTACTTGCCTATTCCGTGACATTTGCGAAGTCAGTGCAGTTAGACTCTAATTTAAAAAATTACAATAATAATTCAGTTGTCGTGAATTTATCTCAGACTGACATCTTGACAAGCTTCCATAACATTTTAGTATTATGTAAATAAACATCCGAAATAAAATTCATCGCGCCTATTGTTTAGATACCTGTTCCACCAAGATAAATATCTTCGTAGTGCATTATATAAGAGTAAAAGCGCGTAACTTTTTCAACGTACATAGCTTTTGCTTAGTTAAAGATAAATGGTATTTTTAACCTAGGCGAATAGTGAGCAAGGACTTCATAGATAGTACTGTAGTACTTCTCTGCACCAGAGTAGCACATCTGCACGAGATACATTCCGTGAAATAACACTCTTGTGAGTCTGACAAGAATTACTTAACAAAAATACGTAGAATGTCTTTCGAAAGGTGCCTTGCACAGAAAATTACTCCACAGTGATCGGGAACTAGAGCCGCCTGGGCAAGCAATATGTGATGTTTACGCTACTCTTGATGTACAGTGTAATCTTCCGGGTGACACGTCATTCAAACAGCAACACGATGTATTTTTATTCCGTAACTTGTTAGACCTAAGAAAGCAAATAAGTCGCTGATTTTTATTTCGTGCAGATGTGTTATTCTGGGCCAATAAAAAGCCATAGGTCCACTTACAAAAGTGTGTGCTTGTACCTTACTGATTAACCAAGTTACAAACACGAGTTGCTCTTCATTCATAAGCTGTTGGTGATTACTTGTCTCAGTGAAGAGACATAACAAATTTCTCTAACGTGTCAAGAAGTTATTTGAGATGAAAGTTAGGCATCTCATCTAGGATATACATGCTTAATCGATGTGATGAGTTTAGTTCGAGAGCAGTTAGACACGTGTCATTTATGAACCGCCTCTGCGATCTACTCAGTGTTACTGGCTTCCAGATGCTTGATACTGAAAGCCTTTCAACTAGGTTGACAACGACATATCATTCGCAGGACAGTCCGTTTTCAGCAATGTACAGGCTTAACAAACTTTGCTTCTGAAACACAGAAATAACAATTTTTTTTTGTATTCTTTGGTTGAAAAACTGGTTTGACGCCTTACTCCATTTCTTTTTCTATACCATCATCATAACTCCCACACGAATTGTACACAGTCATCGGTGATATTTTTTCCCCACGTCCCTGCTGTTATCCACGTTCGATACTGACTTTCACCTTCGGAACGTACGACGCAGATCGCGTTCTGGAAGCCTGATCCCATCTCTGATTAGTTATGTGCGGCTGCCCTCCCTAATCTCTCTGAGAAACTGCCGTCAGAATAGACGTAACACGCCACTTTCACGATTTTCAACTATACAAGGCAAATTGGCGGCACATTCAGAGGAGCACTGTAACATCCCTTTCCTCGTTCCTTGACTATTTCCGTCCCCGATGCGCAGCGAGCCGGCGTTCGCTGTGTGGGCGGTGGGTGCTCCTGGAGAACTGAAAGACTACGACTGGGCATTAGCAGAAACTTCCGCCAATTTCACCCACATACGGCGGCAGACCGGTGTCCTCCAACCGGATTCTGTGTGGATTCGGTGCGGCTCAGTTTGGAATATTGAAACGGAAAAAGTAGAAAAAATTGCGGAATTCAACGAGTGTACGGTCGCATGGAAGTCGCATTGGAAGTTAACAGTAACCTTCCACGTTTCTTTTGCAGCGCAGAATGGCGTTCGGGCACGAACAAGTACATATCAGATGCTCGTGTGCTCTGGGAATCGTCAGGTGCTTTTCCTCTAGCGTTTCGGGAGATATATTCAATTTCATTGTTATAATGTGTATGTAGTGTAAATCCAAACAAATACTTCATCGGGCATTTCACATGTATTTCATTCGCTACAGGCAAACAGCTTTGGTTGTCGTAAACAAACAAAATTTTGTTTCAAATCTAATTTTGTGTGCATATACTGGATGAAGTGGCGATAAACAGTTTTGCTGTGAAATTCAGTTCAAGATGTATTTATTGATAGTGACAGCAAAACAGGAACAACAGTCAATATGTCCAGCAGCCACTGAGAAGGGAACCTCCCCATCGCACCCCCCTCAGATTTAGTTATAAAGTGACGCAGTGGATAGGCCTTGAAAAACTGAACACAGATCAATCGAGAAAACAGGAAGAAGTTGTGTGGAACTATGAAAAAATGAACAAAATATACAAACTGAGTCGTCCATGTGCAACATATGCAACATCAAAGACAATGTGAGTTGAGGAGCGCCGTGGTCCCGTGGTTAGAGTGAGCAAATGCGGAACGAAAGGTCCTTGGTTCGAGTCCTCCCTCGAGTGAAAATTTTACTTTCTTTATTTTCGCGAAGTTACGATCTGTCCATTCATTGACGTCTCTGTTCACTGTAATAAGTTTAGTGTCTGTGCTTTGCGACCGCACCGCAAAACCGTGCGATTAGTAGACTAAAGGACGTGCCTCTCCAATAGGAACCGAAAACATTTGAACGCAAGGTCATAGGTCAACCGATTCCTCCACAGGAAAACACGTCTGATATATTGTACACGACACTGGTGACGGCATGTGCGCCACATGACAGGAATATGGTGTCGACCCACCTAACTTGCACACTTGGCGAATGGGTAAAAAGATTCTTCTACCTTGCCCGATTTAGGTTTTCTTGTGGATGTGATAATCACTCCCAAAAAAGTGATGAAAACATAAGAGTTTGTCACATAAACTGCAACAAATGAATACAACAGTTTTACAGTCGCACAGTTTTCCCTGTGCTCTGTCAAAACATATGTTTTTTACGTTTTCAAATGTTTCCGTGTGTAGACCGTCAAATCCTGCATATGTCCAAGCAAATCTAAACATGTCCTGGAATTTTGGAGACCGAAGTTGATTATGTGTGAGTGCCTGAACTTTAATAATTGTCTGAAAATAAAAAATTAAACTTTTCACTCGAGAGAAGATTTGAACCAAAGACCTCTCGTTCCGCAGCTGCTCACGCTAACCACGGGACCACGGCGCTCGTAAGCTGACCCTCTCCTAGATGTTGCCTACCTTGCGCATGGACTACTCAGTTTGTGTATTTTGCTTATTTTTTTTATAGTTCCACACAACTTCTTCCTGTTTTCTCGATTGATCTGTGTTCAGTTTTTCAAGGCCTATCCCTGTGCCAACTTATAACTAAATCTGAGGGGGGTGCGATGGGGAGGTTCCCTTGTGAGAAAGACCTGTGCTGTCATCTTCGTCTACATTCGTGCGGTATTCTTGTCCAGTCTCTACTGCACGTACAGATTGTTCTTCGTGTTTCGCAGCCTCCGTAAAAACATATTATTGGACTCAGCATCGCACAGGATTTGTCCTCTATCGGCCTATTGAACGTACAGGCAAAATTTCGCTTGTAACATAGTTGAATGTGCAATGGCAACGGAGAGGATATTCGCGTTAACGGCACACGCCACGAGCAGTCTTTGTCCGCCATGACGCTCCAGACGAAAGGCACGCGACGATACAAGGGAGGTTGGAAGCTGGCCGCTCTGCCGCTCTGCCGCCGTATGTGACGCCTATTTTGCTCTGCCGATTTCTCCACAGCGACGACGGGCCAGCAGCGCAGAGACTGGATGTAATGTTAAACGTTGTGTTTCATGACCTGCAGCCTTAAGCTGGAGTGCGAGAAGCTGGCGAGCGAGAAGATCGAGATCCAGCGCCACTACGTCATGGTGAGTCCGCTGCTTCTGTGTGTGTGTGTTGTGGCGCGGCGGCGGCGGCGGCGGCAGCGGGCGTGGCGGCCGTCTTCCTGGGGCGCCTGCCAGCAGCAAGTACACGCACATCAGTCATCTAATTCCTCTCTTCTGCCAACCTCTTCATCTTAAGAGTAGCACTTACAACAACCTACGTCCTCAGTTATTTCCTGGATGTACTCAAATCTCTGTCTTCTTTCACAGCTCCCTGTAGTACCAGGGAAGTCATTCCCTGACGTCTTAACAGATGTCCTATCGTCCTGACCCTTCTCCACATGCACCTTTCCTCTCCCATTCTGCGCGGAACCTCCTCAATCCTTACCTTATCAGTCCACCTAATTTTCAACATTCGACTATAGCACCACATTTCAAACGCTCCGATTATCTTCTGTTGCGGTTTTCCCACAATCCGTGTCTCGCTACCATATAATTCTGTGGTCCAAACGTACGTTCTCAGAAATTACTTCCTCAAATTCAGGCCTATGTTTGATACTAATAGACTTCTCTTGGCCAGGAATACCCTTTTTGACAGTGCTAGTCCTCCTTGCCCCGTCAGTCATTGGTTATTTTGCTCTTATGTAGTAGAATTCCTTAACTTCATCTACTTAGTTCTCACCAACCCTGATATTACGTTTCTCGCTGTTCTCATTTCCGTTATTTGTCATTACTTTCGTCTATCTTATATTTACTCTCAATCCTTATTCTGTACTCATTAGACTGTTCATTCCACTCATCAGATCATGTAATTCTTCTCTTTCGCTCAGGATAGCCATGTCATCAGTGAATCGTATCATTTTTATCCTTTCACACTGAATTTTAATCTCACTCCTGAACCTTTCTTTTATTGCCATCGTTCTCTCTTCGATGTGCAGATTGAACAGTAGGGAGCGAAAGGCACATCCCTGTCTTACACCCTTTTTAATCCGAGCACTTCGTTCTTGGTCGTCCACTCTTATTAGTCTCTAATGGCTGTTGTACTTACTGTATATAACCCTTCTCTCCCTAAAGCTTACCGCTATTTTTTTCAGAATTTTGAACATCTTGGACCATTTTACACTGTCATGTTACGGGATCCATTTCGGCCAAAGACGGAGGTGAACGTGTAGTTATCAGAAGCTTAAACGTTGCAAGTAATGTCCCTTACGCAGTTTGTGGCGCCGTTATAGAATCCTGCGTCATATATTCTTCAGACCCATCTGTCTTGGGGCTGATAATCACTACCAGCACGCTGACACGACATTCCTGCCTCTTCCCATCGTCCCTCCTACTGTTTCCTGTTGTCCATCTTCCACCAATCGTAATCTTAATATCCAGTTTTGCTTTAGGCATCCTTGCCTGTTCCAATTTCAGGTACCCTGCAGCTGATGTGGAAATCTGTTTCTTTTACCTTAAGGTCTACTTTCGTATGTTAATGATGGTGTTCGTTCATATGGCATTCTTTGAATGTATTCGTGCCATTTCATTCTTTGCTCCTCTGTTTACAGATGTGTGCTTTTGACGCTCAGTTGATCCCTGTTTCCACTATTCATTGACCTATGAGTTTGTAACCAGCCTAGTGATCTTAGGACTACCATCTCTGCTGTTTCAGTTCTCCGTTGACTGGGGATTGCTATCAGATTATAAAATTGTAGTAATGTCTCTTCACCAACTTTCCGAGGAATGTGGGATTTATATACTAATTACCAACTGATTAAATTTTTGCAATTTTTGTTCTTGGTCATTTGATGTAATACGAAATCTCACATACCACATATTTAAGTGAATTCATTTGTCCAAGTGGTCTACCGTAAATTGTTACTTTTGCTCTGAAATACTGCTTACCGTGAAGTGCCACTATCTTAGTTTTCTTATATATTGTCATATTATAATCATTTACTACTTCGTATAATGACCATACTGCCCTCTCTAATTTATCTCCAGAGTCTGCTAATATTATTTGATCATCTGCAAATAGGAGTGTATTTATAAGTTCATTGTTAAGCTTATAACGGTGCACTACTTCATTCTGCCGTGCCTCTACGCCGTCGTCTGTGTGTATTAATGTGGGTGATCAAGGACACACTTGGCTGACTCCTTGAGAGATGGTTTCGCGTAAACGGACTTGGATGTTTTGCTTCCATTTTGTTGTCTATATTCGTACTTTCAATTGTTTGTTATGAAGCATATTTAATAATAATTCCGCAAGGGAGCTAGTCTTCCCTTGGGGTGCATTAACACAGCCTTTAGTTCTTCCTTTGATAGATCAACAAGCTCGTCAGTCACAGCATTTTTCACATTTTCCTAATCACCTGTCCATAAACTTTGGATATGGAAGTAACTAGTGACTTACTTTCTAAAATAGGCTTAACTTGAGCCATCTTTGTTTCATCTTTATTATTTCAGCATCTCATGGGCCTTAGTTTGTTGTCGGTGTAGATCATGCTCCATTTCAGAAAATTTTTCCCAGCTTCCTTGTTCTATTTTTCTTGTCTCTTCCGTCTGCGTAGCCAGCTTTTTGCTTTACACAAAGTCCAGAACATTGCCTTCTTGGTGTAAACCCTCATATTTTACCGTGCGGCCGACCACGTATCGGCCCAGGACTAAACAAGGATTACCTTAATTTTAAAATGGTAGACCAGCTACAAGTCGCATAAAACTTGTTGTTGTATGCGACTTGTAGCTCGTGTACCATTTCAATTTCTAACGGTCGCTGTTCCCCCTCGCTAAAGAGTACCTTACCCCGCGTGCCGTGTCAGCAGCGAAAGCTGTATGCAGAAGGAGAAATACAGTTGGTGGCCCACTTGCTGCGTTTCGTGTTTGCGGCCGGCAGCATAAATATTGACGAGACAACATGGCGCGTGGGCTGCCCCAGCCTATGGACCATAGCAGCCTCCGCCGCCGCCGCCGCGGTTTTCAGAGCCCTGTTTTCTTGTCGCCGAGCTGTTGACGTGCGTGTACCGCAGCTGCATGCCTCGCTTGTTTGTCTTTTCTCCTGTGTACCCACCCGCTCTAACACACAAAGAAAACACCAGCATGGCCAGTTTCCTTTTTTTTGTTTCTCATGCCTGCCCTGGTGGCTGCGTTGCTTTACTTTCAGTGTGAAATTGGAGTGTGACAAATTAGCCGCGGAGAAAACAGAAATGCAAAGGCATTACGTGATGGTGAGTGGAGGACGTAAACTAACCACGCCGGAGGGGTATGTGATGCATGCCGGGAACCGCCTGGTGTTGGGGGCTTGGCGCCTGCTTTTAACACTTCGTGCTGCTCCTCGGGGCTGTTTTGAGTAGACCTTGCTCTTCCAAGGCGGCAGCTCTTGCCGCTTCTTCTCGGGGACTCGGGTCTTGGGTTACAGATCCGTAGATAGTCATCTCCAGTGCTGTACAAGTCCTGTCTCTCTCTCTCTCTCTCTCTCTCTCTCTCTCTCTCTCTCTCTCTCTCCACACTGTTCTTTCATTACGCTTTCGTTTTGCAAATACTACTGACTCGCGTCTGTCGGTCGTGTAACCCTGCAAAGTGCTGGTAGCGGATGGGCCACCTCGCTCACAATCGAGACCACTAACTGGACATGTCGGAAACGCGTGACGAGTATAAAGGACCGTTTGGCACGGATGTGGAATAGTAAAACTGATCCCTTTTTTTCGTTTTATCGTTCATGCGTAAAAACGTAAAGGCTCCGACGACTCCAGTGCTGAACGCCACACGAATCACTGGAAGAGGTGGAAGAAATAAGTGATAAAAAACGTAGAAACGTCCTGTAGATCAAGCTGGCACATATGTGGCATAACAGCAAACCAGTGCTTAACAGTATTGGTTAAAAACTGTCTTGGTTGCAATTTTATTTTTTTTTTATTTTTCAGCGACGCGTTTCGTCTTATTGAGGCATCTTCAGGTTATCGTTTCTAGATGGATGCGAGAGGCACCGAGATCTGCATAACGCGTTCCCGTTCACAGGAGCGAGTAAAAAATGTAATAGGCATGGAGGCTTAGAATGGTCTAAGAAATTTTCTGACGTGTTAACCACGCACGCGACGTAACCATCGAATTGGGTCCCAGTGGTTCGCTCAGTCTTACAACACGCATTACAGAACTTCCCCGAATTCTCGGATATGCTGTTCTGTTAACTCGTATCAATTCAGTGTCCATAAGTTTTAGAACCCCTTCGACGCACTGAAGAACATCAAAATGTGGCTTGAAATACGACTCACTTGCTTGTTGTTTTAGTAGTTCACCATGGCGACTCTCATATTTGGAAAAATGTATTCCCGCCTTTAGCTGCTGTTAAAATTCCTTCTTTAGACAACCAATTCCAGTCTAAACCTCGAATTGTACACGGTGTATCGTAAATTACGTCGTGAATCTATAACAGTATGTAATTCGTGGCTTCTTCACCTGCCAATAATTTTATATTTCACCTAACACGATGCTGTGAATACTTCTGTGAACCTGATGACGGTTAGACGACCGAAACTGGTCGTGTGAAGGATTCTACCAGCAGCTCAGTGGGTTAATCGTATGTTTAGAAATCCATTAGCAGACACTGCGGTTTAGATTAAGGACAGACGATTCGGATGGCGGGATCAATCGGACGTGATACACACAGTCGGGTCTCCTCCTTCCTTGGGTTGCCCCACTTCACGAGTAACAGCTCGTAGACTGCTGGGACTCGTGACTAGATTTGACCCCTGAGTCTCCTTTCCTGGAATAAAGAAATAAACAAAAGCGGCGAGCTGTCAGCTTCTGCTCTGTGTGCAGCAGACCGTGAAGCAGCACTCGACACGTCCATGTTGGGTAACGGAGTGAGGAGTCCGGGCGCGGTGTAGGGAGGAGGAGCGCCTCAAAGTGGGGGACGAAGGCGATGCCACCGCAGCCCAACCCTCTAATTACACCACCGCCGACCTCGAGAAATTAATCGGGAAACTAACTACCTGGTAATTACTCGTCAAACGCTATTAAGCCTTTATTAAAATTACCCGATCATTTTTTTCGTGCCACCCGGCGGTACGAGGCCCTCCGCCTGCTTCGTCCAGGTCGCTCCCATTTACTCCACACCAGCAGCAGAATTCGTGGTTTTTATGTTCACTGTTTCACCCTAATCTTGTTTCTTCTACTCGGGCACCGCAAATTTCAGCTCACCATTCCTCGCTGAATCGCTATCTAATCTTTGTTTCCTGCTCTCACACGAGGCAGCACTTGGCCTACTGAGAAATTCCTTGTACAGCAGCTTTTTTCCTTTTCTTATTCCTTCAGCTTGTTAACTGTGTGTGTGTTTGTATCGCCCCGGCAGTGCATCTGTCTCCCTCTGTTGTTTATTTTATTCCTCGACGGCTGTGAGCAGCACTGCAAACAAAAAGGATACGTCTTGGCTTGGGAGCCAAAAGAAACGCGCGTTAATATTCCGGCCGTCCTTCGCGCCATGCAAAAGCTCACAAACAGCCCTGCTGTTTTCCCGCGCCCGGTTCAATTTGTAGCGTGTCTCCCGCCGGTCGGAGGCTAATTGTCGTGCTTTACGGCCGCCGTGTTGGGCGAGAGTCGGCTGCTTTGCATGGCGCTACAGCTAGCGCAGTTACGCTCAAATCCGCTTGCGCTGCCTCGTAGCTCCGCATGAGAAGTAGAATAGCTGCAACCGCTTCTATAGCTGTGCCTGTCGCTTTCGACACTCTTTCTGTATGCTCCGCCTGGCGGCTTTGGTTTGCGGTTTCGGATATGGGCATACATTTTCGCATGGTTTCTGGAGGGTCTGGTTTTATTTAAATTAGTTTTTGTTAATGCGTATCTGCTTAGATAGTTGGCTGTTGTCTGACATCACATGTGGGCTGTAGAACTGTTTCTTCTTAAGAGATAGACTAGTCTCTTGGTACCATCCTGATGAAACGAAAGGCAATCGATATTGAAGAAGTGCACGTTGTTCGTGACGGTGGGAAAAAGCCTGTTAAGCCAAAGCATTATAAACCATCACAACTCACTGTGCCACGATATAATTCAACGTGTCGTACGCGTACTTAAATTTTCTACTTCGTAATACGTAAGCATACGACTGACTTTGTCGTGTTTACATTACTTGTTAAATTGTCTCTCCCGCTGCAAGAGATGAGATCTACGTGTTCCCTCATCTTGTTAATCGATTCTTCCTCGAACGGTTTCCGTCTTGTTACTGCGATGGGTGCCATCTTTATCGCTGGTTTTCTCGTCATTTTGAGCGAATCCCTTTACTTTGGCGATCGGTTGCAACCTGGTGTCGTTCTTAGTCACACTAGTAATTTCCGACACTTGTCTTGTTTCTGTACATTTTATGCTCGGTGTAAAAGTTTTAGGAAATGTACATTTGGAAAACAACCGAATCGCATTAAACCACTTAATCAGACAAGCGTCTCGCTCGGCACAAAGTAATTTCATCTAAAACACAGGAACACAGTACTTTATTCTGACCTTGGCGCACCAATTTCTCGACTGGTGTTCGGAGCCAGACGTACGCTGTTCCGGATGACTTAAAGATGTTCCTAGAATCGCGCGTTCGTTGTACAGACAATTGTCTGACCCTTGTAGCAATATAGATTTGCTGTAAGTCACTGCTGACTCGGAACGAAATGCTGAACTAGTTCGTGCGCAATTTTCTCGAATTCCAAAAACGAAGAAAGAATATCTCGTTCCAGATAGATATTTTACTGAGACGGCTACTGTGTCACTCGCATTTTTCGTCTAACAGAAGCGACAGTCCGTAAATTGAGGTGGCTCTTCCGTAATTTGCTTCAGCCATTTCGAGCGAATGCCGAGGTAACATTCCGTCAGTCGCGCGTCATCGTGCTCAACACCTGCCGTGTGATCGGGGCGTGTAGAACCCAAGTAGTGGACAAAGTCAGCCCACATTGCTCGCTTCACTCGATGAAAGCGCAATATAGACGTACAATGTGGATGCCTCGTCACAACAGAGACACCTCGATGAGACGCAGGACGAGGCAGCGTTTGCATACCAGAAAGCGGACGGCTTCGTTGCCGCCCCCCGCACCCCGCTGGGTCGTGTCTTAGGCGTCCACCAGAGAGCCGCCCGCGTGGATAACTCGTGTTGGCGGCAGCGCGCAGGCGGTCCACTTCTTGTAACAGGCCGTTCTACAGCACACATGATTGATGACAGACTCTCGGTCTCCATGTTTTGTGTGCGAGTGTGAGCGAACACAGTAGTTGTAACTTGCCGGCCGGACTCCACACAACCATCTTCTCTTTTTTCACACACACACACACACACACACACACACACACACACACACATTCAGTGCGAGAGAACCGGTTCTGCCGGGACGGCATGCCGTGTTCGGGTGCCGTTAAACAACACGCATAATATTATAGGGTCCGGCCGGCTGTTGGCTGTGTTATCTTGATGGGCACCTAGCCGACCACTAATAAACGCTTTGTTGTTCGTTTCAGTACTACGAGATGTCGTACGGGCTGAACGTCGAGATGCACAAGCAGGTGAGTCATTATTGCTGCCTCTGCCTTTTCCTTTTCCGCGTCGCCTCGAGTGTTCGATAAATATTTATCTGTATGCTAATGCGGTCGCTTCGTGACAGGCAGCATTGTGTGATGTTTGCTCCTCCGCAGCGATGGGAACTGGCCGGCGAGAGGGAGCGGGGGGGGGGGGGGGGCGTTGCAGCCGGAGGCATATTTCATGCAAAAAAAAAAAAAAGGAAGAGGGAAAAGCGGCCGTGGTGTAAATAATTCATACTAACTGTTCCCAAGTCGCGGGTGCTGGAGGGGGTGCGCGCACGATCGCCGGGTAACACGTAGACACCAGTCGCTGCAAAAAGACGAGGACAGCGAGCCAGGGGTGCACTCCCACAGTCTCCCTGTCTCTTCTGCCTTTCATGTTGCTGGCTTCACTCGAAAGAGCAGCTACACGGAAAGCAACTCGAACAGCGCTTTATTTTTTGCAGCCTTTATCAGACGATGAGTGAGTGCAGTGGTATAGTAAATTCATTTTCGACGTAATCGTTCTATTTCCTTCGTGCCCTTTAACAATCGTCTAACTTCTGAACAAGTCTCGTGGTCAATCCATACTTCCGAACGGAAAGTTTAAGGAAGCTTCACTCCTTGGCGTCAAATAAACGATTGCATTTAGTCACAATCCCCCCTCTCTCCACCCCTCCCCCCTCCTCTCTCTCTCTCTCTCTCTCTCTCTCTCTCTCTCTCTATATATATATATATATATATATATATATATATATATATATATATATATATATACCTGTTACACATTTCTAGCAATTACTATGTAAAAAAAATATACATTATTGTAATAGCATACTGTCTCGTCACAGTGGCATTTACGGTACACTGCCGAGGCAGCGTGGATAACATTATAATAGAAGGTTGATTTTTGCACTTAGTGACCATATGTGTCACAGACGGACGGCCACCAAGTTACCAACAGCAGACGTACGAAATGATACCGTTCGTCGATAGTCCCAAGTTAAGGAATGCTAAAACTGAAGGTCTATCTGGTGTTTTCAACACATGAAAGATTCGTAATATACAGGAAGTTGTTCTTTTATTTATATGCTATCGTTGATTGGTAAAATGTGGATCCCCTCCCCCACTCTTTTAGTATCAATTTCATATCTTCGAATATTTCGTACTACAATCTCATCTGCGTTCTATTTCTGGAAACGAGTCGAGTGTGGAAAAGTTCGTCACTCTTTCTGTGTTATCATGACTCATGTCCCAACTATTTGCTAGTATAATTTAACAGTTTAGTTTCTCGGCACATTCCTTTGCGAGGGATGCCCAGCCACATTTATTAAAAAAAATAACATCCATGTTTGAATGTTTATTTACTTTCATTCAAGTTGGACAAACACTGGAGTGAGCGGTTGGGAGACTGTTTTGTTTTTATTTGTTTATTGGCTTCCGGCTCGAGCCCATGCAGCCGTCAGTAGTGGAAAGGCGATACGACAGTGTGTTTCATTAGACGTCCGCTTCAGTGATGACGATACGAATGTAAGAACACAACACTCGGTCCCCGAGAAGAGAAAATCTCTGACCCGGCCGGGAATCGAACCCGGCCCCTTCGGTTAGCAAGATTCGGACGTGGGACATCTGGAGAAGACCAGTGGCTACACTCGGGACTTGGAGAGACTAGAAACGAAACATTGGTTCCAAATTATCTAATCAACTCCTTTCTAGACAAAATATGTTGATGAAAATCGTAGGGCTTAAGCGGGAAAAAGAAACTGACGACTGTTGTAATATGTGTGTGTGGGGGGGGGGGGAGAGGGGGGAGGGGGTTGGAGAGAGGGAGAGAGAGGGGGGGGGAAGTTTCGGGGGAAGGGGGGGGGCGAAGGCAGGGTGCACTTGTGCCACTACTATTCTGCCGCTATCACGCCGGCGAGATGTTCTCCTTAACAGATGTGGGTGTTGTCTGCAGCTTTGCCCATCCATCCAATGTGTCCTTTGTTTGGTCACTCCCTTGACCGGGAATACAGAGTAAGCGTAACCTTCCGGAGCTCGCTTTCGTATACTGCTTCGGAAGCTTAACCTTACTTCAGCTGTCATGTTCTCGATGGCTAAGGGCCCTTCACCGCCTTGCCTTCCTGCAGAGGTCCGCGTTAATCTTGGGCTTGATTCGCTTCAAAAATGGTTCAAATGGCTCTGAGCACTATGGGACTTAACAGCTATGGTCATCAGTCCCCTAGAACGTAGAACTACTTAAACCTAACGAACGTAAGGACAGCACACAACACCCAGTCATCACGAGGCAGAGAAAGGTTCGCTTCCCAAGGACACTACTGTAAATTCGAGCTATCGCTATAAGTTTCTCCAACTTCGCACGCAACACGGAGGCAGCGCCTTCGTCTACAATGGTGGCTCTGAGACAGACTATGGTGTCGTATGCTGCCTTCTGATTGGCAACAAACATTTTAGCTATCGGCTTCTAGCCCGCCCTCTTATTTTACATTTTACTGCCGAACGTTTCGCCCTCTGTCGGGCTACCCAGTGCATCCGACGAAAGAGGCTTCTCAGTTGCGAATTATGTACCGATTGACCCTCCAGAGCCTCTGTGTGCTATACACATACCACCCCCTTAGTAAAACGAATGCACTCGCTCTCTGATGATGGAGCCGTTATGTGGGTCTCTGTGCGCGAATGAAGCTGCCGATGTTGTTGCTATGGCAGCAGACTACTTAGACCTTTCAGCTGTTCTGCCCCTTCAGATGATCTCTGTGTTGCCTCGTGTCCCTCTGACATTAACACTGGTCTTCTGAGTATGGGAACAAACTCCGGGAATAGTGATTAAAGCACAAGAAATGGATTAAAATTTGCGATGCGGTCTTCTTGCTTGCTGGAGAGAAATGCTAACTATTATACCACCACGGCACTGTGGTTAACATTGCTGCACGAACTACCCAAGTTGAGTGTCCTCTCCAACACAAACTTCAATTCATATCTTCTGTTTATTTTCCCTTACATTGTCGCTACTGCCAGGGCTCTCTGGCACTGGAATAGCACCGCAGCGTTCGACGTAACGGGCAAGTCCTGTACCATAGCTGATCTTGTAGATCGTGCAGCAATGTTAACCATAGTGCTGTAGTGGTGTAATGGTTAGCATTTCTGTCCAGCAAGCTAAAAGACCCGGGTTCGAGTCTGGACCGTAGCACAAATTTTAATCCATTTCTTGTGATTCAATCATTATCGCAGAAAAGGAAGAGACTTAAATATAAGATCTATAAACTGTGGGAAATTAAACAGCTCCCGACGGCTTTGGACGACTTGCTCTCGCCCCTGTCGTCGCGAGGAGACACTGTCTGCTACGCTGCGTGTTGGGCGCTGTCGTTTCAGTCGCCGTCATTTAAGTGGAGACCTCGCACTACTGTGCTTATTACAACCGACCATCGACAGTGCGCTGTTTTCTGACCCAATGTCCATTTTGTAACCGATTACATTTTAATGTGTGTTTGCGATATCAGTTATGTGATATTTTAGCAGTTACAGCGCGAGCTGTAGATCGCTGTTTATTCATTATTTGTCGTAAAGTGGTGAAGAAAATTTAATTTTCAACCGTTTGAGCATCCCGTTCAAAGGGGAAGTGATGGTTTTTAGCTGTGCCTTCACTCCAGTCGATTAGGGTCTATTACTGACTTCATCCGGTATTGGATCATTTAAGGTTTTGACACGGCCGCTTTTGACCGCAGCGTTTTCAGTCCTAAAGCAACAGCGGCAACCACCGACACCACCATTCTACCGCGATTTGTACAGACCATTATTTCCCCGCATTGTATCATAGTTACTGCTCGGTCGCAGGCACGATCCGTAGCTGACGCCAGGGAGTGAGGTGAGCAGCGGACTCGGGAACGTTTTCTCTCTGGAGGTATCTGACGGCTAGGTGAGACCTCGGCGGGCGGGCTGTGTTTGAGCAATGCGGATAGTGGGAGTGAATTTGGGGGGAGTGCGCAGCCGATGGAAAACCTTTCGCAGCGTTCCGTAATGTAAACCGCTGTTTGCCCAACACTTGAGCGGCAGATTTGCAGCGCGCCAGGTCGTTGTTCCTTCCTCGCTCGCACAGATATTGAGGAGCAGATTCGGTCGGACGGCGGCGTCGGTGGTGTGGAAATGATCCGGCCGTGGCTGCTGCGAAAAGTGGGCGTGGCGCGCGGCGTTGGGCGGGTGCTGCCAGTGGAGGTGGGGGAGGGGTAGGAGCGGGAGTCGTGGTGAGAACTAGCAAGGTGTTCTGCAGTAAACTAGGCAGGTGGGAAATAACACAAAGCGGTGGTCTGTTTCAGTGACGTAGACGGGCGGAAGAATGTGTGACGTACTCGTTGCCGATACGAGTACCAGAGACAGGGCTAATACAGTTACAGTTCGGAGCACCTGCTAAATCGATTTTTAAGGTAGTTTCACAAATATCACCTCAAATTCATCGAGTCTACAAGCAAAAAAGAACTCATTTCTGTCCATATGAGAGACTGTTGTAAGGTGTACAGGGTGCGGCGCCTAAATCCAGACGAATTTCAGTGTGAATCGTAGTTCGCCGAAGGTCGCGAACGGCGTTTTTGAAAGCCATAGGCATCTACTAAACAGTCAGAACCATAAAATGGCCGAGATGTTGCGGGAAAAGTGCGGAGTACAACCGAAAAGCTGCGATTGTCGAAAGTCTTGCCGCTGGGCGTTCGCCCAATGAGATAGCTCGATTCTTCGTACACGCGAGATCGACTGTCTACGAAACTGTGGCCAAGTCTGACGCTTCGGAGAAGTGTGGGCGAGGATCCGCTAACCCGGCGAGGGAACCTCATTCGAGGAAACGCGTGTCACCAACTGCGGCAGTCATAGAAAAGGCTGAGGCACTGATTTCGGAGGACGCGTGGCGATCTGTGAAGAAACGGGCGTCGGTATTGAATGTCTGCGAGCGAACAATGCGTCGGATGGCATAGAAGGACTTCATACGAGCCATTTAGTTCAAAGATGACTCTCTTATAACGTTGACACGTTCTGGTCGAAGGAGCTCTCGCCGCCAAAGGGCCCGGATTTGAATTCCTTCGACTACGTTTCGATCGTAGTCGAAAGAGTTACCAATAAGAACAGCCGCCCTAATGTCGCATCTCTAAGCATCGCTGTCGAAGCGCCATTCGCGAATAGGGACAGCGCTGTTTTAGTGTGTCCGTGCGACCGCTTTAGGACAAGATTGGAGGCGGTCATTGCTGCGGGGGATTACATCGAGTAACTTTACTCTTGAAAGATACCACTACTCTTACGTAAAAACAATTTCATTTGGATTTTGTTTCAACAAATTTGCTTTCGAAAAGAAGTTTCATTGTCTGGATTTAAGCGCCGCATCCTGTAGATTCGTTTGTGGGATACGGGATACGCAGAACTTAAGAAGACTGTATCGAAATGCAGGAAAACGTGCGGAGGATCGAAGATTGGTGCAGCGGCTGGTAGTTGATGCCAAACCGCTGTAAATGTAATACACTCCTGGAAATGTAAAAAAGAACACATTGACACCGGTGTGTCAGACCCACCATACTTGCTCCGGACACTGCGAGAGGGCTGTACAAGCAATGATCACACGCACGGCACAGCGGACACACCAGGAACCGCGGTGTTGGCCGTCGAATGGCGCTAGCTGCGCAGCATTTGTGCACCGCCGCCGTCAGTGTCAGCCAGTTTGCCGTGGCATACGGAGCTCCATCGCAGTCTTTAACACTGGTAGCATGCCGCGACAGCGTGGACGTGAACCGTATGTGCAGCTGACGGACTTTGAGCGAGGGCGTATAGTGGGCATGCGGGAGGCCGGGTGGACGTACAGCCGAATTGCTCAACACGTGGGGCGTGAGGTCTCCACAGTACATCGATGTTGTCGCCAGTGGTTGGCGGAAGGTGCACGTGCCCGTCGACCTGGGACCGGACCGCAGCGACGCACGGATGCACGCCAAGACCGTAGGATCCTACGCAGTGCCGTAGGGGACCGCACCGCCACTTCCCAGCAAATTAGGGACACTGTTGCTCCTGGGGTATCGGCGAGGACCATTCGCAACCGTCTCCATGAAGCTGGGCTACGGTCCCGCACACCGTTAGGCCGTCTTCCACTCACGCCCCAACATCGTGCAGCCCGCCTCCAGTGGTGTCGCGACAGGCGTGAATGGAGGGACGAATGGAGACGTGTCGTCTTCAGCGATGAGAGTCGCTTCTGCCTTGGTGCCAATGATGGTCGTATGCGTGTTTGGCGCCGTGCAGGTGAGCGCCACAATCAGGACTGCATACGACCGAGGCACACAGGGCCAACACCCGGCATCATGGTGTGGGGAGCGATCTCCTACACTGGCCGTACACCACTGGTGATCGTCGAGGGGACACTGAATAGTGCACGGTACATCCAAACCGTCATCGAACCCATTGTTCTACCATTCCTAGACCGGCAAGGGAACTTGCTGTTCCAACAGGACAATGCACGTCCGCATGTATCCCGTGCCACCCAACGTGCTCTAGAAGGTGTAAGTCAACTACCCTGGCCAGCAAGATCTCCGGATCTGTCCCCCATTGAGCATGTTTGGGACTGGATGAAGCGTCGTCTCACGCGGTCTGCACGTCCAGCACGAACGCTGGTCCAACTGAGGCGTCAGGTGGAAATGGCATGGCAAGCCGTTCCACAGGACTACATCCAGCATCTCTACGATCGTCTCCATGGGAGAATAGCAACCTGCATTGCTGCGAAAGGTGGATATACACTGTACTAGTGCCGACATTGTGCATGCTCTGTTGCCTGTGTCTATGTGCCTGTGGTTCTGTCAGTGTGATCATATGATGGATGTATCTGACCCCAGGAATGTGTCAATAAAATTTTCCCTTCCTGGGACAATGAATTCACGGTGTT
Source organism: Schistocerca nitens (assembly GCF_023898315.1). NCBI lineage: Eukaryota > Metazoa > Arthropoda > Insecta > Orthoptera > Acrididae > Schistocerca > Schistocerca nitens. Next base: position 638,412,064 of record NC_064621.1, read on the forward strand.
CTTATTTCAATTTCCAGGAGTGTATATTGTCTTCAAATAGGCAAAGAGACTCAAGACTAATCGTCTTTCGAATGTTGTTGTGCTTCCTATTTATTTGCTTACTAGGGGAAAAAGTGGACAGGAATTTAGTCCTCTACAATAGTGTTCTATAGTTCTCGTGTACCCAGCGATGTTTCAGCTCTTTGTGTCTTCTTCAGTGGACTTTTATTTTCTTTCTGAAAAACTGTTACATGGTAACCTCTTGTGTAGGTTATATGAATTTAGGCTGAGAATTACTTACAATAGCACATAGTTTACGTAGTGTATATGTTACGATTTTATTGTTTAAAGGTATGTAAACTAATGTAAACTCGTACCTAATGATCGCTCTTTTTGTAGATCTAAATACTTCAGAGCAAAAATTGATACAAGCTACAAAAGAGTTTATCGTGTACCAATAATTTATCAGAAAAAACAAAGCCTTTCGAAGATAGCACATCAAATCTTAAAACATGACTGGAGAAAACGAAACTATAAATCGGTGTCTAGCATAAGACGGTATTCCTGTGCATGGAGAGGTGGCGCACAGTTGGGCTCAGATTACACGAGTGTGAGGCGCCGCCTTTTCACGGCCGCTCGCCGCCACTCGGCCTTCTCCCCGACTCTCGCGGCGCCGCCTGCTTACGGTCGGATAGTTCAGGAATGCGCACGCGCGCGCCTCCGCGCGATTATGCGTCGGCCGTGCGTGGCGCTCCGAGCCGCATACGCGATGTGTGTGTGTGTGTGTGTGTGTGTGTGTGTGTGTGTGTGTGTGTGTCGGCTTTCTGCGAACAGTCGGGCGCCGAATCTGCTTTGTCCTCCGGCTACCGCGGTCCGTAAATCGCAGAGTGCAGAATTGCGCACCGCCTGGCAGCGTGAACAGCGCGCTGCCCGCAGAACGGACCGGGCAGTGGTGTACGCTCCGAAACGCACCCCATCCCTCGGGCCCATCGATTATTAGCCTACTGTTGGTGTGCTCGTTGCCTTAATTAGCATCTTTCACTGCTCACACACACACACACACACACACACACACACACACACACACACACATACGAACTAAATCTACCGCCGTCTGTGTTTCCCCCATTTTCCTCTCAGGTGATTCTCCGGCCTATGTTGTTTGCCCGCGACTAATTGAGAAATATTTTCGTTGTATGGAGAGTACTGACTGTAGGAAACAGAATTTCTGCCAACTTAATTACTAAAAATTCAACTTAAATCACGTGTGTTGTGAAGCCGTCGTACCACTTTCTCACGATTGAGTACTGAGACTGTTACCAGTTGTCGAATGGGTCACACACTTATCTTACATCAAAATAGATAAACTCCAGTGGAAAACACTGCAGGAGAAACGCCCAGTAGCTCGGTACGGGCTTTTGTTGAAGTTTCGAGAACCTTCACCGAGGAGTCAAGCAGTATATTGCTCCCTCCTACGTATATCTCGCGAAGACACCCTGAGGATAAAATCAGAGAGATTGGAGCCCACACAGAGGCATACCGACGGTCTTTCTTTCCGCGAACAATACGAGACTGGAATAGCAGGGAGACTGGAATAACAGGGAGAACCGATAGAGGTACTCAAGGTAGCCTCCGCCACACACCGTCAGGTGGTTTGCGGAGTATGGATGTAGATGCAGATACAGAATTGGCACATACTTAATATTCATTTTCTCAATTTTGCACTGACTACCATCCCTCTGAAGTAAAGTACATCATCTTAAAGATTTCAAGCCCGAGATTCGTTTCGTGATGTCTTTGGAATGGAAGAGGAGAGTTTTTCGAAGCCGCTCACCGTCTATGAAAAGATACGAACATGAGGCAGTCCATAAGCTAATAATTTGATGATGATAGGGAACTACGTCATCTCATTATAATGTGCTGTAACAGGATAGACACGCATAAGTACGTCGCAATAGTACGCATATTGGCAGCCATGATTACAACATATCTTGAACTTTCTTATACCATTAGACACCGCCACAACTAGAAAGCGAGCAGTTAACACGGATTGTCAGACATAAAACTCGTCCTCGAACATCTCGTGTCGTCGAGTGACAGTCTCATAAAGGTCAGTTACAATCCACAGGCAGCTGCCTTCACCTGCCAAGATAGTACAATCCTGTAGCGTATATATATCACAGCTCCCCCCAACGATGCAGCCGTCTACCGTAAAGTCTTTGCAACTTAGTTCCATTATTGGTTTTTAGTATTTTCGAAAACTCGACGTAGAACGTGCAAAGACTTTGCAGAAGACAAGGGCATCGTTGGGAGGCTGTGATATACACGTTACAGGATGTTGGTAGATGAAGGCAGCTGCCTTTAGATTGGAACTTTGCTTTGTGAGACTATTACTCGTCAACATGAGATGTTGAAGCAACAGTTTTATGTTTGATCATTCATGTTTATTGTTGGCTTTTCACTTGTGACGCTGCCTAATGATACAGAAAATTGACGGTATATCGTACTGTATGATTATACAGACGGTTGTTTTGAGTTGTCACCGCGTCATGACGATATTACACTCGGTTTTAATGGACTGGAAATAGGTTTTTAGAAGGAATAATTTCGGTGCTGCGCCATTTCACTCCCCCGCAACAGACATAGTCACTTTCTTCTGTTCTGACCCGTTTATAGAAGTAATTACCGAGCGCGGTGGCGCAGTGGTTAGCACGCTACACTCGCATTCAGTAAGCAATCCCGATTTAGATTTTCCGTGGTTTCCCTAAATCGTTGCAGGCAAATGCCACGATGGTTCCTTTGCCAAGGCACGGCCGACTTCCTTCCCCATCCTTCCCTAATGCAATGAGACCGATCACCTTGCTGTTTGGTCTCTTCCCCCAAATCAGTCCAATTCAATAAAAGTAATTCATTGAGTTAATAATTTGTTATTGGTTACACCACTTCTGTATTTACGTCAGACGCGTTTCGCTTTTTATTGCCAAATGCGCAATCAGTGTCCTGAAATTAAATTATACGTACAAATATCTGACTGTGGCTATTTCGCATAATGTATTGCACGTATTCGTAAGGTTCTGAGGGTGGTATCAGCCTCGTAACTGAGGAGAAATTTTGGACTTGTACTGAAGATTTTATTGAAAATTTTGCATTAGCGCTAGCAATTTCTACTTTCCTCTATTGCAAGAACTGGTCAGCATTTATACCATACATCACACTGTTTACCCTGATGTGTATTTTTTTGCAGCACGTCTGCCATCTGTTTATCACAGACAGTGGCTCACACTGTAACACACGACGCATGAAAGTTGTCAGCGTGAAAAGTGAAATATTGTCGCATATGCTACTGTCTAGCAATTCATCATAATTGAGCAGATGGAACAATCTCGCTAGTATATTCACACAGGAAAAAAAGATGCTTAATGCAAGTGAAGGATTCCATAGGTGAAACAACCACGACCAACCAAACTTTTTAACTAGCAAACACATAAGTACAGATGACAGAAAATCCTTTGCGAAATCATTTATATGGAGTACACGGGTCTATAGAAGTGAATATTGGACTCCTGTAAATTGGAAAGGAATCGACCCGAAGCTGCTGAAATCTGGATGTGGTGGAAAATGGCGAGAATGGGATGGGCGGAAAGAAAAACCAACTCGAAAACAGTAAATGAAGAGAGATTATTGAAGTAAATAGGAAAGAGTAAAATTACTTAAGTTTGACATGTAGTAAGACAGACACCTCACCTTCACCGTTAATATTATAGAAGGGAAAATGCTACGAGAAAAAGGAAGAGGACGGCGTAAGATGAAGTATTGGACGACACTGCGAAGGGGATATGTTGTGAAAATTATATGGAAGAAACAGCCAACGGCAGGAGAGAGTATATATATATATATATATATATATATATATATATATATATATATATATATATGTGTGTGTGTGTGTGTGTGTGTGTGTGTGTGTGTGTCAGCGTGAAAAGTATATATATATGTGTATGTGTGTGTGTGTGTGTGTGTGTCAGCGTGAAAAGTAAGTATATATATATATATGTGTATGTGTGTGTGTGTGTGTGTGTGTGCGCGCGCGCACCATAGTACATTCAGATCTTGTGCTGCGTCTACGATGACATAATTGTCGTCGAACACTAAGCATGCTTTTCTTATTCCTGTTTCAAGATCACTGTCTCCTACAGGGGATGCATTTACTACGTTTCGCCTTTCACAGCTCCGTTTCAGTTTTGCTTGGCCAATCCATTATGCTGTAAAAAATGACAGGGGAAGAAATTGTAGTCGCTATAGCTGAATAATTCAGAGACTAAATGACTCGTCTGTAAAAAAAAAAAAGAAAAAAAAATACTGTCGGTGTGCCGTATCTGCGATGAATGAAAGCCGCTTCCCCCTGTTGAACACAAAACATACGAGACCGCTTTTGTCTGGTCAATGTCTCACAGCTTACCTAGGCCTGTCCCGGCGTCCACGTTCGTGCTGTCGATCAGAACAGTGCATCAGCGCTCGCAAATACTGAACGAGAGACGTTCGTGGTGTTCGGGAAACGTTCAGCAGAAACTGTGGGGACGTGTGTGTGTGTGTGTGTGTGTGTCCGCGCGCGCACGCGGAGGGGACAAAACATCTTCCCGTCAAAATAGACGCAGACGGCACGATTTATTTCGAGGCTCGAGTGGGAGTGGGTGATCCAGCCATTCAGAGACAGCAGGTGGAGGAAATGGGTAGGGCCCGAATAGGTGGCGGCATTGGAAATCAGGAATGGTGCAGAGCGGCGATACGGCTCTGAAAACAATGAGCATTAGGGCGCGGGCGTCATTGTGCACCCGGCTGCTCCCCCTCCCAAGTCTGGCCCGGAGAGCACAATGTGCGGATTAAGAGTAGCCCCGGGGTAAACAGGCGCCGACACCACGCCTTCCGGCCGCCCCGCCGCCAGGGGAATCCCCGCGCATTGTCTGCGCAGCTGAAAGCCCGCAGAATTCCGCCAGCCCGCCGGGGATTTCGCGGCTGCGTCTTTTGCCGCGCGGCTGCCGTGAAAGGGCGGAAAAATGAGTCGCTCTTGCAGCCCAGCGTCCTGCTACTGGACCGGGAGTGGAGCTGTGCGAGTCAGCGCACCGGACGAGGGGACGAAAGTTTGTGCGCACAGAAGCCTGTAAAATGCGGTCCAGTTAAATCTTACACTAAATCGCTGTTTGCCGCACGACGTGACGCGCATACTTAACATCTGAACTTCGGCGTTTTCAGTACAGACTCTGGTGGATAAACGTACATAACATGTGGTACATATACGTCAATACTGTGCAATTCAAAGTACCTGGAAGAGAGTTCATAGAAGCACTTTCACACTATTTCTGTACCGTTCCATTCTTAAACAGCGAGCGGGAAAAACGAACGCTTAAATCTTTCCGTAGGAGCTCTAATTTATCTTACTTAATTTCGATGACCGTGTCTTCCAATGTAGGTGGGCGCCAGAATATTTTCGCATTCGCAGCAGAAAGTTGGTGGTAGAAACCTCATGAAAACATCACGCCGTAACGGAAAACGCCTTAGTTTAACGGTTGCCGCCCAAACTTTATTCACCATTTGACGATAACTCGCCTTTTTTTGAATTTCTTCGATGTCCTCGTCCAATCCTATCTGGTCAGGATCCCATAACGCACAGCAGTAGTCTAGTCGAGGACGGACAAACGTAGTGCAAGCAATCTCTTTAGTAGACTTGCTGCATCTTGTGTTAGCCAGCCTTATCTGCATTATCTATGTTGTTACTCCACTTCAAGTTACTGGTAATGATTATCCCTAGGTACCGGAATTTAGTACTCATGCGGATGACCTCAAACCTTTCATTAGGTAGGGTCAAATGCCACTTTTCCAAGTATACGGGTATCTTATTTAAATAATTCTGTCTTTCGTTTTGATATTGTGATCTTTTTTCTAGATGCTAAATGGCAGCATCATTGCAAATAATTTTAGTGCTGCTGATATTGGAGTGCCTATAACAGTGCCCTGGGGAACGCCACATAAAACTTTTTCACTAGATCACTGAAGTGTGCTTCCTCTTACGAGGCAAAGCGGTTAATAAAACAATGCGGGGGATGTATTTGGTAGGCCTGAACCCCTCGGGATTAATTCACTTCACTGGCGTACTGACAGAGTGCTCCGCTTGGAAGCATGTGCAGTGACCAACAGATATATGTAGCCGCATTGTATAATGAATGCTAAATCTCTTCAACACGGAACCCCACTGTTTCAGGTGACAAGATTACTGGTGAACATTCAGGGCTCGTCAAATCGTTTAAATCTTTAGAGGAGCTTAAGTAATTTTTCGATAAGGAAATAGAAAACGAGATGTTTGTTCGGCCAATTATAGAGAATTGCGGCGGTGTTCTGAGTGCTTCTCAAATGCGTATGACAGAAAACAGTAGAAAATATAGAAGGCGTAGCCGCCGTTTTATGTCTCACTTCTGCGATAATTTTGCTTAGGCCTCACTTTCACATTTGGGCTTATTCAGTCGATCCGAGATTATATATCTCTGATAATTACTTCAAGCCTAAACTTTATCAGTGCAATGTAGCTATGCGGAACTCGTTCCAAGATGATGTAAATTTACAGTAAATGAAGCCATAGGTAGTTGCTGCTAACCATACGTGTGAATTATTTACTTCTCTTCATCACTGAATTACATAAGAAAGGAAAAGATTTAGTGTCTAAAAGGCCGATTAACTTAAAATTCGTGTGCCAGTGTCTGGATCTCACCTGGAAAGCTAGAATTTCATAGTCACTCTTCAGAGTAGTTGTTATTTCGATATGAACCTGCGCTACACGTGTCAGATACAACAGTTCAGAATATTCAGATTTAAGCGTACAACTATCAGATATCTCGTCCAATCGCAGTTGCCGTCAAGTAACACGGGCGTACTGAATACGTTTTCTGGTGGTGCATGGCAAGCGCTATTTTAGACTGTCAACTGTGTAGGTAGTCTATATCGTGTGTGTTTCTGCATAAGAGTACAAGAGGACATCTTGAAAGGCAATAAAATAATGGCAGCGATTCACACATCGCAAACATCAGTCGTACGCATGTCATAATACGCGAAAACTGTTTTCACAATTTTAATTATTTCCCGAAGCGCGTCGTGTAGAACAAATGAAAATCGTGACCTTTAGGAGCATATGAAGATTTGTTACACCAAACTGCTGTATAGTGGCTAGAGTGTATATATGTAGTTTTATAAAATCGAACTTAAATCCATTTACAAGATCTACATCAGTAAGCGCGAAACGTGAAATAGAAACAGCCGGCTCCGGTGGCAGACATTGTGTACCGTCGTCTCGTGGAACGTGGCTCGTGATGGTGACCTGCTGCGTCAGCACTGCCCAGCACCAGTCTGCGGCGTCAGTCACGCTGTTTCTGTACGTGCGTAAAACAGCTGTGTTAACTCTGTTAGGCGACTGTCGACGAACAGTGGAGGTAATCGCAAAGACGATTCCTGACTCGTACGTCGCCTGAGCAGCGAAGAATGCTGTACAACGATCTAACAAACATACTAGTATCAGTTAATCGTTAACTGAATTTAATCTCCGTACCATTTTCGGTTTTGAATTAGTTAAACTGTAGTCTCAGGTGTCAGATGACAATTGAATCTCAATGTAGACAAGTGTCATGTGCTGCGAATACATGGAAAGAAAGATCCCTTATCATTTAGCTACAATATAGCAGGTCAGCAACTGGAAGCATTTAATTCCATAAATTATCTAGGAGTAGGCATTAGGAGTGATTTAAAATGTAATGGCCATATAAAATTAATCGTCGGTAAAGCAGATGTCAGACTGAGATTCATTGGAAGAATCCTAAGGAAATGCAGTAGGTTACAGTACACGTGTTCGACCACTGCTTGAATACTGCTCACCGGTGTGGGATCAGTATCAGATAGGGTTGATAGAAGAGAGAGAGAAGATCCAACGGAGAGCAGCGCGCTTCGTTAGAGGATCACGTAGTAATTGCGAAAGAGTTACATAGATGATAAACTCCAGTGGAAGACTCTGCAAGAGAGGCGCTCAGTAGCTCGGTACGGGCTTTTGTTGAAGTTCCGAGAACATACCTTCACCGAGGAGTCAACCAGTATATTGCTCCCTCCTACGTATATCTCGCGAAGACACCCTGAGGATAAAATCAGAGAGATTGGAGCCCACACAGAGGCATACCGACGGTCTTTCTTTCCGCGAACAATACGAGACTGGAATAGCAGGGAGACTGGAATAACAGGGAGAACCGATAGAGGTACTCAAGGTAGCCTCCGCCACACACCGTCAGGTGGTTTGCGGAGTATGGATGTAGATGCAGATACAGAATTGGCACATACTTAATATTCATTTTCTCAATTTTGCACTGACTACCATCCCTCTGAAGTAAAGTACATCATCTTAAAGATTTCAAGCCCGAGATTCGTTTCGTGATGTCTTTGGAATGGAAGAGGAGAGTTTTTCGAAGCCAGTCACCGTCTATGAAAAGATACGAACATGAGGCAGTCCATAAACTAAGACAGGTATATATATATATATATATATATATATATATATATATATATATATATATATATATACAGGGTGTTTCAAAAATGACCGGTATATTTGAAACGGCAATAAAAACTAAACGAGCAGCGATAGAAATACACCGTTTGTTGCAATATGCTTGGGACAACAGTACATTTTCAGGCGGACAAACTTTCGAAATTACAGTAGTTACAATTTTCAACAACAGATGGCGCTGCAAGTGATCTGAAAGATATAGAAGACAACGCAGTCTGTGGGTGCGCCATTCTGTACGTCGCTTTTCTGCTGTAAGCGTGTGCTGTTCACAACGTGCAAGTGTGCTGTAGACAACATGGTTTATTCCTTAGAACAGAGGATTTTTCTGGTGTTGGAATTCCACCGCCTAGAACACAGTGTTGTTGCAACAAGACGAAGTTTTCAACGGAGGTTTAATGTAACCAAAGGACCGAAAAGCGATACAATAAAGGATCTGTTTGAACAATTTCAACGGACTGGGAACGTGACGGATGAACGTGCTGGAAAGGTAGGGCGACCGCGTACGGCAACCACAGAGGGCAACGCGCAGCTAGTGCAGCAGGTGATCCAACAGCGGCCTCGGGTTTCCGTTCGCCGTGTTGCAGCTGCGGTCCAAATGACGCCAACGTCCACGTATCGTCTCATGCGCCAGAGTTTACACCTCTATCCATACAAAATTCAAACGCGGCAACCCCTCAGCACCGCTACCATTGCTGCACGAGAGACATTCGCTAACGATATAGTGCACAGGATTGATGACGGCAATATGCATGTGGGCAGCATTTGGTTTACTGACGAAGCTTATTTTTACCTGGACGGCTTCGTCAATAAACAGAACTGGCGCATATGGGGAACCGAAAAGCCCCATGTTGCAGTCCCATCGTCCCTGCATCCTCAAAAGGTACTGGTCTGGGCCGCCATTTCTTCCAAAGGAATCATTGGCCCATTTTTCAGATCCGAAACGATTACTGCATCACGCTGTCCGGACATTCTTCGTGAATTTGTGGCGGTACAAACTGCCTTAGACGACACTGCGAACACCTCGTGGTTTATGCAAGATGGTGCCCGGCCACATCGCACGGCCGACGTCTTTAATTTCCTGAATGAATATTTCGATGATCGTGTGATTGCTTTGGGCTATCCGAAACATACAGGAGGCGGCGTGGATTGGCCTCCCTATTCGCCAGACATGAACCCCTGTGACTTCTTTCTGTGGGGACACTTGAAAGACCAGGTGTACCGCCAGAATCCAAAAACAATTGAACAGCTGAAGCAGTACATCTCATCTGCATGTGAAGCCATTCCGCCAGACACGTTGTCAAAGGTTTCGGGTAATTTCATTCAGAGACTACGCCATATTATTGCTACGCATGGTGGATATGTGGAAAATATCGTACTATAGAGTTTCCCAGACCGCAGCGCCATCTGTTGTTGAAAATTGTAACTACTGTAATTTCGAAAGTTTGTCTGCCTGAAAATGTACTGTTGTCCCAAGCATATTGCAACAAACGGTGTATTTCTATCGCTGCTCGTTTAGTTTTTATTGCCGTTTCAAATATACCGGTCATTTTTGAAACACCCTGTATATACGAAGTTTGATAATTGCAAGACCTTTCTGATGTAGACTGGCAGATGTGGAAACATTGCAGTCGTTGGCTTTAGTAACAAGAATTGCTGCAAATAGATTACCTATGCTACAGGTAATCGTTCGATTAAATTAGTAAAATAGATCCACAATCTGTCAAAAACAAAAGGCGAAAAAAAAAGTAGACACGAACGTGCTGTCTTTCTCTCCACAGTTAACGGCGCTATCAGCTTAACTACAGCTTGGACGTGGCAGTCAGGCCGCCTCCGTTTATGCCATATGCTGGCTCAAGACTGTATCAACAAATGTTATTTGATATTTAAGTGTGACAAATTGCATCAAAATGACTCGTCATTGTGCTGTAGCCCTTCCATGGTACACAAGCTGTAGTACTAAAAACCTCCAAATATAGGAAGCCTTGATCCACCTGTATGCAATTTCCTGTCATTATAAAAAAATCGTAGCTGAAAAGACGCGTTTTCGAGAGGTCTTCAATTTGTTGATGCTTCGAAACAGCGTTCGACGCGTAGAATGACGGAACGTTCTCTGAGAAGAAAAACCCACCAAATATGTAGTTTAACTCAATACAGTGGGACATGAAAACGATGTCGCATTTTATTGGCCACGTTCCTCTACGCGAGGCAAAAATCTGTCATGCCAGATTCTTCATATCACCCTCTGCAGTTTAGTGAAACGTGGAATTCCACGTCACCAGCTCCACCCACGTCCACGTGCGAATTGACGGCCCGCGAGAGGTTTATTTTTCTAGAAGAGTAAACCAGTGTATTGCTTTTTCCTACGTATATCTCGAGAAAAGACTAGAGATATTCGTACTCATTCAAAGGCTGGCCAACACTCGTTCCCCCGTGAACAATTCGCGATTGGACGAGCAAAAGGGGATGAGTAGCGTCCGCCAGTTACAGCAAGATGGCTTGCGAAGTGCGGATGTTTGAGTTCAGAATTCCAGCGACTCTCGAGGTGGACCAGCTGTGCGGCAGGGCAGCGACTGCACGTTTGCGGACGCCGTCGTGGAGCTGGGATGGAACGGCTAGCTAGCAGCTTGCTGCGCCGCGAGCAGGGGGGAACCCGCCAAGCAGGAAATCCGCAGGCAGCGGGTGCTTTGTCTGCGCCCTGCGCGAGCGGCGCCAGGCCGGGCGAATCCAGCGCTGTCAACAAGCACATCCTCCGTAACACTTTCCACCGCGTGTTGTGCCGACAGTAGTTCGCCGAGCCGGTGTGCACGAGCCGTTAGCCGTACCGTGTCACTGGAATGTCTCTCGGACGCCACTCCGTCCAGTTGGTACTCACTTATCCCTTCTGAAAGCTGCTCTACGTCACGACAGGAGGGCGAGACAGGAAGCGTGAAAACAATGCGGAGGTCTGATACAGCTTGCAGCGGTGCTTCTGTGTTTGTCGGCGACCTCGTAACGCGCGGTTAGGCTGGCGATAGCGCTACTGTGTTACGTTGTGCCGTCGTCACGCACGATAACGAGACTATAGTGACGTTCTGCCTGGAGAATGAGGGTGCGCGTACCCGTCGCCGCTTGTTTCCGCTGCGATACGCGCAGGCATCGACCGGAGTGGAATGTAATTACGCCGCGATGAAAGCGGCCGTTGTCGCGGCGGAAGAGCGGGCGATTGGCGATGTAAAAACCTGGTCGAAGGGACGGGCGTATCCTGAGCCCTTTTATGTGGGGGTAGCTGTCGGCTGGTGGCCGTCGCCCGGGCAGCAGCTGCCGCCTGCTACACATTTACTGAGCAAACATCAGTCTGTTTCCAGCTCGGAAACACAGCGAGGCGTCCTAAACGATCAGTTACACACTTCCATATCGTGCTCGACACGGCGCAGCGATTACTACCTCCTGTTTCCGAAATCAGTAGCACCATAAAGATTAACGTAAGATGGTTATGTGGTGGTAATTGAAGAGGTGTGACAGATCGGGACTCGAACCCAGATTTCATTATCGATACTCTACCTCGGGGCCGTGTTCGACTCTCGGTCCAGCACGGTATTAATCTACCAGGAAGTGTCACAATACCGCACACTCCGCCGCAGAGTGAAAATTTCGCTCTGAAAGCATTTCACACTTGGATAACATAGATAACGCAGTACCATTACCTTCATTGTAACGTAGAAGTAACGTACGAGTAACGTAGAAATAAATATCCTCGGAGTAGTGAAGCAACGCAAATCACTTAATAAAAGCAAGTCTTCTGGTCCAGACTGTATACCATTTAAGTTCTTTTCGGAGTATGCTGATGCATTAGCTCCATGCTTAACAATCATAGGCAACCGTTCGCTCGACGAAAGATCCGTACCCAAACACTTGAAAGTTGCACAGGTCACACCAATATTAAAGACAGGTAGTAGGAGTAATCCACTATTGACAAGGGATTTCAGATCGATTCCGTATTTCTGGCGTTCCCCAAGGTAGTTATACGCCTTTTGCAGTTCATTACCTATATTAACGATCCGGGAGACACTCTCAGCCGCCGTCTTAGGTTGTTTGCAGATGACACTGTCGTTTATCGACCAATAAAGTCATCAGAAGACCAAAAGAAACTGCAAAAAGATATAGAAAAAATATCTGAATGGTGCGAAGAGTGGCAGTTGATCCTAAATAACGAAAAGTGTGAGGTCATCCACATGAGTGCTAAAAGGACATCGTTAAACTTCGGTTACACGATAAATCAGTCTAATCTAAAAGCCGTAAATTCAACTAAATACGTAGGTATTACAATTACGAACAACTTAAAGTGGAAAGAACACACAGAAAATGTTATGGGGAAGGCTAACCAAAGCCTGCGTTTTATTGGCAGGCCACTTGGAAAACGTGAGAAACCTACTAAAGAGACTGCCTACACTGCGCTTGTCCGTCTTCTTTTAGAATAATGCTGCGCGGTGTGGGATCCTTACCAGATAGGACTGACGGAGCACATCGAAAAAGTTCAAAGAAAGGCAGCACGTTTTGTATTATTGCGGAATATGGGAGTGTGTGTCACAGAAATGACACAGGATTTGGGCTGGAAATCATTAAAAGAATGGAGTTTTTCGTTGCGACGGAATCTTCTCACGAAATTCCAATCACCAACTTTCTCCTCCGAATGCGAAAATATTTGGTTGACACCGGCCTACATAGGGAGGAACGATCACCACGATAAGATAACTGAAATCAGAGCTCGTACTGAAAGATACAGGTTCTCATTCTTTCCTCGCGATATACGAGATTGGAGTAATAGAGAATTGCGAAGGTGGTTCGATGAACCCTCTGCCAGGCACTTAAATGTTATTTGCAGAGTATCCATGTAGATGTATTTTGTCCGTATGGCTTCAATAGTACATAAACTGCACTCACTGAAAACAGTAAGAAAACAGGACCACGTATCTCCGAGAAACGCTGCACATAGAGAGCACAGTTCAATGGTATTTAGTTCTAAAACTGTTTTGTCTGTTGGGAGGGGCTGTTCGATGTACTTACAACTACTGTGTATAGCACTAAAGTTATCAACATACAAAATTAAGAAAAATGAAAATAACTATTGACGAGGAGAGAATGTCGCAGTAAGTAGGTGTTCCACGCAGAAAAGCGGAAGTTTCAGGCTCTCCTGTGTGGCCCTGTTGTTGCCCCGCGCCACACAGCGCAGATGTAAAAGTCTGCTCGGTCTGGCTCAGTGAGTCACCCTACTGACGAACGCGAGAGCTCTTTAAACAAGAAACTTAGACAAGTCCTTCCCCTTCCCTTCCCTTTCCTCACATCGCAAGAGTAAACATTTGTCCGGGACGAATTCGCTGACAACGGTATGACACACACGCAACGTTTCTGTTTCCTGCTCATTTGCGGCGAAGTGGAACTTACTCGAGTAGTCGTCAGTAAACAAACAGTCGCCGCAAATCTGGCCCAGACGACTGATAGAAAATTCTGTGGCACGCTGCTTGCAGTTGAGAAACAAAGCAAGTACGATGATTTTCAGAAGCGAAAGACAAAACTGATTCCTTGTTGCGGAGAAAGAGATTGATAAGCAGTAGTGCTAGGGAACAAACTGTCCTCACGCTACGTGTTCACTACACGCTAGAGGTAGCGGAAGTCTCGAGATAGTTTTCTGTCAGATTTCTACATTCGCGTCTACATCTATACTCCAGAAGCCACCTAACTGGGTTATTTATATATCTCGTAAACGTTAGTGGTCTTGTCAGCCTCACGGGGGGTACGCCCGAAGCAAGTTTTCACGTTGCAGAGTTTTGTACGTTACGGATGATGTGCTGTGTTGTTTCCTAGGAACTCTCGAATATGGCCGTAAAGCTGGTATAGTGTTCCATACCGTCACATTCAGTTCACTACCCGAAAGTGCAGAACAGTATAGGGCGCTTCGCGCAAGTCGTGGAACAATAGGTTTCGACTCGGGCACCCGTGTCTGTCGCCTGCTGCTTCTCGTGGGAGATCTGTGAGCGAGCTGGCTTTCATAGTGTCATGTTCGCTGTATTCGTGTGAATTCTTGTACAGGTGGCTATTTGTAATAGGTGAGCGTGCAGTGTTACAAAATAAAAGCGGTTGGCATCACGGATATAGGCGTATAGTGTTTGTAGAAAACAGCAGTAAGCTTTCAAGAAATACCCCGAGACCCCTCCCCCCGGCCTATCCTGCCCACTGTTTACTAAAGCTCCATAGACTGACTGTCTACGAATCCGTAGAAAGTGGTGTAAGCGACTTGCAGTATAAGAGGTTGTTCCTTACCATTCGTGACTGCGAAAGTGAATCAGTGGGTACGATTCCTCCTGCCTGTTCTGTCTAGGTCTCTCGCTGATGTCTCTCGAAGTAGTTCTCGAAGCGTACTGGATTTCTTCGGAGATGCGTACAGGTTACCTGTATGACTCTAAATGGAAGTTTGGATAGTTAATTTGCTTTCGAAAAAAATTCGGAGTGGCATTACAGTGCATTTATTAACAGACACGGCGGACTAGATAACATTCGAGCAATTTGATATAATTAATTTAAAAAAGTTATTGAAAACTGAGAACATGGTTTCCTGATAATGTGACTCGGATTGTGTTCTAACCCCGACTGGCGAAATAGGTGAGCAACAAAAATCTTCAGCAATCTCGGAACTGTTCGTACATTGTTGACAAAATAATATGTTTTGTGGTACAAATGATTCAACAGTTCATGAAATTACGGTAACAAAGATTCTATGGCACTCGGGGTACCCTTAGCCAAAAGTGGAACCTTAAAAATTTGATGTGGTTTAGAAAAGTTGTTCGAAGCTCGTGGTCTGGCCGTGGCGTTCTCACTTCCCGAGCACGGGGTCCCGGGATCGATTCCAGGCGGGGTCAGGGATTTTCACCTGCCCCGATATGATCGGGTATTGTTGTGTCGTCATCGTCATCATTCATCCCCATTAAGGTCGGAGGAAGGCAACGGCAAACCATCCGCATTAGGACCTTGCCTAGTACGGCTGTGCAGGTCTCCCGCATTGTTCTCCTAGGGCCTAGGCTCTGTCAATAAGGATGGGACCTCATTTCCATTCCATAGAAAAGTTGCTAGTTCAGCGGCTACATGCTGGTGCGTCCAGTCGTTCAGAACCATCCAGTCAGCCCCCTCTCACGGCTTGCTCACGGCTTCTAGAGTTTCAAATCACGTGGCATTGCCAGTCTTGCTGCCAGAGTTCCGATCGTGGGAACTGCGTCGCTACTCTACACAGTAGCGATCTGTCTTGCTGCTGACCCGTGTCAATTGCAGCGCCCCAATACAGTGCTAAATACAAATGTTGCTAAAATGAAATGGAAGCTCAAAGCTGTGCACTTTCGCCAGTAATTAGGCACAGCCACATTCCTTCATCGGCCTATATTGGATTATTGGTGTTTTCCAAGTTAATGCTACCTAGCTCAAACGATACAGCCAAAGAATGTAATGTAAAACAGAAGCAGAATTTATGGCACACTACATGCGCCAGTGAAAGAAAGCTGCTAAAGATAGCTGTTTTTACGTATTCCTGTTCGTCTGTATGATAGCTTCACCAGGCACTACAGTCTCACGGCACAAAACACTGGGGTGTTCAGGGAGTGCAACACCTGCGCCGCTTCTCCCCTTATCAGTTTTCATTCGAGAACTGCGTCCCCACACCCCTACCCCGTCTCCAACCCTCGCACCTCGTGAAATCCCAGGCGCGCCATCTGCCGGTAGAGCCGGTTGCCGTCACAACTGGCGCGCGGTAATTATTTCGGCGCCCTAAGCACGACTATTATTAGCCCCTCTGCCTTACCTCTAGCCTAACCCCCCCCCTCCTCCTCCTACTCCCTGCACCGCCTCTCCAAGGCGGCGCTCTCTCTCTCTCTCTCTCTCTCTCTCTCTCTCTCTCTCTCTCTCTCTCTACCGTTCCGTTCCGGCGACGGCTCATTAAGACGCGCGAGAGGGAAACTGCATGATAATCACAGAGGTAATTAGCGGTAACTCTCGCCCCGGCAATTAAAACCTCAATTAAGAGCAGCGCCAGTGGGTGACCTGCGAAGGGCGGCGGCGGCGCCGACGACAACTTGTTAGCGATTCATGGGGTGGGTTTTTACGCCCGCGGCCACCGTGTCTTCGAGGCCCACCCTCGCAATAGCCCCGTCTCCAGGGACCTACCCTCCACCACTCCGCAGAAGACAGCCGCTTTGCTAAGCTGCTTCCCAAACGTTCTTGGCTTTCGAATCGTTCTTTTTTTCCTCTTGGAGATCCGGCGTGCGTATTGTTTGTGCTCCCGTATCATAACCTTTCACACAGTCACCTAGTGAATAAACGAGCTTACGAACTGGCGTCAGACCAGCGTTTGGTTCTCCGTAACCGAAACTCACTGCGTTATTTAGAACGGGGAGACGTATTCAGATGTGAATATAGATTCAGGCCTACACTAAGGAGACTATTACGGATGGAGAAACGCACAAATGAAATGGTAGTTAAGTCAGAAGCTCCGTCGTGCAGTTCACGGACTATGAAAGTCGCAATGCCAGATTGAACGCGCATTCTCGCTTCATTTAGTGGATGGATGGACCGGAGGATGGCAGTCTAACAAGAAACCCGACAGCATCTTGTAATATTTCTGGCTCTAAGGCCATCATGTTCAGCTACGAGAAGCTCTTTAGAGCAGTTGAGAAGACAGTAATGTGGTGTGTGGTTCCGGTGACAGGTAGTTTACTCGGTACGCGTATCGTGCGAAAAAACAACTAAATTGTGGACCTTCTACACCACTGGCTTCTGTGTTCGGATGTAGCGCGAAAATAATGAACTTCTGCTGTTGATACAGTGACTCACAAAAGCATTCGACCACCAGTGTTTTTATTTTTAATTCATTATATAAAGGAATCACATGTTACAGGAGTAGTCTCTGCACACAATGGTATAGGACTATGTAATAAATAACAGAACAGCATTTTCTTATTTGCAAACTTAACTCAAACAACATAAACAATAATACATAAAGAAAGAGGCCCAGTATCACAGCCACAAAAGTTTCCGGGCGGCAAGTATAACAATCACAACCTTGTACATTTTAATACCTTGTATGCAGTCCTTCTTGCTTAATCGCTTATTCCAAGCGTTTAGGCATGCTGTGAACGAGCTTTCGCGTATAATCAGGACTTTTGCCGCCATTCTTGCAGTATTCGTCCCTTTAATGCTTCTTTTGCTGTTACTGGCGTTTGTCGTACTTTTCGCTTCAATTCAATCCAAAGATTTTCTATTGCGTTCAAGTCTGGACTCTGAGGAGGAGTATCCAAAACCATAGGGCAATTGTACAGCGTCCATACTCTCACAATATCCGCTTTATGCTTCGGATCGTTGTCTTGATACAATTTGAAAGTCCTGGAAAGCCCGAAACTTGTATCACTTTGCGGTAAGTTCTCGTTTACGATTTCAGATACTTACGCTTGTCCATTGTACCTTCAATGAATGCTAATTCGTCTACCCGAGATGACGTGGAACCCCAAATCGTTACACCTCCACCACAGTGTTTAACTGTGGGTTGCAGATTCTTAGACTGAAATTCCTCACGTGGTTTTCTCCAAATCATAGGTCTTCCATTTGAGAACATCTGCACCTGACATCCCTTGACAAAAATTACTTCGTCCCACCAACCGACACTTTTATTTACGTGCTGCTTCGCGAAGTCCAGTCGTTTCTTTGTATTCCTCTCATCTATCGTAGACTTCTTCCTGCTTACTCGACCATTATACCCCTCTCGTCTGATAATTCGTCGGACCCTTTCAGGGTGCACGCCCTTCCCATATTCCTGCTGCACAACCTTGGATTTGTTTTAATTTTTCTTAATTCTCCGGTTTCCTCTCTTATACTCTTTGGTCGCCCTGTTTTTGGTTTATCTTCAGTTCCATCTTCTCTGTTGAATCTTCGCATAATGTCCCCTACAGTACTCTTACTCATTTGCAGCAGTGCGTCAATCTGTCCTTTAGCGTGACGGAAGATAAGTTGTCTCTTTTCAAATGAGGTATTGTTTACTTTCCGCCCTATCGTACTGTGCACGACGTGTGTCAGCTACTAGGGAACGCAGCCCAGAGTGAGCCTGCTCGGTCTAAAAGTAGCTCCACCGCCGCCTATACGACATGAGCCCGAATAATAACGTGACTGCGTGCTGTGGTGTCTTACAATGCAAATATAAATTGCATTTAGTTAATTATATTATACAGCGATTTGCTTGTGGTAAATTGTCAGACAATATTCACACTACAGAGTGGACCGGCAATTGCTTCTCGTGGGCATCAATGTTCGAAGAGAACTTCACATTTCAAGAACAATGAGGGTGGTCGAATACTTTTGTGAGGCACTGTGTTACGAAAACTAAACTGTGAATTTACTTGAAACTCAACTAAAAGCCTCTCAGAAAAGCAAGCTATCATTCCAATATTTCAAAAGTGTTAATTGCCAACAGAATAATAAACACTTGGTAAACGTAAAGGCAGACAAAGCACTTAGGAGATCTTCGAGTGGCGCGTAACTAGGTTGGTGGGCGAAGTGGTTCGGCTCTAGGGCGGAGGTTGATTGGCAGTTTCTAAGGACAGACGTGTTGTCTGCCGCGGTCGGTATCGGTTAAGAACTTAAATAGCAATCTCTGGTCTTCTGGGTATGCAGTCGAGCGCTATTTTTATAGTAATTACGCAAATACGCAGTTCATCATTTTGTTCATTCTCTGCGAAAGTGTGAAGAACGGAAATGGTGACAGTAATTGTGCAGTTTCTCGTATTCCGCTAATTCAAAGCGAGTGGCTTCGCGTTTAAACAAACCGATTCAAAATTTAATTATTTGTACATGCACATGCACTGTACTGAGTGTGGTGGAAGCAAGCAGGTGCCTCGCGTGTACACATGAGATCAGCGACACGTCATCTGCGGTAACACAGAGAAGGCACGAAGGAGATTCGTAGTGAGCTTGTACAGGGAGTAAAGTGCTTTGCTAACACGAAGTACAGTCATAGCTGTCGACATGACACAGATCCAGTCATAAACTAACGATACTTTACAACATACACACACGCATTTGTGTCACGTAGTTGCAGCGTTTCTACTCCATTCAAAAATAAACCGTGCGATAGATGGTCAAACTAGCCCTCAGAACAATGAAGTCTTCAGCTTCGTCAAAATGACGAGACTGAGTGTGTTCCTTCAGTTTATGAATCGGCCGGAAATTCGAAAGGGCTATATCAAATGAACGGAGTGCGACGGTCGGCCAATCGAAAACGCAGGGCCTTCGATTTGGTAGCCATAATTTGGGGCGTATGCAAAGGTACGTCGTCTTGAAGCGACAATCGCTTCGTCAAATTTAAACGGCGTTTCCCCTTAATGCTTTGTTCACTTGGTTGGTGAGACTATTCTGTTATAAGTTAAAGAAGGTCTCTTCGTGATTGATTTACATTTGTAAAATTTTTAACATCCCCCCTCCCCCCCCCCCCCCTCTCTCTCTCTCTCTCTCTCTCTCTCTCTCTCTCTCTCTCTCTCTCTCTCTCTGAGTGTGTGTGTTTTCTGTTTTAATTTATATACTTCGGGAGATAAATGAAATTTGTGATCATCTGTTCGGATTACTGTCTGTTATATGCTTAACCAATGTAAAGAGTGAGTGGTTAGTGATTCACGTGGTCATTTACGACGAGCTTCTTTTCAGCCTTGGTTTTGTATATATGGTAATTTTCTTGTATGGGTAGGAGGTGTCTTTCATTATTTATTGTAGTTATTTTCATTTTTTCTCTCTTGTAGTAAGTTTGCGATTATTTTCTCTTAAATGTTCTGCAAAAGTTGAGTGCCTTGTCCCATATTTCCACGCTCTGATGTCTAAAAGCCAAAAAACAGTCGAGCTTTCAATCATAAAATCCGTTCATCCCAGACTTCCTCAGGAGAAGCAAATATTTAAAGTAGTTAAAAAATTAACTCCACAACTGTGCATACTTTGTGTCTGTGGCATCTCGCTCCCTCCCTAAAAATTAAAAATGATAGCCAGGAAACACGTTGTGTTTGCACAGTTATATAACACGTTATTAAGCCTCGATATGGTATCAAATTCATTTTCCATTTCCACTTTGAAGGGGCCAAAGCCAGGAGGTTTTTTTCAGCCTCCCTATTCTGGTAAGATACGACGATCCACTCGGCAGCGGATAGCCCGAGTTTTTGTGTCGGGCTGCTGGGCTGTTACGGCGGTGGCGCAGGCTGCGTCGTCATCTCTGCTTGCCCTTCTGCCCCCGCTAAATGAAAACTGATATAGAGAGAGGGCAGTGGCAGGCCAGGAGGCGCCGGGCTCCACCCCCGACCACGCCCACGCCCACGCTCTTTATTTATTTGGACGGCAAGTGGTATCTGTGGAGCCAGCGAGGAAGCGATAAATAAATATACCGACGAAAAAAGGCGCCAGCCGACCCGGCCGACCTCTTCGTCAGACACAAAAGCGTCGGGAGGGTGAGGTGGCGGCTACTGGGGTGCGCGCCGTGCTAGGGTGGGAGGGTGGCAGCCGAGCTTAGCCGGCTGCCGAGGGCCCGGCGCGACGGGGGGCAGCCAAATTAATGGACGGGGTCGGCGGCCGTTTCTCCTTTTTATTTATTTTCAGGGAGCGGCCCTGCGGTGAAAAATACCGGCGTAAAATGCGCGCAGGGGCTGGCGGGAAAGCTGAGCGCCCGGGAAGGAAGGAGGGGACGCGAACAAGCAGGAGGTGTTTGCGGAAGCTCCGTGTGCCGGCGGCGGCGGCGGCGGGCAGTTCGGTTGTCCCGTGGAGGGTGGCTGCAGCAGCAGCAGCAGAAGCAGGAGGGGGAAAAAGCCGAGGCAGCCCAGCCGAGGCGACGCGGGCACAACTTTTTTTCCCCAGCAGCTGGGGGAACCAGCCCCGAGTGAACGCGGGGTTAGGCGCTTTCTGTGTCGGATCAATTACTAATACGCGGAGGTGGCCGTTGTGCGGTCTCCCTAAATAATGGAAAAAAGTTTCGTGAATAATTTCGCAGGGGTCGCCGCAGCGTTGTGTGCTAATGGCTCTGCGGGTGAAAAGCTGCTGCCTGGCCAGCTCCAAAGGCGGCACGTGTGTGTGTGTGTGTGTGTGTGTGTGTGTGTGTGTGTGTGTGTGTGTGTGTGTGTGTCAGTCAATGTCAATCCATATCAAAAAAATTTTCCAGTCCTTTGTACTTGCAGCTTCAACATCCGATATAAGTTTAAATGTTAGGGTGTATTTCTGTGACTGTAACCTTGTACGCAAGTGACACGTTGACGATCAGTATTCTAGACCACTGAAGACCAACAACGTCAGCTGAGAAATTTTCCCATCCTACAGAGTGAGCATTTAGATTCTTTAGTAGTATTCTCGTGCAGACATCATTGTACATCACTCTGCTGACTTGCGAATATTGCTTTATGGTGATGTAGGATTTGCCTTGTAATCTGTTGTATTCCTCCTCGAATTACAAATACACTAAAAACGTCCGCGTTCTTATCCAGCATGATTACGGATTGGAGCTCCAGCAGCGTGTATGCATAACTCGGGACAAACCGTGTGAGACGAGAGGGAGCATGTTTAAAAAAAACTGTAATGTCGACGCTGGTTTTGTCTCAATACAATGGCTACCATAATACATGTAAGTCCAACTTAGTTGTAGTGTTGAAATGGTTACGTTACGTCAGAAATATAATTAACGGAATATATAATTCCGATGACTTCGAACAAGCAGAATGTTCCATGTGGAATTAATCCTTGCTGAGCTTTACTGCTGAATAGCCGAGACTCATCTCTTACGAAAACTAACAACTCGGACGTTCATGGCACGTACCTTAAAACGGGTCGTGAACATTTGTCAACGGATTATTATTCATTCTCTCTGTATTCGTTACTGTTACAGACTGTCTAATATAGGAATATTTTGCGAAGCGTGTAGAACACTGTTTCGGGCCCACCGCAGTGGAGGCAGCAATGCAATGGGAAAAGGGTGTATTGAAATATACATACTTTCCTTTACTACGTGCCGTTTGCTCTCGGGCTGCTTTTAGAGATCGGTTCTACGCAGCAAAATCTCGACCCCCATTCCGAATATTTGACGGATGATTACCATATATAGCATTTGCCTTATAGCCTCGGTCGGATTAGAACTAATTTTAATTTGCATAAATTGTCAGGCAAAAATTTGAAAGCCTCTTTGGCCACACGTAATGCAAGTTATATGACGACTCTGTCGTATGAAGAGCTAGTCTTTTCGAGATGAATACCTTCTCCTCCTGCTCGAGTATCCGCAGTGTCAATCATAATGGAATATACTTCTGTTTATTCTCCCGTGACAAGTTACCAGTAACCTACTTCCAGTTCGATAGAAATGCTCAGGCCGCGGTAAGACCGTGGACTTGCATTAGGGAGTGATTCTTTCCATCCATCGTCCTTTCAGCTACAGTTTCAAACAACTACTGCATGTTCTTTGACATGTTTTCGTCGGTGACTCGTTGCAGGACGTCTTCACTCCTTACTCGATGAATGCTGCTATTTTATTTCCGAGATTGCAAAGTTCCTCTACCTCTTCAGGAGCTTAATAACCAGCCACGAAGCACGTCGGAATGCTGCGCACACCATTGTCGTGGTGTTTTACAAGTATATTACAGCGCCTTTTATTAAGCATGGGACTGACTACTGCTACGTCATCTGCAGACCGTATCGTGCTGATTGTTTGTGAGTGACAAACACCTTGAAACTCGAGGCCGCCGTTTAGCTCACTCAGTGGCACTTTTATGTACAGATGCAACGTCAGTGGCCACAATTGACAATGGACCGTTGACCTTGTTGTTTGGTCTCTGCCGCCAAATTAACCAACCAACTGCAATTGACGGTCTTCTCTTAAACCTTCCCTGACTTTGGCGTAGAAAAAAAATCACACCTAGTGTTTCTCCACTCGTCACTGTAACACCTCTACAGTAGTGAAAATCAGTGTAAAGGCGAGGTTCCTACGAAGGGTACAGTACAATGTCTGTTGTATACCTTTTATAATTTATGAAAGTAGAGGATACGTATAAGTCATAAATAATCATGATGCAAGTACATAGTTTCTTCGATAACATGAGTAACAAAATAGGCGTTTGCATTTCCTGGGACAAAACTAGTGTAAAGGACTGAACTGTCCAGTTGTGTTGTTATATTGTTAGTGCTCTGTCCAACCTCTCTTCTTCCTAATTACCTCAAAAATTCTCTTCGGCAATGATGTTGTAGTTATTGCACTGGAACTGTCTCGCACTCCTCTCGTATCGTACTTCACAGCTTACGTACGGCTTCAAATTACCTTTATTGCGATAAGCACCCGTTGTAAATATTCGCCTAAGGTTTTCCATGGGGTTCATATAAGGACTTCGCGCAGCCCACGCAAGACATCCAACGTTATCTGCAAAACCATGTACGGTTGTAGCAGAAACGTGCACAGATGTATTATCTAGTTGAAACATTAGACTTTCGTACCCTATGTCCTCATACATTCCAATCAATTGTCTCTTGTAGCTCAGTGTAATGTTAGTGCTATGTAGTCTACAACCAAGCAATGCGTGACTCACCTTTAGCGCAGAAGACTGCCCAAATCGTAAGACTTCTACCACCAAATTTCTACTCGTTCTTACCCGCTGCTCTGTCATCGTACGATGCCAATAATACTGAAATCCATCTGGTCATAATTTGCACTTTTTCTCGTAACGAAAAATCGCTTTATCCCGTTCTGAAGTCCAGGAGACACACTTTTCAGCAAACTCCAACCCAGTCTATTTATTTTTGAGTGTTGGAGCAAGTCTCTGAAGTACTTTCTTGAATGTAAGATCTTTGATTTCTGACAAAATTTGTCTTACACGTCTGGCAGCTACTGATAGCTGCAAATCGGCAACAAGTTGTGGCCCTCGCTTTGCGTAAAAGGAACCGTTCCGATGCCTCATATAATTTACTACTGGGCGCATATTTCGTGTTCTGTTCATATCGTGCGCCCAATCCAACGAAGTTATTGATAACTGTACTCGAACGGTTCAACCTACTTGCCGACTGGCGATTAGAAAGCCCCAATTTTTGCTTTTTCATCTCGTGTCAACTGTTTTCGCTTGGCATTGTCACTGATCACGTCCGTTTCCTGTCTGCAGTAAAGGCTCATACGCACACACTAACATCGCACAGAGCCGACTACCTTTATATTGAATCAATGTTGTCTTGTTATATACTGTACTACTGATGCCAAATCCTATACCATTT
Organism: Schistocerca nitens; assembly: GCF_023898315.1. NCBI lineage: Eukaryota > Metazoa > Arthropoda > Insecta > Orthoptera > Acrididae > Schistocerca > Schistocerca nitens. Next base: position 638,436,908 of record NC_064621.1, read on the forward strand.
GACTGCATTTGTCAGTATACTGGATCTCATACCACTGCATATAAGCTGCGCACAGCTACTCCAGCCGACATTGTTAATTTTCCCACAAATATCCATACCTTTACACTGATTTCTACCACTGTAGTGTCCACAGAATGCTACGGAACGACGGTGGCGGCCGTTAGCCAGTATCGGGGTCGCAGAATTGTGCGCGGACTCGACACAGCGTCGCTCCGTTCTTTTTTTTTTTTTTTTTTTTTTTTTTTTTTTTTGCTTCGCTTCTGGCGTCCTGTCGCGCCTTTATGCAAATAACCACTTTGAGCTTGGTCGATTATTAAGCGCCGGGGAGGCCTATCAGTTACTGGGATTACATTATCGAGGAGCGTACAGAGCGCGCGGCGTTAATTTTGTACAGCGCCACGCCATAAAGCGGCAACTCCCCCCCCCCCCCCCCCCCACGGCATATTTCTGGCTGCCGAAGCAGCTATTGATCGCGGCCGCACGGTACGGCTAACGGAAACAACAAAAAAAAAGACGTCTGTAGGCATTAAAGGGAATATCAAGTAGGACTGCTCGCCGCACCGCACGACAAAGGACGCACCAAAGCCCGGCGGCCGCCGAAATTAAATATCCGCGCCGTACTCGTCAGGTTGGAATTCGCAGTGTTGCCGGGGGTAACGAATCGTCGCATTTGCAGTCATTTTTATCCGGCTGCGTGTCTTATACTTTTTTCTAATAATCGTCTGTGCCCTTTTTCGTCCCGTCACACCGCTGGAGTTTACATACCGGCCAGTGTTCTCCGCTAACCGACATTCTTCCTGCTTCCTGACTGGTGAGTAGCATTCGGTTTTAAAAGGGTCGAACCCATCCACGCGCACACCTTCGTTGTGACCATCTCAAAAGATCTATTGTCACGCCCGTGTTTGTTAGTCACTAATCGAGGACTTCACGGGTTGGACGAAGAGCGAACGAAGGGTAGCGGTTTCGAGGGCATAGGGGGAAAAATGTGACAAGACAACCGCCAAGGGAAGAAAAAACCACTGCGGTAGTCTGGTCGGGTAGTAAGAGCAGTAGAGGTTTTCTTGCCTTCTGCGACAGGTCACGCAAGGGTAGAGTCGTTGTTGTGGGCATCGTGCAGTTCGGTATTCTACATGTTCTGCGCTCTAGAATGTCTTGCACCAATTCTGATCATAGGCGAAGTGAAAGAAGAGGAAAAATATAGAAAACGTATTAAGGAAGTGAATAGCTTTCTGTGTTGCTAAGAGAACCCGTAGCTGCATACCGATAACAGTACTTCCCCATACTGAAATCTTTAGAAAAATACTATTTAGAATCCAAAGTACGGATACTAGCCATAGGGGAGCTTGAAATTAGTCTACTTCGCTTATTTTCATCCGCGTATGTCATGTGGTATTATATTTTGGGGTAACTGTATCCATTCTCGAAGGATATTTTTGTCTCAGAAACGGGCAGTTTGGGCAATAAGTGGTGTCAATTCGTGAACCTCTTGTCTATCCCTGTTCAGTAGTCTTTGTATTCTGACATTGGTTTCTGATTTTTGCCTTCAGTCCCGAGACTGGTTTGATGCAGCTCTCCATGCTACTCTATCCTGTGCAAGCTTCATCATCTCCCAGTACCTACTGCAACCTTCATCCTTCTGAATCTGCTTAGTGTATTCATCTCTTGGTCTCCCTCTACGATTTTTACCCTCCACGCTGCCCTCCAATACTAAATTTATGATCCCTTGATGCCTCAGAACATGTCCTACCGACCGTTTCTTGATTATAATATCAGCTTATTCCGAAGAATTAACAGCTTTCACTCAGTTAATACTCGGCAGCATCCAGTCTGCACTTCCTTAACTCTTGTACAGAAAGGTGTGCGGTATAGTGCTGCATCCATTTTCAATAACCTACCAAAGAATTCAAAAATCGTATAGCTGTAATCCACGCGTTTTCAAGTCTAAACTGAGAGTTTCCTCATGGGTCACTTCTTTTATTCTGTCGAGGAGTTCCTTGAAAAATTAAGCTGATTCCATTGTTATAATGTAAATTGCGTTCACTTAAACTTACGGTAAGACTTTTTTTGGATTCATAAACATTTTTTTTATCTGTTCTTACTTTTATGTTGTAATTTCAGGTACTGACACATTCCATGTCCTTAGAGATTTGGTCCTCAGTTTGGTCCTACGGAAGTAGAGATATAAGCCGCGCGGTCTAAGGCAGTTTGTCACAGTCCGCGCGGCTACACCGGGAGGTTGTGTGTGTGTGTGTGTGTGTGTGTGTGTGTGTGTGTGTGTGTGTGTTTTGCCCTTAGCGTAAGTTATTTCAAGTTGGATTAAGTAGTGTATAAACTTAGGGACCGATGACCTCAGAGGTTTGGTCCCATTAAATAAATGAAAAAAATGTAAGGCGCCAGGCGTACCTCTTTCTAGTGATGGAGGGCAGCAGGTGAGCGCTGCTACTCCACATCGAAAATTTATGGGACCTAATCGAGAGGCCAGTTGCCGCACAAAATTCTACACCGGCAACACTTCAGGAATTACGGACGGCTGTAGATGTAGGACGGCTCAAGTGTTTCTGCAGGGGACGTCCGACGAGTCGAGTTGCTGGACTACGCCAAACACGATATTCGGTGTAGTGTACAGGTAGCTGCAGCACACTGGCACGTAACTGGCCGCCACCCGGGACAACAGTGAAAACGCAAGATAACAAAGTGATGTTAAATCTGTAGTTTACTGGAGCTGCAGATAAGTGGCCGCTAGAAATTTAATGACCAAAGAGCCCGCACGGGACGCCTACGATGGCATAGATATTTCCCGCAGTGGAATGCTTAGTTTCTGCTTAATCCTTCGACCCCCGTGTTTGGATACCCGTTCGGCGAGAGTTGCCCTCGTCCTCGGTGACATCGGAGGGAATTACGCGATGACGTCAGCCCGACGCCCCCCCCCCCCCCCCCCTCCGCCTCCCCCTTACCCCTCGGCGCAGAACACGGACGCTGCAGGGAAGTTGAGTCGTCGTCGTCGTCGTCGCGGCCGCCGCTACACGTGTCTGCGCCCCCGGGGAGGCGCTCGCCCGCACTCGCTCGCCCAACTTCGCCCCCGCCACGTCCTTAATTGTCGCCCCGGGCAGGGCGCGCCGCGAGGTGGAGCGAGGCGCGTTTAATGAATGCGGCTGCCGGCTAATGGCTGTCGCCGCTTGTTAGCGGACGCTCGCTTGTTTAGACGTCCCGCCACGCCTAGTTAAATATTCATCAAAATTTGGAAACACAGCCCGCGTTATTAGGTGGTCCACTTGCCGCCCGACCGTTCTGTTCTGTTCTGTTTGTAGCCCCAGTTTAATCTACATGCTAAACCGCGTTCCCGCGGCTAACATCGGAGGACAGCGAGTGTGTGTGGACGCGCTACTGGCCGTGTACAGACCAGCTGTGGTTTGAGTCGATAATAATTGACACGAGAGGAAATGCACTGACTGATCTGATCTGCTTTGTGCGTACGGCCGAAATAAGTGTGCGTCTGTAGCACGGGTGTAAGTTCGTGCCGCAGACGAATTCCTAACGCCATTCCTGACAGAGCAAAGACCGAAACTACTACTCGTCTAGTTGTTAGAAATGGAAAAGTAACGCAGAACGAAAACTTAACATGTGTGATTCTCCACAGTCCGTCGTTTTTAACCGGCTATTCTTAATGCATATAGAAGGATTCTGTGGCGCATATTCTCTTCCTTAAAGGCACGACAAAGTAAATAGCGGAACTGATGAGAAACTGCAGTACTGTTCACAAACCTCTGTAAACGTACTTTGTTCGTAAAAGTGAACATAAAAGTCTGCGTCTCATCACTGGCTACCTGACCTTTTCAAATAACCTCAAATACACTGCACAACACAATTAAGAGATGACTATTTCGAAATCAGATAATTGCCTCCCAGTGCGATTCATAAGTTCGAAATTTGGCTCTAAGGTATCTGTAGCCTTCCTCTGTAAGCGTGGCACCCTGCGACGTCAACTCGCGTTGGACGCCGCTTCAAACAGCAAGGTGTCGACACGTGCGAATGAAAGACCACAGCTGAGAAATGCACGTGAGCCGTAAACTGGGTTAATGATGACCCATTGGCACCAAATTACGCCACTGTGGACTTGTCACGCGGTGAGACAGTCGTCACAGCCCCTCTCAGCCACATTTCACCCCTCCTTCCCAGTGGAGGGCAGGACCGCGACCCCAGCATTGAATTCGCGGGGCTTTCTTGGAAAACATTCTAGGTACACCGCTGCTCAGAATAGACACGAAAAGGCCGCAGGGTTGCCAAAAAGGGCGTCAATAAAACCAGCCTTTTCCTCGGGGCGTTGATCAGCACACATTTCGCGGTGCAGTGAGCAGCCTTTGGAGTGCTGGCACCCTCCGACGTTTTAACCTATCTCTTAGTACATTGTGGAACTTCATCCCCATTCAGACTCATCGCATCCCTTTGCAGTGGAGCGCTGCCGCAGTTTTGCTCTGGTGTGAACGTTAGAACCACCAGCGACTGTTCAAAATAATTCAACGAAATCAGCTCCGCTGTTTTCCACCCTCCTGTGGCCTGATAACGCGACAGTGTAACGTTAAAATGTGCGTGAATGAAACTGTATCTGAGACCTGTCGGTTCGGCGACACCCTGGCACCTTTGTTGAGCACGTTACCACGACTTCAGTTGAGCTTCGCGGCTGCTATGTCGCCTAAAGGTAGGCAAACTCCATTCGTGGGGTGTGGAAGAGGTTGCCTTATCCTCAGGCGCTAGAGTAGCCGTCGGGCAGGTACTTTTCTAACGTGCTCAAAAATGGTGCGTGGGTGGCACCGAGGGGTGTCGCCTTTTCCGTTCTACTCCCGCACATGATAGTGTTGTACTTCACCATTACCACGTCACAGGAGAACGGAAATCAGGAGAGCCCAGAAAACATCAGTAGCCTTCGCTGCTTCGGATCACGTTCAGATTTCGTAGAATGCTTTCGAACGATCTGTACTGGTTCGAACCTGGACACGAGGGCAAAAATTGCGGTCGCTCTCCATTCCAAATTGCGGGATTTCGAAAAAATGATCCTTTAATTCTATTGCACAATGTAGATTCGACTTTCTTGATGTGTTTTCGGGTTTCACCTCATGCCTGCTTGCATTCTTGTCCGCTCCGTGAGTTCTCGTCAGCTGCTTTAGATGCAGGTACTTGGAATATTCTGAAGTGAACTACTTCAGGATTCGGGTAAACAGTTCATGTGTTCTTGACACTAACATCGCTAAAGGGTTCGAAGGTAGTCTTCTTTCAGGCAGTCAGCTTAAATGCTCCTTATCTCTGGCGATGTCTCCCGCAAGAGAAGATAGAACTGAACGATAAACAAATAATTATGCCAAAGACCCAAAAATACATCCACAGGCTGCCTGCCAGTGCCTCGTACAATGGCTCTGAGCACTATGCGACTCAACTTCTGAGGTCATCAGTCGCCTAGAACTTAGAACTAATTAAACCTAACTAACCTAAGGACATCACACACATCCATGCCCGAGGCAGGATTCGAACCTGCGACCGTATGGTCACGCGGTTCCAGACTGAAGCGCCTTTAACCGCACGGCCACACCAGCCGGCTGCCTCGTACAGTGAGACTAAACTAGAGACAGATAATTAGGCCCGAGATTCAACAAACATGTCGAAAAGCAAAACAACCGACAAAGCATTTGTGTGACGGACACTTTAGTTACTGTACTACATACGTTATAGTCTCGGTATCTCCCCGCCTACCTTTAGCGTCGGAAATCGCTATGATAACGCGAAATTTGTAGTAGAGGCCAAACCAGGTTCGCTTTGTTTTTGCAGAGGTGGGCTACTATGCTAGGGTAGTTTGTCAGTTTACGATTGTGAACCATGCTAAATTCTCCCCTAGAATATTTACAGAAATAACGGAAACCTTAAATCTAAATGGCCGGGTGGACTTCGGAACCCTGTTTCTTCTAAATACAGGAATCCAAGAATCAGTCTGTCAGGAATATTTTGTCATTTGTTTCTCGACGTAAGTGCAATGTGCAATTAAGGTGATGTGGAGACAGTGTCACGTGTTTCAATAACGCGCCGTGGCACAACATTCAACTATCTCCACGAAGTAACGGCGAGACGAACCTCGAGGAGTGCTAGCATGGATTTCGTGAAACCCTGACAGTCATCTCGGAGTATCTACACCTTGAGCGAGATTTTTTTTTGGTGCCTTTACTAGTGTTATAATAAATCCCAATAGAGACTGTTAACATTGTTTTTCAAAGAATTGAGTGGTTCTCTGAAAATGGACGCTCCGTTCATTGAGAAAACACTTGTATAATTCTGTAAAAAAAATAATCGTCCGAGCGATTGATGTAGCACACGAGGAGTCAGTAGAAAAGAGTAGAATGCTCCAAATTTTTGGGTGTACATATTCCTAAAACTTAATCTGGAACATCTAAGATAGGAAACAGACGAATGAACCTCCTTACACATTTTGCATATTCCCTCTCAATGTCTTAAGGAATAACTTACTGTGGTAACTCATATAAACAAAGTATTCATTGGACAAAAGCCAGCATAATATTCACCCGCGGCCGTCATGGAGTTGTCTCATCAAGGAGTTGGCCATGTTACCGACTCATCACAATACATACATTCGATAATGAAATTCGTCATACATAATAAGTCGCAGTTTGAGAAGAACGTTGATGTTCATGACATCACTAGGAAAAAAAGCACCTTTGTTAATGAAGTTGTCAGTGGCTCAGATAGTTCAGTCTTCAGCAATACACATTTTTGACTATTCTTCTACGGACGAATTTTTATTTAAAAACTGATAGCCTGTCAAAAAAGAAAAAAACTGGTATTTTAGTTGTGTGAGTAGGACTAAATATGTTCGGTAACGTTAACACTAATGATGATGTACACACATCGTGTAAACCAGGGCTTAACAACTGGCCGGTTTTGAGCGCGAGTACTCGCGTCTGCTCAGGCACGTGCTCGCGAGCAGCTGCAAGGTCGCGGAGTAGTAGGGAGGGGAGGGAGGGCAAATGCGCGCCCACGTTTGAATAGGGCCGCAGCGTGCCTATTGAATTCGCGCCGACTGTGTAACGTTTAAAGTACTACGATCAGCTCTTAACAGTCACTTCGCTGGTTAAGAATCATGTGAAGTCGCCGTTGTGTAACCCCAACCATGCTTTCGCAGTTCAACCCCCATTGGGAGGAATTGTATCTGTTTACTGAAAAAGATGGTGTTGCAAAATGTTTAGTATGTCACAAAACGCTGAATTCTTTTACGACATTTAATTTGCAGCGACATTATATGTCGTACCACGCGAAAGACTACGGACGTGGAAAATGTGATTGACCAGATCGTGCACAGGAAGTTATGAAACTTAAAAGGAAGCTATCCGAAGAAGATCTGGACGACGAAGAAAAATCAACTGATGCAGCTCTCAGAGTGGGTTACAAAATTGCTTTGCTTTTAGCAAAATCCCTGCGCCCCTTAACTGATGGCGATTTAATAAAAGAATGTTTGGTAGTTGCAGCGGAACATTTGTGTCCATGTCAAGTTGAACAGTTTCGGATTGTGCCATTATCTAACATGACCATTATGCGTCGCATACAGGAGATGGCAGACGACGTCCAGAGCCAGCTTGCAAATATCTGTAAAGATTTTATGGCGTATTCTCTAGCTCTGGACGAAAGTGTTGATATCACTGGAACAGCGCAGCTTGCCATATTTATTAGAGGTGTTAATAGAGATCTTCAGGTGAGGGAGGAGCTCCTCGATGTAGTAGCCATGAAGAACACTACAACCGGAGGTGATATTTTAAGTAGTGTTGTAGAAAGTGTTGAAAATATAGGATTGTCGTGGAATTCTTTAGTTTCAGTGTCTACAGATGGTAGAGGCATACACTAAGCTAATAAAATTATGTGGCACGTGTACATTCTCCTTTATTTGTTTCATTTGTCGCAGTAATAATTCGTGAGTGATATCCCCGCAGGTGGCCGCGGATTCACATTGACTGGCGGCAGCTGTTGTGTGCCCCACGTGACTCTCCCCACTCTCCGCTCTGGTCCGGTAGTGGGGGGTAGCGTGCTCGCGCTGCTCCGTGCTCGCGCCTTGCTGCTCACAGCTTGCTCCACGAGCACGTATGTTGTGAAGCCCTGGTGTAAACTGACTCATTCCATATCATTTTGATGAAAAAGTCGTTCAGACTATCTGTGGAGCTTGTAACTGACTGTTCTATAGTATGTAGTGTGGTATCGTATAGTCTAAAATTATAAATAACAGAATTTGTTACGAAGCTTACGTAGCAATGGGATATAGTACAGTAGCATTTCCCTTCAGTATTCCGGATGAACGTATTCCTACGCGCGAGATGGCCAAATGTAGTGCGCGGATTTTTTATAATTTTTTGGGTAATTTATGTATAATTTTTCCGTATGATAGTGCTGAGTTAACGATATATTAAAACATTTAAATTTTATGTATAATTTTTTTTATTCACGTATACCAATTCGTCTGCAACAGTTGGTCTGTTCTTGTATGTAGGTAACACAGTAAACGAAAGTACTTGATATAATAATAATAATAATAATAATAATAATAATAATAATAATACGAGGGTCAGTCAAAAAGTAATGCCTCCTATTTTTTTCTACGTTTAATTGTCAGGAAATTTAAATGCAATTACATAGGTTGAAAACCACAACATTGAGGATCATTTTGTCATTTTTCAATGTAATCTCCGCCCATCTCTACAGTTTTGGTCCATCTTTGAACAAGGGCATGTATCCCAGCACGGTAAAAATCACAGCTCTGCTTCCTAAGCCATTGACGCACGGATGTTTTGACGGCCTCCTCATCTTCAAAATGAATCCCACGATGAGCTTCTTTTAGTGGCCCGAACAGATGGAAGTCTGATGGTGCCAGGTCAGGGCTGTATGGGGGATGAGGCAAAACTTCCCATCCAATTTTGACAATCTCGTCAGAGGTGTGACGACTGGTGTGTGGTCTTGCATTGTCATGCAAAAGAAGAACATCTGCGATTGATTTTGTTGGGCGAACTCGCTGAAGACGTGCTTTAAGTTTTTTGAGGGTTGTGACGTATTGAACAGAATTTATTGTGAATCCCTGCTCCAAAAAATCAACCAGAATCACACCCTCTGTATCCCAGAAAACTGTTGCCATAACTTTCCCTGCCGATCGCACAGTTTTGAATTTTTTCTTCCTCGGCGAGCTTGTGTGACGCCACTCCATTGACTGCCCCTTTGATTCGGGTTCAAAAAAATGCACCCATGTTTCGTCCCCGGTCACAATTTTTTTCAGAAACTCATCTCCCTCCAAACGGAAGCGCTGCAAGTGTTGGGAGGCTATTGTTTTCCTTGCCTCTTTATTCTGATCGGTTAACATTCTTGGAACCCACCGTGCACAAACTTTTGAGTACCCCAATTGTTTAATAATCGTGATCACACTGCCTTTACTAAGAGAAATAATGCGACACACTTCATCTGCAGTCACCCGATGGTCACCACGAATGATGTCATCAACTTGCTGAATGTTGTGTGGAGTCACTGCACTCACCGGCCTGCCGCTCCGCTTTTCGTCAGTCAACGGTGTTTGCCCTTCAGCTTCCTTACAACGACGAACCCATCGTCTAACAGTGCTGACATCCACTGTCACAACACCATACACCTTCTTCAGTCTTTCATGAATGCGTATGGGCGTTTCACCTTCTGCATTCAAGAATTCAATCACACAACGCTGTCTCAAACGAACATCGATGTCGGCCATCTTACAAACTTCTGCTGTGCTGCCACCTGTTGACACAGAAAGTTACTACTGCAGTGTATTGCAGAAGAAGGTTTGAGGAATGGCGCCAAATTCAAATTTTTCACTTAACTTAATTTCTTTAAGTAGAAAAAAAATGGGAGGCATTACTTTTTGACCGACCCTCGTAATAATAATAATAATAATAAGCATCTTTAGGAAATCGGGTTTACACTCGCTGTCAGTAATAAAGGATGCGGAATACGAGAAATAAACCGAGTATATATTTTCTTTTGCAGTCCCAGATATTTGGAAATGATCAAGAAAGTTGTGTTTTAATACAATTTTCCCCGGGCGCAAAATTATTGTACGAGAGCGGAAAATATTAATGCGTCGCCTGTACGAATATTAAAACATAAATTGAAATTCTAAATGCACGCTAGTACCGCTAGTTGGACTGCCATTTACTCGGGGCTGTAAAAACTCGTGATGTTTGCTTTTAATGCATTTGAAATTTTTCAGCACTCATACAACATTACGCATTTTTCATGCAGATTGAGTGTTGAAGCAACGGGGAATACTTTTAATTTAAAATTAAACCTCGCCGAATCAAAATTTAAATCGTTTCCGCTTTAATTTCCTGCAATCGGCCGTCATTATTCGGCGGAAAGTAGACCGAGCTGCTCTGCACAAAAAAATAAAAAAGGCACAGAGGGTGGGTGGGGGGGGGGTGCGGAAACGTGTTTTAGAATAGCTCTCGCGCCCAATCAGCGCGCGTGCTTGCGAATACGATTGGGCGCTTGTCACCTTGTAATCTGATCATTACCATGCGCGCTGCCCAGTTTGCTCTTGCAGTTTTTTTATTCGGCACAGTGTTTGCGAAACAGCGCGGACAGATGGGGGCGAGGAAGGTAGCTGACAGAAGCGTTGCAAACGAGTTCGAATAGTCTCTCTTTGGTAGGCAGTACGCGACACATTCTAAAGTGCGGTACGGGAGGAAGTGATCCTGTTTGTACGCATTTTACGGCAGCAGAATGCAGCAATGATGACATGGAAATCAGGAATGTAGAGGAATTACCAGGTAATGGAAAATAAGTGATCTGTGACATCGCCTCCAACACCAGAATTGTATAGTGTGTACCAAAAAGAATCATCCGATTTAAAAAAAAGTCACAACTACACTCGTGCTCATAAATTAAGGATAATGCTGATACATTGCGAAACAACGCTCTGGTGGGCGGTTTACGGGTTTAAATCACCTCGGGGTCTGACCGTGCGGTGCATTTGACCTGCGGTCGTCGCACGGTGGCGCTGGCAGCAGTCCACACATGCAGAGGTGTGTTGGTGCATGTCAGAGTACGGTGCAGCGAGTAAGTGTGCAGGCATTTTCAGACGTGCTAATGGTGACTGTGTGTTGAAAATGGCTCAAAGAACACATATTGATGACGTTATGAGGGGTAGAGTACTAGGGCGACTGGAGGCTGGTCAAACACAGCAGGTTGTAGCACGGGCCCTCCGTGTGCCACAAAGTGTGATGTCAAGATTATGGCAACGATTCCAGCAGACAGGAAACGTGTCCAGGCGCTGCAGTACAGGACGTCCACAGTGGACAACACCACAAGAAGACCGATATCTCACCATCGGTGCCCGTAGTACTGCAGGTAACCTTGCTCGGGACCTTACCGCAGCCACTGCAACAGTTCTCTCCAGACACACAGTTTACAGACGACTGAACAGACACGGTTTATTCGCCCGGAGACCTGCAAGGTGCATTCCACTGACCCCTGGTGACAGGAGAGCCCGTAAAGCCTGTTGTCAAGAACACAGTACGTGGTCATTGGAACAGTGGTCCCACGTTATGTTTACGGACGAGTCCAGGTGTGAACCAGGAACCAGACATCAACCCCTTAATCTGCTTGAAAGGGATCTGTATGGCGATTGTGGTCTGATGGTGTGAGGCTGGATTATTATTGGTGCACGTAGACCCCTGCGTGTCTGACAGAGGAACTGTAACAGGTCAGATGTATCGGGACGTGGGGTGCAGTGGGTCCCACCTTCCTCCTGATGGATGATAACGCACGGCCCCACCGAGCTGCCTTCGTGGAGGACTACCTTCAGACAGAGGATATCAGGAGAATGGAGTGGCCTGCCTGTTCTCCAGACCTAAGCCCCATCGAGCTCGTCTCGGATGCTCTCGGTCGAAGTATTGCTGTACGTCTTCAAACCCCTTCAGGAGCTCCGACAGGCACTGGTGCAAGAATGGGAGGCTATAACGCAGCAGCTGCTCGACCACCTGATCCAGAGTATGCCAACCCGTTGTGCGGCCTGTGTACGTGTGCACGGTGATCGTATCCCATATTGATGTCGGGGTACATGCGCAGGAAACAGTGGCGTTTTGTGGCACATGTGTTTCGGGACGGTTTTCTCGACTTAAAACCAATACCGTGGACGTAGAGATCTGTGTCGTGTGTGTTCCCTAAGTGCCTAAGCTATTAGCGCCAGTGTGGCACCACATTCTGCAATTATCCTTAATTTATGAGCACGAGTGTATGATGTTACTTGAGATGTGCGTGAACAACGTAATGCTGGAAAGAACAAACTCTCGAGTTTTACATAGTTCCCGCTAGCAGCAGTGTGCGCCCAATTCAGTTTTAGTAAAAATGGTGTCGGGACAACAGAAAGCGGTTTGTGTTCTGCATTTTGCGTGACTGTCCTGCAGTACAGAGCATTAGATGATGGCATGAACTATTCCGGGAAACAATTTGTTTGCGTGGAGGCAAATTCCCGCCCGTCCACGAGTACCCGACACAGGCGTCGAACGCATCCGCCGTAGTTTCACAAGGAATCCGCAGAAATCCGTTCGCTTTGCAGCTCAACGTGCCCCAATGTCCGTCTGGCGTATATTGCGTCGACGTTTCCTCATGAAACCGTACGAAATTATGCTTCTGCAACCTATTTGTGAAAGTGACAAACGACAGCTGTGGAGTTCCGTAAATTTCATTCTTGGCAAGATGGAGGGCCACAGTCCTCTTCCACGCTTAGTGTTCAGTGACGAGGCAACATTCCATTTAAATGGAAAGGTGAACAGTCCCCATTTGAGAATACGGGGTACAGAACAACCACATGAAGTTGTATAACATGAGAGGGACTCTCCAAAATTTAATGAGTTTTTTGCAGTTTCATGGGAAAAGGTGTATGGTCCATCTTTCTTTACCGAGAACACTGTTACAGGAAGCACATACCTCGATATGCTTGAGTACTTTCATTTCCAACAGTTGGAGACTGATTCGAACGACTTGATTTACCAGCAGGATGGGCACCGCCACACTGGCATCTGGGAGTGTGGCAATTTTTAAATCAAAGGGTTACTGAACGATGGATCGGTCGCAAAGGACCAAATTATTCAGGCTTACATTACTGGCCTCCAAGGTCTCCGGACCTGTCTGTATGTGATTATTTGCTGTACGGTTTTATAAAAGAGTCTATTTATGTCCCTCCGTTACCAAAAACAGTGAATGAACTGAGACATCGCATAACAGCAGCTGTGGAAACTGTAACTGAATGCTCCTTGCAATGATGGAACAGTTTGAATACCGCATTGACATATGCCGTGCATCTCGAGGGGCGCATATTAAACACTGAACGTTTGCCGTTCATCAAAAATCAAAATTCATTGCATATTTTTGTTAGTTTGAGAAATACAGACGTGCCAAATCGGATGATCCATTTTGATACACCCTGTATAAAATGCACCGCCTGCGACCCAATACGCCTAGCCCACTCGAGAAAACGTCGTTCGCCCACGTGGGAGACCGCCAGCAAAGTGGAACAGTTACGGTAGCCCCGAAGCGTGACAGATCAGCGACGGCACGAAATGAAACATCTCCAACACTGTACGGGCGAGCTACGGAGATTTCCAAGCCACAAGTGGAGACTGAAGACAAACGGCACTTCCCCCGTACCCGACAACTGAAACGTAGCCCGCCATATACTGACTACACATGAGTCAGTGTGCTCGTTCCACTACGTTCTTTTAAGTAGTGTTACTCATAAATATTTGTATCGCACACTCTAGTCGTGACAAAATTAGTCAAAGAGCGTCATGGCTCCGCGTGTCTTGAGGGGTATAACTTCGCATTACTTTCCATTAACAGGTAACTGCCAGCAGTTACTCTAGGCAAATATTTTCTCGAGATCCGACTAGGTATTACTGTTGTTCTTGCAGTCTAGAATTCCGTAATTTGCGTTAAAGTCTCCGAGGGCCGGTAATACTATTCGCTAAGACAATTTATGACGTCCCCTACCACACGCGAGATAGGAATTCAGCGTGTAAATGACTCTCCGTTCAGAATAGCGTTCTGGGTACCGCCTGTCAGGAAATTATAAAATTCATAAATGTTAACAATCGTTTCCTTAGTAAATCTCTCGCCACTCGTCTTGGCCTAGTGTGCCCCACCTTATAAATTATCAGGATGGTGCGTTGACACTAGGTCGAAACGCTGCGTGATGTTGAACTTTTTAAAGGACGATTCACACTGGACATCAAAGATCGAAACGACAAAACATTTCGCGATGTTGTTCGGTACTTCGAAAGAAAACAAAACACGCAAAGACGCCATGCATTCTAAATATTGTTTTCGTATTTGTATGTGTTTATTTTATAGACGAAACATTTGTTGTTTCGATGTGTTTGAACGACATTTTTCGTATTCTCACCCCTATGTAACATATACCATATGACTTTTTTCAAGAACATCCGTTGTTAACAGCCAAAGCTAAATTTATAACCTCTTGTAACGCAGCTAGGTCCTTAAGTCTGGCAGTATATAACATCAAATTGAGTGGTTACCATAGTGGACGACTGTTCAGATCCGCGACCACCCGATCGACGTTTTTTAAGATTTCCCTAAATCGCTCCAGGCTAATGTCGGGATGGTTTCTTTGAAAGGTCACAGCCGATTTTCTTCACCATCCTTCGTTCGTTCGTTCCTTCCTTCATCATAACGTCCGTTTTTCAGTTCTGTACTGTAGAAAGTGGAAGGATGTTGTGTAGACGGACATCTAGTGTTTGTATATATGGTGTCTGCCATTTGGGATATGCCCGAAAGAACAAACGCCATATGGTTTTGATGTCCCAGCCATACATACAGGGTGTCCCAACAAAAACAGACAAGTCTTAGGTACATCTGCCTTACAAGACAAAGTTAACGAGTAAACAAGGGCCCTAAAATGCATGTGAGCCTTTGTTCATTTTCGCTTTCGTGGAACACACGTTCTGTTTGTGACCTTGTTTATTCATGACGAAATTGAAATTCCGCAGTCGAGCATGAAAATAGATTGAGTGACAAGTGCAAATGTGTGCTGGACCGGGAGTCCAACCCTGATTTCCCTCCTTACGTGAGTGATCACCTTATTTACTTGGGCTATCCGAACACGCTTCACGTCGAACGTAATTCCCAGCTTGCTGCTCACTAATATGTACCGTTGCCCGCCCATTACCCTCGCTGCCCGCAGGTTCGTGCCGATTACTGCGAAACGTCGGACGGAGAGTGCATCTGCGCTGAATGATCTTTAACGTCGGACACGTACGAAAGAACATACGAAACACACACAAATATATGCTCCTTCAAGGCTATTTAAGATCATTGAGTACAGCTGCACTCTTCGTACGACCTATTGTGGGAATCAAAGTGAAGCTGCGAGCATTGAGGGTAACGGAAATGGGACGCTACGTATGTAGTGTGCAACAAGTTGGGAATTTGGGTATTTGGGTTTGAGTTGAAGTGCGCTCAGGTACCCGAAGTTGTTACGACGGTCTCTCGCGTAAAGTGAAAAGTCCAGGTTAGAGTCCAGGTACAGAGCAACTTACCACTTGTCGCCGTCGACTTTCTTTCAGTGTCGGATTGCAGCTAATGTTGAAATTTCAATTTCGTCACATACATCACTTTGACGACGACGTGCTGTTTCGTTAGTGTGGTATCCAATATGGATCGAAGTTCATTCACACGGTGAAGAGGGAAGACTGTCATTGTAGGGGAATGAGAAGTTTCCAGCCGGGCGGGCGGTGTGCGGTGTGCCCCGCCCCGTGCGCTATCGGTTTACAGGGCCCGTCCTTGTCTGACGGCGTCGCCACCGCACCAGTAGTAACTCGATAACCCGCGCCGCGGCGCCAGCGTGCAGCCGCGTGTGTGCGTGTGTGTGTGTGTGTGCCGGCTGAATGGGCCGGTTAAGGGGCGGGGCGAGAGGGGACGCCCCGACAGGGTCGCCAACACGCTGGCACTAATTTCCCGCGCCGTTGTAGGCCGGCAGCTGGCTGCCGGTCGAGAGGGTGTTGGGCCCGCATGTCCGCGCCACACACCACTTCACGGCATAATTGCTGGCCTGCCTGCCTGGCCAAAGTGGCCGGACCCACGTGCTGTCGTCACGCACACACACACACACACACACACACACACACACACACACACACACACACGGCGGCAGGCGCAGGGGGGAAAATTCCCGCGGCCGGGCCGAAGCTAACCTGTCGCGGCTGTGCGCTGCTCCGGCAGAGCCCGGCTAACGGTTTGGCGTGGCGTCCGCCGCTGTGAACCGTGAAACCGGCCGTTACGGCAGCCAGCTGCCTGGAATGCCCTGTCCCCCCCCCCCCCCACCACTCCGAACCATTCCTTTCCAGAGTGGCTCGCGGTGTGCAGTTGTCACGGATGCTGATGGCGGTGTTACGCCCGCTCCGACGACTTCAGTTTTGCGCGCAATGTTTCGACGACTTCAAACGGATGTGGGTTGTGGAACTTACCTGAAGATGATCGTACCCAAAAACGTCTGCCTAAAGCAGAAGCACGGATGCAAAAACAGTCACGGAAACGTGTAAGTAAAAGGTGAGAAAATGTAGCGCAGTCAGTCGCTAATGATTTATTACAGACTTAGACAGCAACCACAGTGTGACTGTCATCAGTGCCAAAAACATGTAAGATTATACAGGGTGTCCGCAAAAGGACTTTACAACTTGGAAATTTCATATTGAAAGAAGATGTAGGGCTGGGTTTAGTGTTATTTTGTAGGGAAACATTTAACCATAAACTAAATATATTGATTGTGGCTTCCGTTGGTTATCCTGCACACATCCCATCGACAGTCAATTTCTTCACCAACTTACTGTAGCATTGCAGGTGTAACTTGCTCAGGGGCGGCGTAAATTCTTGATCTAACATCAGGTAGAGAAGCTGGGACAGGAGGTACAAACGCGGTATCTTTGATGAATTCCCATAAAAGAAAAATCGAGTGGTGTCAGGTCTGGGGGATGTGGGAGCCATGCAATTGGCGCATCACGGCCAATCCATTGACCTTGACATTCCCATGTCTTACCGAGCGCCCTGTTTTGTAAAAACGTTTATGCCACTCATAAATTGTAGGCCTACTAGGCGTACCTGATAAGCAAATTACGCTGAACTGTTGTCGCCGGCTTCGATTCTTCAAACCAAACTACACAGCTAGCTAGCTAGCTCGGGTCCAGTGAAGGCAGCCATCTTTAACGCAACTGCCGCCAGCTCTCCTTGCGCTGCGATTCGACACTAGCGAATGCGCGGGGCAATACTTGAGCTATTTCCCTACAAATTCACACTACAATCACCTCTGTAGGTACTATGAATTAATTTATACGAATTTTCAAAGTTGTAAAATCCTATTTTAAACACCCTGTATTACAGTAGGAACTCTACCTCTCCTGCTACATAAGTTCCTAAAGTTTCTGGTGTTTATTTTAATTGGAGCTGGCGTTAAAATGTAACCAATTTTGTTTCAATAAATACTTTTCAGTAACGTTTCATTCCATATGGAATCCAACTTTATGTAAATAATAGTAACCCGACTTTCAAATCCTGCCTTTTCCTTATAACCCTTACACATTTATCGAAAAATTATGTTAGCATACATTTAGTTCCACATGTATTAAAATCCATACCATGTACGACAGGCTGCAGTAGATTTTTCGAAGATAAAAACCGGCCTCTCTGCTGTTTACAGGAGGAGCGGGTCAACCAGATTCAGGTATTCACTGTATGTGGTTTCCCTGAGTCTCTTAAGGAAACTGCTGGGATGGATCCTTTGAAAAAGGATACAGCCAACGTCGATACAGCCAACGTCCCTCCCTATCTCGAGATTGTGCTCATCCTTAGCCGGCCGCTGGTGGCCGAGCGGTTCTGGCGCTACAGTCTGGAACCGCGCGACCGCTACGGTCGCAGGTTCGAATCCTGCCTCGGGCATGGATGTGTGTGTTGTCCTTAGGT
This sequence comes from Schistocerca nitens, assembly GCF_023898315.1. NCBI lineage: Eukaryota > Metazoa > Arthropoda > Insecta > Orthoptera > Acrididae > Schistocerca > Schistocerca nitens. The sequence continues at coordinate 638,454,944 of NC_064621.1, forward strand.
TAGTTAAGTTTAAGTAGTTCTAAGTTCTAGGGGACTTATGACCTCAGCAGTTGAGTCCCATAGTGCTCAGAGCCATTTGAACCATTTTTTGCTCATCCTTATTGGCCACCTCGTCGGTTTGAAATTAAAGCTTCAATCTGTTTTCCTTCTTCAAAAATGAAAAAGAAAGAAAACGTGTATGGCAGATATTTCTTCTCTTTAGACGCTGCAACGAGCTTGAAAAGGAAAGGGTAGATAGTGAAGTTACGCTATAGCGATGTAAAATGCCGTCAGTTCTCGGTCGCAGAATAAGTTGTGTAACGAGATGCAAGTTAAGAGCAGTTTCTTTAAAGAATAAAAAGGCTTTTCTCAGCCCAGGGTGAGAAAACACCACCACGATCGTTTCGATTTGTTCGCGCGCCATCATCAGATGATAATAGGAGCAGGTTAGATGACACCAGGAGTAAACTGGTAGCCTGCAGTCGCAAGTGTTCTGCTTCGGATACCATCGAGATGACTTACTAAAATCCAGTACTACTTGCGTGACCCGAGGTCGACCGATATACTCGTATTTAACAAAATTTCGCTACAGTACGCTCTCTGTTTTTTCCCTTAGATATGAAGCGTAATCTGTTGGGTACAAACGACTTCACAGTTACTATGACACTGACTCACACCTCTCTCTCTCTCTCTCTCTCTCTCTCTCTCTCTCTCTCTCACACACACACACACACACACACACACACACACACACACACACACACACACGTCTGCGAGAAAAGATTACGTAAAAACATTCCGCATGTTTCTTACTACATGAGGTCAGCAGAAGTTGTATCCGCCTAAAAGAATAGACGACGGAAAACGATCTTTTGCGTGTCTTGAAGTGCTTTTGTTTCTACTGGCTGGACACACAGCATTCGGAGTATTACGACCAACGGCGCTTCAGCAGTAGCCAGCGCCGGTTGTTTGTTTTTGTGCCGTGGCGCACCAGGACATCAGAATACTGCGCCATATTTGTAAACACAGGTGAGTACTGACGGCAATTTGCTACTCCCAGCCAAACACTTGTGCAAATAAGTACAGTGCTGTCCAAGCCATAGCGACTCCTTCCTTATCCTCCTTTTCCCCTACCCCGCATCCTCTACCAACTACGTACTTCCATTTGCACATACACAACCTGAAAATATTTAATTCAGCTGTATTATCTCAGGACTATAGGTAAAAAAACTTTAAATATACAACAGTCACAAAACGACATATTTACGTGTGCAGTATGAATGTATTCTCGACATCATCTAATTTGTCAGGTGTTGCAGTATAGAAGCAGGACGAATAATGAGTGTTCGAAGTCAGTGATTGCGCTTCTGGCATTTGATCAAGTATTCGTAAGTTTTTGTGCATCTGAAGGTGTTTCCGATATCTGGGCTATACAGGGTGTTTCAGAAGTGATGGCCAGTATTCAGGGACATGACAGGTATGATCATTCAAAACAAAAAAGTAAACATGGGCTCTAAAACGCTTACGTTAAGAGATACGAACTGTTCTTGATCTTCGATACTGTGAAACAAGTTTTTTGTACTGCAAGCTCTTTGCTTTCCATATATTCTCCAAAATTCATACTTAAAAACTTACGAGCAGTTGTTCATTAGAAGAGTTGTTTCAGAGTAGCGAAGTGTCCACAGCTCTTAAGGCATACATTTTACAGCACACGTTTACTGGACAAATTTTTGTTGTTTTTGGTCCATACTATCACTTTCCAAATAGGAAAAGCAAAGAAGTCGGAGTAGGAGAGATGAAACTCTATCGAAGATGAAGAATGGTTCATACCTCTTAAGGTAAGCGTTTTAGAGCCCATGTTTACTTGACTTTTTCGTTTCGAATGGTCATTCCTGTGAAATCCCCTAATGACGATCACTTCTGAAACAAGCTGTACAGCAGTACTTCGTCACTGGAACGCCTTATACGCAGCTATCGCGGCACCGCAGGAGAAGTCGGGATGCGCGTTCCGAGTGGGAGAGCGCGGGCGTGGAAGCTGCCAGCCCGTGGCGCGGGTGAAAACCACAGCGGTGCAGCCGCCAGCCGGCGCGTCGCCGTCACGCCGTAATCACCGCCTCACCGCCGCTTTCTGACGTAAGGACGTCACCTCGCGCAATTCTTCGCTACAAAGTACTTACTCTCTCTCTCTAACAAGACTCGCCACCTTCTTGCCGTAGACGATTACAGCGGCAACTTCCGTTGCCTCTGGTTAGTACCGTTTCAGGCAAGGGCGTAAATTCTAAACGTCTTACTCGTATTTGTGTGCGTCTCATGAGCGCGTGTTACGAGGGTCACTCCAAAAGAAATGCACAGTATTTTTTATAAATCCATCTTTTATTCTACATGTTTGAAAGTTTTACAGTGTGTAATACAATATTTTCATTTCTCCACATAATTTCCATCCCTCTCAACTGCCTTACGCCATCTTCGAACCAGCGCCTGTATACCCGCACGGTAAAATTCTGGACCAACCTGTTGGATCCACAGTTTGGCAGCGTGTACAATGGAGCCATCATCTTCAAACCGTGTTCCACGAACAGACTCTTTCAGTTTCCCAAATTCTATGACAGCACGTTTCTTCTGACGAACGTCAAGTGTAGCAGCCATCTTGAAGACATGCTGTGACGGCGCCACTCAGGGGAGCAGGTTAAACTAAGTTTGAAAACAAGTGGGAAGGATGTATCTACACACTGTAAAACTTCCACACATGCAGAATGAAAACTGTATTTTTACAAAAATAGTGTGCATTTCTTTGGAGTGACCCTCGTAGAATGTCCACTGGAAACGTCAAACTCAAAGTTGCCGAGATGCATGTCCTCTAAGTACATCGTGTGCCGAAAGAAACAGGACTCAGAATCCTAAGACAAACTAAAATATTGGCTTTATTGTGAAATCGCTAAATATATGTTAAAAAAGTTTCCTCCAGGTGCTTGCAAGTAGATGTGACCTGTAATTGAGAACTTACTGCATAAAATATTTGCGGCTGACTGAGTCGACAGATGTAAGCTTTATTGGGTTCATATTTACAACAAAAAATTTTGTTTCAATCTTGTGTATGTTAAAGTGAATTAAAATATCGCGTCTTCAGAAAATGTTGTTTCTGAAAATTTCGTTTTTTTTCCCGATAATTTGCGTTGAATTTATAGCAAAAATTACTTGTAACGATTACTTTCAATAAATAAGTATTGCAGTTATAATGTTGGCACAAATGTTCAGTGTTTGTCATATGGCATTAATTACAATAATTGAATGTTGAAATTAATTTATTTGGGTTATTACGAGAAGGCCCTTCTGTGGTTTTATTCTTTTATCTAGTTTACACTCACCAAGTGCCACTCTGTAACAAGGTAATGCAAAGTGAAACGTTAAATTTAGAACTGGAGTATTTGGGGAGAGGCCTGTATTAAAACTAACGCTAACCATGCTCTATCCATAAAATTTCATGCCGACCCTTCGCTGAAATGGGACAAAGGCACAAGATAGAGAGGACACAGTCCGATATTGCTCTCCAGCCTTAGTGGGCAACAGCGACATCATCAAGGTAATATATCGGCAACAACATGCCAAATCAGCAATGTTGGCCAGCCATACTGAAAAATTGCCGTGTATTGGAAGCTTGTTGTTTCTGTCTTTAGTCCGAAGACTGGTGTCATCCAGTTCTCCACGCTACTGTATCCTGTGCAATTCACTTCATGTCCGAATAACAACTCCAACCTACATCGTTCTGAATCTGCTTACTGTATTGGTCTCTTGGTCACCGTCTACGATTTTTATCCCCCAAACTTCCCTGAAATACTAAATTGGTTATCCCTTCATGTCTCAGAATGGGTCCTATCAACCGATCCCTTCTTTTGGTCAAGTTGCGCCACTATATATATATATATATATATATATATATATATATATATATATATATATATTCCAGTTCAGTACCTCCCTCATTGGTTACGTGACCTAGACATCTAATTTTCAGCATTCTTCTGTAGCACATTATTTCAAAAGCTTCTATTCTCGTTTGGTCTAAACTGTTTACCGTCAATGTTTCACTTGCATAGATGGCTACACTTCAAATATCTTCAGAAAAGACTTAACGCGTAAGTTTGTGTTCGATGTTAATAAGTTTCTCTTCATCAGAAACGCTGTTCTTGCCATTGCCAGTCGACATTTTATATTCCTTTGGCCATATCAGTTATTTTCCTGCCCAAATAGGAAAACTCATTAATCATGCTGCCACCCCGACTCTCATAACTGCTGTTTGGTATCTACAGGTTGTAAATAGTCTTTCGCTCCCTGTATTTTCCCCCTGCTACCTTCAGAATTTCAAAGAGAGTACACCAGTCAACATTGTCAAAAGCATCTTTCTAAGTCTACCTTTCTTCTAATAGAAGTCTTTAGGTCAGTACTGCTTCGCGTGTTCCTACATTTCTCCGGAATCCAAACTGATGTTCCCCGAGATCGGCTTCTGCTAGTTTTTCCATTCTTCTGTAAAGAATTCGTGTTAGTATTTTGCAACAATGACTCATTAAACTGATACTTAGGTACTATTGACACCTGTAGGCAACTGTTTATTTGGATTTGGAATTAATATATTCTTCTCGAAGTGTGGGGGTATTTCGCCTGCGTCATACATCTCATCAGGTGGAACAGTTTAGTCAGGGCTGGCTCTCCCAAGACTACCACTAGTTCTAATGGAATGTCGTGTAGTCCTCGGCCCTTATTTCGACTTTGGTCTTTCTGTGCTCCTAAAATTCTCCTGGCAATATCATATCTCCTGTCTCATCTTCATCTATGTCGTCTTTAAAGTTCGTCTTCCATGTTTTGATCCTCTGTATACTGCTTCCACCTTCCCCTTTTGACATTAGGGCACAGTCGGCGGCATCGCTATTTCCAGATATTGCCGTAAGGTGTGGGCCTTGGGGGGTGCGGGGTGTCGGTTAGTAGCTGGCAGGTAGCGGCGGCTCCTGTGGCCGCACTTCATTGGCCGGCCATTAGCGGCGGCGCACTTAATGGGGCCAGCAGCAGCCGGCGCTAGCCAGCCTCCAGCCTCGCGCCTCACGCCCGTAATTGAGTTGCCCACTCCGCCCGGATTCCTATTAAATTTCTCTCCTCTCCTCTCCTCCACTCCGCCGCGGCACTCTGGCGCGCTGCTCTTTATTGGCTCAATCACGGAACTACTGCTCAGGGTGGCTCCACGTTTCTGCGCGTGTACGCGTTAAGAATAGCCACCCACAAGTCCGGAATAATTCCGAGGTAGCTGCGCAAGTGTGGCGCATTCGTGCACCGCTTATCGTGGTCGACACTCACTTCGGCGTGGAGGAAGTCTAATGGTAGTAATGGAATTCGTAATGTCCCGAGAGAATTGAAAACTGCGGAATGCACCCCCACCCTCCCCCTCCCACTCATTATACAGAGTGTCTGAAGACTCTGGGTTTCAAGTTTCGACCCGCTCTGTTGGCCTGATATATTAGACGATGCCCTTTGGCTACACTAAGGATCCTTCTAAGAAATACCAAATTAAGATAACCTGAAGATGCCTAAATAAGGCGAAACGCGTAGTTGAAAAATAAAAAAATGAAATTGCAACCGAGACTGTTTTTAACCAATACTTATATAGGTTAATGAAATTTCTCGAATACATTTGTGCAAATAATATATTTAAGTCATTAACATTACAAGTTAGTTGGTTGGTTGGTTGTTTTGGGGAAGGAGACCAGACAGCGAGGTCATCGGTCTCATTGGATTAGGGAAAGACGGGGAAGGAAGTCGGCCGTGCCCTTTGAAAGGAACCATCCCGGCATTTGCCTGGAGCGATTTAGGGAAATCACGGAAAACCTAAATCAGGATGGCCGGACGCGGGATTGAACCGTCGTCCTTCCGAATGCGAGTCCAGTGTCTAACCACTGCGCCACCTCGCTCGGTACATTACAAGATCATAGGTTAATGTAAGCACCAGATAAAACATTGCAAATCTGAAGTGCTGGTACATTAATAACCGGTGTAACTTGTACAAGTGCCGGTTGTCAGTTTGTGGGATGGAGTTCAGTGTCTGTTTCACACGCTCGATCGATACAGGCACGGTTAATGCTGGAATTGTCCGGTGAAGTCCCGTATCTTCTCGACTGGAGACATAGCTGGTGATCGGATCGGATCACCAGACTGAGGTACAGATTAAGGAAGGGAACATTGGATAGCAATGAGAGAGCCGTTGCTGCCCTGCCACACACAGTCGCACCCCACACCACAACTCCGTCCAGTGTGTCTAGCATGCAGATAGGTTGACAGCTTTCGTCGGAAAACACGACAGGCGTCCACCCTGGCCTCCAGTCAGCTCTCGCTTTACACGACTAACGTCGCGGGGAGATGGGCGGTAGTTTAGTGTCATTGGAATGCACTCTACAGGACTTCTGGCTTGAGACTGTTCTTTAGTAACAGAGTTTTAACTGTGCTGCAGTGTGATGGTCTTACGTCTCTTTAGTGCTACGTGGCCGCCCGGAGCCAGGTATTCTGGCGACCGTACGTTCTGGGGACCACGGGTATCGGCAATCGTGCACAATGGCTGCGCTCCTGCCAACTCATTTTGCAGTATCGCAGGAAGAACATCCAGCTTCTCGTAGCGATACCGCAGAAGCTCGTTCAAACTCAGTGACTTGCTGATAATGCCGTCTTTGTCGCACCACGTCCAATCTCAAAGGTAACTAACGCTCTCGACCGTAAGAGCGTGTATTTAAAGCAAACCTAATCCGCATTTTGATAGTGGCGCTACTAGCGCCATGCTTATGTCACTGGACGTCGCCCTTCCGATGTTGAAAAACGTCCACCAACTTTCGTTTACGCCTCACATCTCCTTCTTGGTGTTGCCTTTTTCCGTCAGTGTAATTGTAGCTGTTGGTATCGACACCGAACATAACACAGAATCTGCTACTAGAACATCGCTCGATCTTTCTACGGGATGTGCTGACAACAGCCTATACATCCGCTACACGACAGCGCCGTTAACGTGAGACAGGCAAACGGAACATTTCCAGTTAACACAAGAGACGTCACAGAGTTTTGTGCTGCGATCGAAACCCGTATGTTACGTTCTGCGTTGGCGCTGTGGACGTTTCTCAGAGAGAGAGAAATTAATTTAATTATATTCTCTCTCTCTCTCTCTCCTTTCTTTCTGCCTCTCCTCTCCCCCTTCTGTCAGTCTCCTCCTGCCCACTCTCTATCCATCCCCCCCACCGTCCACAGTATTTCTTTCCAGATCGTAACTTTTGTGTGTACCAGATGTGATTGGAATCGATCCAGGTGTAGGATGAGCTTTTTACCCGCGGCTTTGCCCGATACGCACATGTCAGATATATTTCACATATATTTAAGATATTTCAGACGTGTTTGTACACACATGTCACCTTTATGTCTAGTCAATTTCGCCCTGCAGTTCCATTTTCACGTATATCTGCGCTCACGACGTCATATTTCTTTAACTTTGTGTGATACAAGGATACATTTTTGTTGGTACATCAGCGACATATGTGGTTACTGTTGAGAATATCGTTAGTAGAGAAAATGTAATAAATTATAACGTCGAGCTTCGTGCAGCAGTTTCAAAGCACGAACAGAGAAGACTCTCTCATCACTTCGTGGGGGTTGTCAGCGTGAAAACATTTCGCAAAGGTTTGAAGTTACGTGCAAGATTTGTTCAAAGTCACTGTGAGTGCTCTTATTCCCGAAAACTGGGTCAATAACATACGGGTATTCGCGCGTTACTGGCTACTCTGCTTTTTCATTCTCACCTCTTTTATGGGTAGGCGGTTCTTATCTCCGGAGTGATTCTTTTCATTCAGTATGTGATATATCAAGCTCGGTTGAAACGGTCCAGTGGTTCTAGAGGAGATGCGCAACACAGGATACATACTGTATGTACATACATTTTTGTAATCTGGATGGATTTGTGTCCAAAGTATGGCTGTATGGCGTGGCGTGATGTGATCAGAAACCGCGCCTCCGCTCCCGCTGTACCTGCGGATGCACCAGTGAACGTACCTCTAGACGCATAAAGTTGCCGCGCGTGAAGCGTCCGGGCTGAAAAGTATGAGTGAGCCTGGGGGAAACCAGAGTGTATTACCGGGAGGGCGCGCCGCGTGCGTGCGTGTGCGTGTGCGTGCGTGGGCGCTTTTTAATTAACGCTATTGACTGTGCCCCGGGCGACACGTGCCGGTATTTGCTAATACAGATTTGTGCGCCCTCGCGCTCTTCAAGCCATCTGGCTAATTATATTACGGCGCCGCACCGCACCGAGCCGAGCCTAGCAGGCAAGTCGTATTATCGCCGCTCACAGTTGCAAGGCCAGCGGAGGTTGTGTGTGTGTCCGCTGAACAATGGGAAGCTTGCAGCTGCCGCAGCTCGGGGTTCAGGAGCGGAGCGGCAGAGCACAAGCGAACCGTGCGTGTGGTTTGTAGCGTGACGGCGGCAGCAGCAGTGTGACGTCATCGGCTTTGTATTCCTTCTTCTTCTTCTTCTTCTCCTCCCTCCCTCCCTCCCTCCCTCCCTCCCTCCCTCCCCCCCTCCTGCTCTTCTCCTCTCTGACTATAGCAGCAGCTTCCACAAAAAATACTAGAAGATGCAGTGATATCGCATGTTGAGAGACAAGAATACTTTGATTCCAAACCTTCGGTTGTTATGAAAAATGCACAAAATCGTCTAAAGAAGAGGCAAATCGTTTCCAACCTTCCCTAACTGGAGCGTTATTGAGCCATTTTGTACAGTTAACATAAAGACTCATCATAAAGTAAACTGTCTACAGGACCTTAAAACTGCGTCCTCCACTCTGCTGAGAACTGCAAGAGGCAGTTCTGATGAAAAATCTGCACAATACCTTCCTCGGGTTCACGGAGAACATAACTTACTGCTGACTGGTTGTTTAAATCGTTGTGATTTCATTAGTAACAAGTAAAATGAGCGAGACAATAAGTAGTAGTACACCGAAGAGCTGAAGAAATTGGTGCACCTGCGTAATATCGTGTAGGGCCCCACGAGCACGCAGAAGTGCCGCAGCACGACGTGGCAGGGACTCGACTTGTGTCTGAAGGAGTGCTGGAGGGAATTCACACCATCAGTCCTGCAGGGCTGTCATAAGTCTGTAATAGTACGGGGGGGGAGATCTCTTCTGAACAGTGACGTTGCAAGGCATACCAGATATGCTCAAAACTGTTCGTGTCTGGGGAATCTGGTGTCCAGCAGAAGCGTTTAAACTCAGTGTTCCTGTAGCTCATCTGTGGGGTGTCGCATTGTCCTCCTGGAATTGCCCAAATCTGTCGGAATGAACATGAATGCTTGCATACGTGTAACCTGTCAGGTTCGTATCTAAACGTTTCAGGGGTCGCATATCACTCCAACTGCAGACGCCCCACACCATTTCAGAGCCACCATCATGAACAGTCCCCTTCTGACATGCGGGGTCCGTGAGTTAATGAGGTTGTTTCCACAGCCGTACAAGTCCATCCGGTCGATGCAATGTGAAACGAGACTCGTCCGTCCAGGCAACATGTTTCCAGTCATCAACAGTCCAATGTCGGTGTTAACAGGCCCAGGAGAGGCGTAAGACTTCGTGTCGTGCAGTCAACAACAGTACACGAAAGGGCCTTCTGCTCCGAAAGCGTATATAGATGATGTTTCGTTGAATGCTTCGCTCGCTGACACTTGTTGATGGCCCAGTATTAAAAACTGCAGCAGTTTCCAGAAGGGTTGCACTTCTGTCACGTTGAACGATTCTCGTCAGACGTCGTCGGTCCCGTTCTTGCGGTATCTCTTTCCTGCTGCAGCGATGTATGTCTTACTGCGTTTCTGGTATTCACGGTACACTCGTGGTCGTACGGGAAAATTCCCACTTCATCGCTACCTCGGAGATGGTGTGTATAACACCACGTTCGAACTCAAATCTTGTTAACATGCCATTGTAGCAGCAGTAACCGATCTAACAATTGTACCAGACACTTGTTATCTTATATAGGCGTTGCCGACCGCAGCGCCGTAGTCTGCTTGTTTACATTACTCTGCATTTGAACACGCATGCCTATACCAGTTTCTTTGGGGCTTCAGTATAATAATAATAACAATAATAATAGATACAAAAAAGTGAAAATAGAAGGAAACAAAACCAAACATTCAACACAAACCAAAATAAATTTTACCAGACAATAGATATCCCACACATTAAAATAGACAATCCACCAAACATAACAGGCATGCACGATGGATACAAGCAGAAACAGACGCATACAAGATGATACCACAAATGCCTGAAGTGATGATTTTGCAACATGAAGTCACCCAAGCAATTAATTCTACTCACAATTGGAAAGCCCCTGGAAAAGATAAAACAGCAAATTTCTGGCTAAAGAAGTTCACCTCAACACATTCACATTTAACTAAATTATTTAACAGTTACATTGCAGACCGATACACATTCCCTGATACACTTACACATGGAATAACTTATCTGAAACCTAAAGATCAAGCAGACACAGCAAACCCAGCTAAATATCGCCCCATAACATGCCTACCAACAATATACAAAATATTAACTTCAATCATTACACAGAAATTAATGACACATACAACACAGAACAAAATTATAAATGAAGAACAAAAAGGCTGTTGCAAAGGAGCACGAGGATGTAAAGAGCAACTGATAATAGATGCAGAGGTGACATATCAAACTAAAACTAAACAAAGGTCGCTACACCACGCATACATTGATTACCAAAAAGCTTTTGATAGTGTACCCCATTCATGGTTACTACAAATATTGGAAATATACAAAGTAGATCCTAAATTGATACAGTTCCTAAACATAGTCATGAAAAATTGGAAAACCACACTTAATATCCAAACAAATTCAAATAATATCACATCACAGCCAATACAGATTAAGCGTGGAATATACCAAGGAGACTCTTTAAGTCCTTTCTGGTTCTGCCTTGCTCTGAACCCACTATCCAACATGCTAAATAATACTAATTATGGATACAATATTACTGGAACATACCCACACAAAATCACACATTTGCTATATATGGATGATCTAAAACTACTGGCAGCAACAAATCAACAACTCAACCAATTACTAAAGATAACAGAAGTATTCATCAATGATATAAATATGGCTTTTGGAACAGACAAATGTAAGAAAGATAGCATAGTCAAGGGAAAACACACTAAACAAGATGGTTACATATTGGAGAACCACAGCGACTGCATAGAAGCGATGGAAAAAACAAATGCCTATAAATATCTAGGATACAGACAAAAAATAGGAATAGATAATACAAATATTAAAGAAGAACTAAAAGAAAAATATAGTCATAGACTAACAAAAATACTGAAAACAGAATTGACAGCAAGAAACAAAACAAAAGCTATAAATACTTACGCTATACCAATATTGACCTACTCAGTTTGGGTAGTGAAATGGAGTAACACAGACCTAGAAGCACTCAATACACTTACACGATCACAATGCCACAAATATAGAATACATCACATACATTCAGCAACAGAAAGATTCACATTAAGCAGAAAGGAAGGAGGAAGGGGATTTATCGACATAAAAAACCTACATTATGGACAGGTAGATATTTTAAGGAAATTCTTTCTAGAACGAGCAGAAACTAGCAAAATACACAAAGCAATCACTCATATAAATACATCGGCTACACCACTGCAATTTCATAACCACTTCTACAACCCTTTAGATCACAAAAGAAAACACTACATGGCAAGCACCCGTATCATCTAACACAGCCACACATCGATCAAGACGCATCAAACACATGGCTAAGAAAAGGCAATATATACAATGAGACGGAAGGATTCATGATCGCAATACAGGATCAAACAATAAACACCAGGTATTACAGCAAGCATATTATTAAAGATCCCAATACCACAACAGATAAATGCAGACTTTGCAAACAACAAATAGAAACAGTAGATCACATCACAAGCAGATGTACAATACTAGAAAATACAGAATACCCCAGAAGACATGACAATGTAGCAAAAATAATACATCAACAACTTGCCATACAACATAAAGTAATAATACAACACGTTCCCACATACAAGTATGCACCACAAAATGTACTGGAGAATGATGAATACAAATTATACTGGAACAGAACCATTATAACAGATAAAACAACACATAACAAACCTGACATCATACTCACCAGTAAAAAGAAGAAATTAACACAACTAATCGAATTACCCATACCCAATACAACAAATATTCACAAGAAAACAGGAGAAAAAATTGAAAAATACATCCAACTGGCTGAGGAAGTCAAGGACATGTGGCATCAGGATAAAGTTGACATTATACCAATTATACTATCGACTACAGGAGTTAATACCACACAATATCCACCAGTACATCAACGCAATACAGCTACATCCAAACGTATATATACAACTACAGAAATCTGTAATTATTGATACATGTTCAATTACCCGAAAGTTCCTAAATGCAATGTAACATACAGCGTACAGTTAAAAGGAAGTCACGATTGATCAGGGTCCGCGTCACTTTCCATTTTTAAGTAGACATAACGTCTGAGACATGAAAGAAATAATAATAATAATAATAATAATAATAATAATATATAGTGTTACCCTTTCGTAGTCAATGGCTGACCGACCACAACAACTTAAGTATTAGATACAATTGATACTGTCAATAGAAACTAAACTTCCTGTAAAAATTCTAGGATCGGCCGTTAAAAAAGCTATGTGACAAAATTCTCTGGCTCTTTCTTTCCTTAGAATGCTTGGAAAAAAGTGAAGCACACGAAAAGTAGAGGAGGAAACGAATTAAATGAATTGAGAGGAGATGTGATGTTACTTCAGTGATGACAAAATCGAGTCAAATTTAGAAATAACTTAGCAGTATGGGCCCACTTATCAGTATGACGTGCCCAATACCACCTCGATGCATGCATTGATTCGGTTCTCGGTATCCCAGGTACTAGCAATGGGACGGGATTGACGTCCTAGCTGGTCCCACGAATTCCCCTATCGGGGACTGTCGTGACGCTCTTCCTAGCCAAAGGAGTACCTCAACAGTACGGAGACACTTGCCCTGTGTGAATGAGAATTCACACGACGTACTGTTCCTGCCAGTTTCCTCAGTGACGACCAGCCGTAACCCAAAGTCAAACCCAATGGCTCCTTACTCCCTACACCATGACCCTAAAAGTAACAACATAGTACCTCACCAAAACAGATCGCAGCTGTACTCGCAGCAATGGTCGTCCGATGTCACGACTCTGAAACGCAGCCGTTTATTTTATGGCATTGACGACAGCCTGTGCGTGGGAAGGTAATTCCCAACCCCCGTCAGTTCCGGCTAATGGTTTGGGGGGAAGCAGAATGTTGCAGGGAATACAGGTCCTGTTTTTCGTGTTGCCAGGCGCACATTTCAAGCGTTTACCACGTGCTTCTTGCACAATACGGCTATCCAGCCTTGGGGGGTCGTACGTGCTGGACCGGTACCTTGACGGCGACGACGACGACGACGACATGTCCGAAGCTCGGCCACAGCCGAGTGCCCCACATATCTCTGCACTGCGCCATTCGACCAGCAAATACAGACTCCAGATGAGGCCGCTTTGACTGTCAGCTGCCGATAACGGTCTCAGACGAGCACGCAGCATCTTACTTTGCCGTTTTACACCCCACCACGCATGGTAACAACACTAAACATGGACCACAGCAGTGCACACAGGTGACCGTTCTGTCATAGACGCTTGCAACTCTAGTCTCTTACGTAGCCGCCGATGGTGGGTGTGTAGGAAGTTACCTCGACATCCGACCACGTCTTCTGGGCGTATGTCTAGAATTCTCCTGCTTGATTAAAGGCGTATGATGGACAGTGACTCGAAGTGAGTTACTGGCGGAAGTAAAGCTGGGAGGTCGTGAGGCATGCTTCGGTACACAACTTTCTCGCAAAAGGCTTAGCTCTCCAGGTCGAGTCTCCATCAAGCACACCGTTTTAATCTGCCAGGAAGTTTATCACCATACACTCCACTGCAGAGTGAAGAATTCATTCTGTATAGAGGGTTGAGTAACACTTGGGCGGTTTATTGTTCTCCTGATTTTTATTTGTATGAACTAGTTTTCGGCTTATTAGACCATCTTCAGATAACTACTGGCTATTGTTTACAAGGAGCTCGTGTTCTTACGAACCAAACATTCTGGACTAAGATACGACGCACTTACATACGCTCTGTAGTTGTGGTATTGTCTTTGGAATTGTCACACACACACACACACACACACACACACACACACACACACACACACACACACAGAAGTGCTACATATAGCCTACTAGAACCACTTGAAATTAACGAACACTTAGCCCTAAATCCCCAGCTGGTCCTAAATGACCAATTGCGACTGAGCACATCACCACCCTTAAACTTTATACAATAAAATAAACCTGCCATAACCGCAAAGTGTCCTAATAGTAAACAAATTCACATCCCAATATAATGTAATATCCCTTCTGTGTTTACATTCCTAACTGTAACAATGTAATATTTGGTATATATTAATGCACAATTTTCTAGTAACAAAATGTAACCGCCAAAGAAAACATCGCTGTTGTACAACCAGCAATTAATGTCCAGTACAACTGTTCACAACAAATACCAAAAATTTTTAATAATGTGTATTCTAAATAATTCTAATTCATGTCATACATGATAATGACAAACCATAGAATGTGATTTTTTTATGTTAAAGAACAGTTTTACAGATCAAAAAGTCAAAAGACCCGTTTGACAATTCGAAAGACAGTATCACAACTAAAGATCGTATGTAAGTGCGTTGTATCTTAGTCCAGAATGTTTTGTCCGTGGTTCTAGGCGCTACGGTTCTAGGCGCTACAGTCCGGAACCGAGCGATCGCTACGGTCGCAGGTTCGAATCCTGCCTCGGGCATGGATGTGTGTGATGTCCTTATGTTAGTTAGGTTTAAGTTCTAGGGGACTGATGACCTCAGAAGTTAAGTCGCATAGTGCTCAGAGCCATTTGAACCATTTGTTTTGTTCGTAAGAACACAAGCTCCTCGTAAACAATAGCCAGTAGTTATCTGAAGATGGTCTAATAAGCCGAAAAAGTTCCTACAAATAAATATGGGTAGAACAAAAACCGCCTAAGTGCTATTGAACCCTCAATATGGAATTGTTCTATCAAGAAGCGACGGAAGAATCCATAAATAAAATTCATTTTGTTGTATGCCTAGTTTTTTCGTAATTGCTCGTATTGATGCTTGCTGTTTACTTCTCATATGTAACATGGTAGTGAGATGGGCAGACTTTCGGACTCTCATATCACTAGCAGGTCATATCACTAGCAGGTAACGCAGTCATATATAGAAACCTGTGAAGCTGTTACGTACGTAAAAGAAACGCATTTCCACCTAAATCCCTGTCGACATAGATTGGAGGCAAATACGGCGAAAAAATATTGGTAAATCGAGGCAGTTAAGATTCTGCAAAACGGTTGTTTTTGCAGCAGAAGTAAGCGTTTCAGCCCAATTGCGATTTCCCCTTTTTACTCCCTAAGTACATACTGTGTTGTCCAAACTAGAAGGCAGGCTGCCGACTACCGTGCCTGTACTGCCTCGTAGCTGCAGGCGTCTCCTACCTAGCGCCGTTTGCGTCGTGACGTCACGTTTCGCTTCGGGTGGTAAGCGGGCTTCAGCGGACAAAACAAATGGCCGGGAGCGGAGCGTGTGTTATCTGCTGCTGGTGGCTGCACAATGGAAGCGACATCTGGCGGAGTTCAGATCAAGTGGGGTGGTGGTCTGCGGGGGGCAATCTCGAAGGCTGCAGCAGCGGGGCCTCGCCCCGGGGGCGACAGCGGCAGCGGCAGTGGATTTTGCTGCCGGGGGGTGAAGTAGAGCCGAGCCGCCGGTTGACACAGTTAGCAGGGAGGCAGAAATTACCTCCTATGTTAAACAGAGCGGCAGAGGCAGCCAGCTCCCCCTAATAATTCATCAGTGTAATCGGATTACCGCGCCGGCGCCGCGCTGCGCACTAAGATGAGGATCAGCAGCTCTCTCCCCCCCTGCTGTCAGGGGGGGAAGCGGAGTTGCTTTATAACCAATTTACAGCGGCTGCCGGCTGGGCCGGATCGTGTCACGTGACCTGCAGCGTCCGTGCATTATTAAGCGCGGCCGCGCCGCCGCGTGGACCGACCGATACCGCCGCCAATTCGCAAGGGGTGGGTGGAGGAGGCGGGTTAGGGGTGGAGGCGTACGAAAAGCTGCGAAACAAAGGGGCGGCCGGGTCGCAGGTACCCCGGCCCTGGCGCTGTTCCACCCCCGACAGCCGCGGGATTTTCACGGCGCGCTGCTGACCGTGTTGTGTGGCGTTTGTGCCGAACACTGCAACTGCGACTGCCACGTGTTCCCGTCCAGCCCACGCCGGGGCATAAATCAGCTCGAATGCTACTTATCGATACCCCCGCAGCGTAAACAGTTGAGCGCTGGAGAACCGCCGCGTCGCCTGTCTGCCTCGTTGGCATCTGTTCTGCCGGCTTACAAAGCGCCAACTGCACCAATAGTCATAAAGTTGTCAACTGCTGCACAATATGTCCGCACCGACTTGCAGCTGGACAGGGACGCGGTAGCCATCTGTGGTTAGTGTCTCAGCAATAATAATAGTAAATCGTAGTAAATATTTTATTGAAACCACCCTCTGCTGCTTCTGCTCATCTTTCAATAACAATCTTTTGTTAGGAAAAACACGTTGCGACATGATCAACAGGTACCCAGTACACTGTTTTACATTTATCATCATCATCATCATCATCATCATAATCGGCAACGGCGTTGATAGAACGAAGAAAACTTCGCCACCGAACCTCAGAGGAATGTAAGACAGCCACTCCGTATCCCTAAGGGAAATGCAAAGAAAGGCCTGTAACAGGCTAAAGCGCACCAGAACGGAAGGTTTCGGCTCATAAAACCGGACAGAACTGTGAAAAGTGAAACGTGTCTTGTAAAGTGTAGAAAAGAGCTAGGCATCGAGGACAGATTCTCCACCACCGCAACATCCAGTGGCGTACACACAGTAACCCACGAATATGGTACCGAAACAAAACAGCACGTACTTGTCTGTGCAACGAGACCACAATCAGGACTTGACAGAGACTGGCAACAAACTGACAGTAAACTAGTTGGTGATTTCGGTAGCCTTTTGCGTGCCTCCGAGGTCTATTAGCTGCGCGGGTAACACTGTTGTCACGGCGGACGATCTACCCGGCACGTGGCAGGCCTACAAGTCGGGGGTGTACAGTGAGTGTGGGCAGCAGGCGGAAAACTGTCAAGTTGTTATGACGCGCAAACTGAGCCAGCTACCTGACGCCTAAAATAGCACAATCATTGCCATTCGGGCCAAACGTGGAAACATTTACGAAACGGTTGAAATATACCGCGCGTGGCAAAATTGTGCTAACGAAAACCGGTGCCGGGGCAACTGAGCTGATTCACGGGCCGTAGATGACAGGGGTGAACGACGGCTGGCAGATGTGTACGGGCGAGTAGACTTGCAGCTGTCTGGATCAACGAAGGGACTGCCAGCAGTGTCTCATCAACGATCATTCGGTGGACGTCGCTGTCCGTGGGCATCAGTAGCAGGCGCCTGGTTGACGCACCCGAGGCTGGAATTTCCACACCAGTACCGTAACCGGACGTCCACTCCGTGGCGAGACGTCACCTTTCCAGACGAATCGCGTTTCATGCTCCATCGGACAGAAGGCCGTTGGCGCGTGAGACTCAAAGCGTCTGAAAGAAAACTCCATCCGACAATCGTCGGAAACATCCTGGTCGGAGGACATTCCGTGGGCAGGATGGATCAACTCGAGTATGCATTTATCATTGAGGACCGTATGCCCCCGTATGCGTTTCGTTTTTCCTCGGCACGATGACATCTACCAGCAGGACAATGCACCGTGTCGTAGAGCTCGCAGTTCGAAGAGCACCAGAATGAATTAACGTACTGCCCCAACTCCTCGGACTTACGGACTGATGACGCTGTAGTTGGGTCTACCCCTCTCCTAACCGACCAACCTCGGATTTAAACCCAATCCAGAATCTGACAGACCACGTCAATCCGGCATTTCGTTGCGAGCATCCTCAGCCCAGAAACCTTGCGCAGCTGGCCACCGCGCTAGTCTCCACGGCTCCATTGTCGACATCTTTCATAACATCATCGAATCTGAGCCTGCACGTCTTGCAGATGATGGTTATTCAGGCTTTTGACCGCTGGTCACATTAATGTGACTCGACACCGTGTATGTCTCTGTTTCACAAGAGCGATTGTACGTATTTACGTACCCGTTGTGCTAACGGTGGGAGACAGTGAAAACACATCACAATGTTCCAGACAATTCACAGACGAGTTCCGAAAACCTGATTGTCGCTAGTCTGTCCAGGATGCAAACTATGAAAGACCCCCAGTGCAGTCAGATGCTCTGAGAATTATTTCACAACTTAAAAGATTAAAAAAATGGCACTGAGCACTATGGGACTTTAATGCTGAGGTCATCAGTCCCCTAGAACTTAGAACTACTTAAATCTAACTAACCTAAGGACATCACACACATCCGTGCCCGAGGCAGGATTCCAACCTGAGACCGTAGCGGTCGCGCGGTTCCAGACTGAAGCGCCTAGAACCGTTCGGCCACTGCGGCCGGCTAAAGATTAAACAAATCACCCACACTAGTCAGATTTAGTAGCTGCACACCCAAGTTCGATTTTCGTTGAAGTAGTGATCGGTATGCTTGCAGTATTCCCGTTAGCACCACGGTTGTTAGTTACTTGTTCCTCAGATCATTTGAACGACTTCGTTATCGAAATGGTATGAAACGAGTCAGTTTAGAGGGTATGTATACAGCATTACTGTTAACATTAATAAAAACATAATTTTATTCCTAGTCATGCAGCTGCACATAAAAACAATTTTTTTCAACAGACTACCAATTTTGAGATAGAAATTCGTCAATGGAATAGGAGGAGTTGTCCAGGAGAAATGATGTAAATTGCCCACTTGATATAAAACTTGCTTCGCTACCTGTCAGATATTTTATGTTATTGGGCAAATGATCAAAACTTTTTATTTCTGCATACTGAACTCCTCTACGAGCCTTAAGAATGGGTAATAAAGGTCTTTTTCCCTGTGGTGTTGTGGGTATATATCACTGCCCTTCTCAAATTGTGATGGGTCATTTACGATGAATTTTATTGCCACCATTGTTTTGTGTTCGGTATTACAAGTTATGTAGTTTTTAACTACTGCAGAGTCTACACAAAAAAGGAAGCACCGGCAGAATGCACGAGCGTCAGTGTGGCTGGGGTTTGCTAACTATACCTCTCGCTGTTTAATGGCTGCCAATCTGGGTTATTAAAACAGATGCACGCGAAAATTGCGTTAATTACCCTTGCACATTCCGCCATTTTGGCAGAAGCCCGCGGGAACATTGCACCCGATTCCGCAGGGCACTGCTTTTTTCCGCATTTTCAAATATTTTGCTGTTTTCTACCCGCGCTCAGGGATGCATCACTGCTGTTGTACGAAGCACAACATGATGTTCAGTTCATACTCTCAATGAGATGAGCATGTTGTTCTAGCTTACGCTGTTGAGTGTGGTTACCGTCGATATTACAACAATACTGATATCCTACACGAAACCGTTCTGCAACATGACGTTTATTAAGCTTCCTCAGACGGCAAAAATATCTTCCGCAAACTCTTGTGTCGAGCAAACAAAGCGTGATGTATCATACGTTACCGCCTCGAACTCTGGTGTATTCAGTGTTTGTCGGATGAGGCGTCTAGTTTCTCGAGGAAGTTGCGACTACGTTACAAGGAGCCTGAAGGTAGCGGCGTTTAATTTCGCTAACGCGCTCGCTTTTGTAGTTCGAAACCACCACAAGCTGCACTACCGAGCAGCAAGGTAGCACATTAGACTCACATTCTGTAAGAATCTCCATGTCCTGACAAAAAGTTTAATTTTTCTCAGAGCTTTCCGTAAAACGATAAAGAATAGCGCCGGGATTATTGTAGACGTCGCATCCGATTTCCTTCGCCATTCTTGCCTATCTGTGATAACGTTCCGTGTGTAATCAGCTTGTGCTCCATAATCCCGGGTAGTACAATTTCGCGGTAGTCATTCTCTCTCTCTCTCTCTCTCTCTCTCTCTCTCTCTCTCTCTCTCTATTGTATGTAAAAAGTATGTGTGTGTTTTCCCTATAACCCCAAACTCAGTCCGAAGAGACCTTGGAAGGTCCACTTGCACCGACCGACCGCCATGTTGTCCTGAACCCATAGGCGTCACTGAATGCGGACACGGAGCGGCATGTGATCAGCACGCCACTCTCTTGGCCCGTTGTCAGTTTGCATGGTCGGAGCCGCTACTTCTCAGCCAGGGGGCTCCTCAGTTGACCTCACAAGGGCTGAGTGCACCTCGCTTGCCAACAGCGCTCAGCAAACTCAGACGGTCGCCTAAGTTCTAGGCAAGCCGTACAGCGCTTAACTTCTGTGACCTGACGGGAACCGGTGTTACCACTGTGGCAAGACCATTGGCTCTTCTTCGATTTTTCATACATTACTCTCCCGAATTAATTTACTGATTATTGTCTTTCCTTTGTGCCGTTGCCCTGCATGGTTGTAGAATCGGCACGGTTATCAATCTATTTGGCACTTTAATTTAAGGGGTGACCGCATGCCAGAGTTATGTGAAAGTGGGCAAAAGTTTTGTAAAAGTCTGCGAAACTCGTAACTGAGGAGGGACTCGGATACCAGCCCGGTATTCAGCTGGTGGAATGTGGGAAACCGCCTAAAAACCACATCCAGGGTGACGGGTACACCGACCCTCGTCGTTAACCCGCCAGGCAGATTCGATGCTGGGCCGACGCACCTTCCCGTCCCGGAAGCGGAACTTCAGCACGCGGCTATCCGGGCGGGAAATTCACTGATTACTCTGATGTATTTTTATCTTTAGTATTTCACTCTTTGAATGAGGCGGTGACAATTCCCACCCGATTTGAACAGACCTGTCGTGTATATGAGAAAATTTGATGATTGCAGTACTAGGTGATTTTCGACAGTGTAAGAGAATGAACGTAAAATTTTGTAAACATTGGGCAGAAATATAATGCATCAGATCTGCGTATGTGGAGTGCGGTGGGCGAAGCATAAACCTTCCCCCTGTCGGGCTGCCGAGAGAGAAGCAGAAGGACTCCACATCAGAGTTGTGAGTACTATGTCACAGTTGGTCGTGAACAATACCCACTCTTGTTGAGACACCACTCTCGACCCCGGAAGAGACTGCCGCTCGAGCGAAAACAGGAACGAGTCACCATTGCCCTCTACCGGGGCAAAACTAAACCTGTCGTTCAGAGAATACAATGTTTGTGGTTCTTTTTAGTCCTCCATAGTTAGCTTTAAAACCATTTCGCTAAACCAAACTAGGGAAACGGTGCATCATTCCTGTTTTGTCTCTGCCTGTACATCTTAGGTAATCTGCCAACAAAAAACTTACGACACAGAAATCAGCTAGTGTGCGATAACCTGTTAGCCACTGCTCTGAAAGAAGGGCCTGACGACAAAAATGAAATAATTATCCGTGTTAACACCGTAAGCCGAATATCAGAGCACGTGACCTGTGATTAAAATGAAATTTCAGCAAAAATAAACTACACCGACCGACCACGGAGTATAAAATCAATCAGTAGGCAAAGGACCACGCCCACACGCACACCTCTCGGGCTATCTAATTCGTTTTTGAATGTAATTATTTTGCTGTTTGAGTTTAATTAATGACTACTTTGTTCCCCCAGCTAAAATGAAATAATTCTCATGAATAATGCAGCGGCTAATTACGGCGTGCAAGTGGACGCCACGGGGAAGCTTGTAAACAGGTTGTTTTTACGCGTGTTGTAGACTACGGTACACGCCCCGGCCCGCTCCACACAGCGGCCTGTTAAATAGCTGTAATAGGCGAGAAATTGCCCCGGCAAGCGTGCCGCGTTCTGCGACGAGTGCCATCTCTCACCGCAGTTTCAGCACGATTTACAAACGCCGTATTTGCTTCGTAATGCGCTATACCTGTTCGTCGCCAAGTTTCCAAAGTAGTTCCGCAAGTTACGTGGAAGTTATCACTCTCATCCCACAAGGCGGTACGTAAAGCGACTTCCGTCTGTGAGGAAAAAATCTCTCTCTTACCTCACGCAACCAACACTCCCTACCTAAAAAAAAAACTTAATTCATTATTTCACCTGTGGTGTCGTTCAGACGAAGACAGCCGGATTCGTTTAATATAGTGTAGTGCGTAAACGCTGCTCTCCATTTGGGATCTCTCTCCTCCAACCAACTACAGACAATCGCAGGACTTGAGCAGATGGGTGGTGTTTAAAATCCAGCCCAAGAAAAAGAAACTGGTCCACAATGATGCGCTTTGGATTTAGAACTCTCATGCGAGATCCTGGGGTTCCACCCGCAGGTGCATACCACCAGCAATAACAATACATTTTTTTCAATGTATGTCATTAATAAAAGTCAGGCGTCTTTTTTTATAAAATTAAGTTTATTTCAGGACCGAAGGTCGTACGCGATGGTTCAGTGTTTCCTGTCGTGTGGTCCGTAATGATCTGGTCAATCTTTCACCCCTGAGGGAGGTTACAGTCTTAATAGATACATGGAAATAACATGTAGAAACTTCTGCACAACCTTTCGAAGGACAGGCACAAATAGAAATATCAACCCTGAAGATAAAACTTTTCGTCCCAAAAAGTTTTGTGACAAGTTTGATGGTCTCTACGCTAGTGTACATCGACGTACATACTCCACAAGCGACCGTACTGTGCCTAGCGAAGACAACCACGTACCACTAAATCATTTCCTGACCTGTTCCAATCGCAAATAGAGCACGAGAAAAAAGATGGTGTAATAAGCCTGCATACGAGCGCTACTTTCTCTCGTTATTTCTTTGGCCCTCACGCGAAATGTACGTTGGCGACAGTAGAATCGATTTGCAGTTGGCATCAAATGCCAGTTCTCTTAACTTAACGCAATAGTGCCTCGAGAAAAGAGTGTCGTCTTCTCTCCAGGGATTCTCATTTGAGTTAACGAGGCACTTTCGTAATATGTGCGTGCTGGTCGAACCTATCGGTAATAAATGTAGCAGCGCTGCTGCGACGGTCGCAGGTTCGAATCCTGCCTCTGGCATGGATGTGTGTGATGTCCTTAGGTTAGTTAGGTTTAAGTCTAGGGGACTGATGACATCAGATGTTAGGTCCCATAGTGCTTAGAGCCATTTCAACCATTTTTGAACAAATGTAGCAATACGCTTCCGAATTGCTTCGATGTCTTCCTTCAATCCGACCTGGTCGGGATCCCCGATACTTGAGCAGTATGCAAGAATGGGTCGTACTTACGCAGTCACCATTATAGATGAGCGAAATTTTCCCAAAATTCTCCGCTGAAAACTAATTCAAACATTAGCGTTCACGACTGACATGCTGACTCAATGTCATATCGCTTTGCAACGACACGCCAAGACATTTAATCGATTTAACTCTTTCAAGCAGCGCATTACTGACGCAGTATACGAACGTTAAGATTGTTTATCCTACTCATCCGCATTAACCCTCATTTTTGTACATTTAGAGCAAGCTGCCACTCATCACACCAACTAGAAATTATGCCCGAGTCATCTCGTATACACCTGCAGTCACTCAGCGGCGGCACATTCTCATACGCCACAACAAAGAGCCGTAAGTTGCTGTTCATCCTCTGCGGCAGTTCATTTGTGTGTATGGAGAATAAGACGCTTCCCTGGGGCACTCCTGACCTTGCCTCTGTCGAGGACAACGTGCTGCCTACCGTTACTTAGCAAGTCCTCGAGCCACTCACGTATCTGGGAAACTAGAGTCTTTCCCACGCAAGGCGCTTCATCTCTGTACCTGCTGCACCCTAACTCTATCTGAGCCTATTTAGTGTAGCACATATCCCTCCATTAATCCCCTCCTCACATTTTCCTCCAAGAATACCCTACTCCACATTTCCCTCCACTACTCGCCGCCCCCCTTTTACACTTTGCTCCATTACTCCCCCCTCCCCCTCACATTTCCCGCCATTACGAAATTAATTGTTCCTCGATGGTGCCGCAAAGTGTGTCATGTCAGTCGGCCCTTCTTTTAGTCAAGTTGTGCCGTAATTTTCGCTCTTCAGTCGTATTCAGCACCACCTCTTTAGTTGTTCCATCTCCCTCCGCCCCTACCCACCCGGTTAACCGCGTGAATTAAGGCGACCGCTTCCGCCCAGCGGATTAACGGCGAAGAGTCGGTGTGCAGGTCAGGCTGGATGTGATTTTTAGGCAGTTTTCCACACCCTGCTAGCAACGGCCTTGCCGCAGTGGCTACACCGGTTCCCGTGAGATCACCGAAGTTAAGCGCTGTCGGACGTGGCCGGCACTTGGATGGGTGACCATCCAGCCGCCATGCGCTGTTGCCAGTTTTCGGGATGCACTCAGCCTCGTGATGCCAATCGAGGAGCTACTCGACCGAATAGTAGCGGCTTCGGTCAAGAATACCATCATAACAACCGGGAGAGCGGTGTGCTGACCACACGCCCCTCCTATCCGCATCCTCAACTGACGATGACACGGCGGTCCGATGGTCCCGAGACGGAGTGCTTCTCCACACCCTGCTGGTTACCATATTCCGCCTGGGAGACACGCTACGCAAACATTTAAACACTTTCTCACACCATCGCAGAGAATTTACTCTATACGCAGACAGAACGGGTACAGTGCTTGTGACCTAGCAGGGAGGGGGGGGGGGGGGGCGGGGTGAGTAGGAGACTGATGACCTTAGCTGTTTGGTCTCCTGAAACACCCAATCGGAAACTTACGCATTCTCTTCCTGTGTGAACCGGTTGCAAGTTTCATTTCCGCTTAAGACTATATTCCAGACGAATGGTTTGAGACAACCTGAAATGCATATAGGTCCAGCGAAAACCGATTTTACAAACTGACATTTTGACACGTAATCGGCTGAAACAATGGGCAATATGGTGGATTGTGCTGTGGCATTCAGTGAGATGTACTGACAGTGTGTACAGGTAGGTATCTAACTCCTCACATGCGCTTATCTCTTCACCTCAGAGTAGCATTCTATGTCTTCACTTACTTGCTAGATGTATTCCAGTCTCTGTCTTCAGTTTGTACCCTCTAGTACCGTGGAAGTTATTTCCTGTTGCCTTAACAGCCTGTCCCTCGTCAGTGTTTCCCATATATCCCTTTCTTCGCCGATATTGCGAAGAACTCCCTCTTTCCTAACCTCATCACTCCACCTAATTTTCAATTTCCTTCAGTAGCACGACAACTCAAACACTTGGATTCTTCTCTGTTTGTCCGCGTCTCACTACCGTACAATTCTGTGCGCCAGACGTTTATCCACAGAAATTTCTTCCTCGTTTGGTAAAAGTAAATTTCTCTTGACGAGGAATGCCCTTTGTGCCTGATTCCCGAGTTCGCTAAAAGTCGCGACGTCAGCCAGCAGCCAGATGTCGAGGCTGGATCGTGTTTGTGCAGGGAGCGCGCTGGGGCTGCCGGGGTGTGAAGCGAGATGGATCGCCGCGCCGCGCCGGGGTAATTGAATGTGACGTCGGCGGCGGCGGCGGCCGCGGCCGCTTTTTATTGTGCCCTCCGTCGTTCCTTTTTGTGTCGCACGCTGGTCCTCATTCATTACCGCTTGTAATGGAGCGCCCCCCGCCGTCGGCTCGCAGGGGGCACCCGCCACTGTTGCCAACTTGCTCTGCCGTCGGGAGGGCGGAGTGTCGGGGTGAGAGGGAAAAAAGAGACGCTCTTCCGGTAATGGCAAGAAGTTCTCCGGCACGCTTCCGGCCACCTTCCAGGCGCCTCCCCTAATTCCTGGTGCCGACTTGCGGCAAGTTTATTTTATGCTCGAGCTGTTTTTCGTCAAGTTTATTTCTTGTGTCACGTAAAACGTAGCTTAAATTTATGCATACGTGGACTGTTAATTATCTTTTAGTAGTAACGAACACATTCAACAAACACATCTTAGATACGCGGATCTCAAAGTGCTGACGTTTGGCAGTCACAGAAGAGTATGTGTTGGTAAATAAAGGCTGTCACCGTGGAAGCTCCGTACTAGTAAAATATTTTTACAGTTAAATTGTCTTCGGCAATCAGACTGTTCAGTTAGTAGTAAAGTTCACATCCGTTGGTCGTATTGGCTTCTGACGACGATCCCATGCCCTAGAGATTACGATTGCGGTAAAGTCGTTAGTATTATCATGACTGGGAGTAATAACAGGTCAAAAGTTTGACGAAATTTAAATTTCTTGAATTTGTCACATGTAGCCATTACGATTTATAGCTATTACACGCAAAGTTCTCTAGTGACAGTTCACATCTCTAATGGTGTCATTCTCCTTAAATCACTCGTGGTATCATTTCGGCTTTCCCCTACTGACTGCATTGTATACAGGATGATCCCGTGACGTTAGAAACTTTCACGGGTCAATGTGACGTAAGAGTCCTTGTCCAGAAACGACGGAGTCGAAGGCCAAGACTTAAAATCGCCTTGATACCTGTGACAGTGGAATACGTGTGCGGGTACTGTTATGCATCTATCAGAGATAGTAATATGGATCAAAGCAAAAGAAAACTTCAATAAATATGGGCTCTGAAATGCATAACTTAAGAAGTAGGGCACATTTTCAGTAGAAGCGCTTTGTTTCACTGGAGCCGAGATGAACAAGTGCTCATAATGAAGGCATTTTAGATCCAATATCTAACGGATATTTTTTGTTGCTTTCGACCATACCAACACCTCTGACAGTTTCCTACCCTACAATCTTAGCAACAACAAACAGTACTGGTACGTGTATTCCACTGTCACAGGTGTCACAATGATTTTCGTTTCTTTCCGGTCCACGGTGCCTTAACACGAATTGAAACATTTACCCTCCTCCGTTATTACTGAAAGTTCGCAACATCATAAAGGAATCGTCCTGTGTAATTGCTTCAGTCTCACTAATGCGAGCAAGCGCCTGTCGGTTCATTCTGCGCCCGCAGACTCTGCAACTCCGCTCTGCTGACTCAAACAGCGCCCTTCGCTCCACACATTTGCTTCAGCTCTCTATTCTATTGCATTTTCTGCTTCAAACACTTGAGTCGCAACTAAATAAGTTAGTTGTTCAGGTGGCCTCGTGCTATTGTGTGCCGCACAGATCAGTGTAGTAACGTAGAAACACGATGTACCGATCGTTGCTCGTTAACGATAGCCAGTGAAGTGGATTATCCCTTCGTCGTACCTTCGGACTGATTTATTCATCCAGTCATAGGGGGACCAACAAGTTCACGTGGACTTTGAACAACCGTGCAGCTCTGCACTTTCCACTTTCCACTTTAACAAACTTTGTCACAGACTGTATGCGTCTCGTCCCATTTTCTAGGTGTTTGCTTTCTTCCGTCACTGGTTCTCTTTGCACTGCAGGAAAAGAAGAGTCCACAATAACGAAGAAAAGTGGAAAGAGTATTTTATAATACGCACCTCTCTCAAAGCTGGCATAGCTCCGTTGCTCTTCGCTGTCGTTCATAGAGCACGCACACTGTGTTATTATGTCCAGAGGGCAAGAACGTTCAGCCCTAAACAATGAGGAACAGTGACAATTCCAAACAAATTTTCCATTAATGAAGACAAACACATTCCTTGCAGAGTAGATGGGCCCTGTACGTGGGACGGCGCAGCAATGACAGTAAATCGACTGTTAACGCAAAACTGTGTCCCGTTCACTGGCAGTGCAGTATAGTAATCAGGCAGACAGTGTCTGCGTAGGGTACGTAGTCATTCCTGCCTCCACTGCACTTGTTGGCAGACTCGAGTACCTCCGTGATACAAGAGTAGCGGCCGAACACATACTGAGCACAGAGCTCTGACGCCACGTTGATTCCGGTCGGCACCGCTGGCTGCTAGCGTTACGATGCGAGGTATCGATGCGACATATCGATGACAACACACGTAGCCAACGTGTTGCAATCCAGTGCAACCTTTCAATGCCTCCATTTACATCCTCGCCGATTTCTGTCGTACGGGTTTTCGGCTGTGTGGTGTAAGGCATCGTCCCCTAAAGTTTCTCTCTGAGGAGACAAACGTCAGGCATAGAAACATGCCTCAAGTCACGCAGTCTAACGCCGGCAAAACAGAAATCACCGAGGATTCTAGAGTCCGCACAGGATACGGAAGCCGATGCGTAGTGACCAGTTTTCGTCCAAACCGCTGGGTGAGTGCATTCGTGGGTTGGGAAGGGACGCTCGACAGTGTATGCCGCCTTTCTGGCGGTCGGTCATGACAGAACCGAAGTGCATGTCCTGTAGTCTTTCTGAAACGAGTTTAAAGAAACTACTCGATCAAAAAGGTTCATTTTTGCCTTACATACAGCTTTATATGTTAGCTTCATGATGTGCCCATCATTTGGTTAATAGTCACAGTTACTGTGATATTTGCATGTAAGAAAGACACTGCGAGAATTCGAAAAAGTTTGCAACGAAAAATAGGGGTCGCAGTGATGTTGCGTTTAGTGCGTATTACATAATATGTTGCTGCGTGTGAAATTAAGCTTTCGTCAGACTTCGGCGAAGGTCCCTGTCTGTCATTAATCTCGAGAAAACTAATCTGATGGAGCACGCCAGCGATTAAACCTGAGTGAAATATCCACAACATTCCTCACACATCATAAACTGTTAGAGATATCGAAATGAGATTTTGCCGATACGGTTATTATGCAACACGTCATTATGTGTCGTGTTATTCCGCTAACTACAGACTTTTTCGATGAAAGTAATTTTTAAGGCCCATCGATTGCTAGTTGAAACATTAAATGCTATGGGTTTTGGAACAACGTAAGTAAAGACATTATATGCTTATTTTTGTAGCGAGGATGTGCTTTTTCATAAGATGCTGGCTTTATTTTCCCTCAGTTCCTCACCAGATAAATGTAAAAAAAGACACTGTTTCAGAATACTCTCAAAATTCTGTCTGCACCTGTTTGTGAGGTGATACTGTGTATGCTCCGTTGTCTTTTGCCGAAAGAAGCAAATTTTAACGTGGCAGCAACAGAAATGTATAGCTTATAGTCGTGACGCTCTTCCGAAAGCTACAAGTGGTTAACAGGCCTTTATTGCGTTTTCAACTGAATTCTTATTAGGCCCTAACCAAAGCAGAGATGACAGATCTGGGCGCTCCACTCAGTATTCACAAAAAATGTGAGCGCAGGCTTCAGCTTAGCACTTCCCTACAGTGGCTGCTCACAATCTCCGCAGATGCCGCTATCTCGACGCGTTATTCTGTGTGCACGCTACAGTTGGTCGGTAAGATGACTGGACAGTAAGCAACAGGACGACACGAACCCAGGACACAATAAAAATGAAGATGAGGGTCACTACTTGAAGTCATTTCGTCTCGTCTAGTTTATCGTCCTGTAGTGCAGGTCCAAGTTTGTTTCGCCCTCTGGGCCAGGTGCGGCGGCCGAGGTGCGAACGCGGCAGCTCAGCCCGCGGCGTGACGCGCCCGGCCGGCGCGTGACCGGAGCGCTATTAGTGGCGATCGACACCCGGCGCGGCCACGCCCACACCCACGCACAGGCGGCCGCTCTCCCAAATGAAACGCCGGCCGCCGCTTTGCACCACACTTCTCCACGCCCTGCTCTGTGCCGAAAGTCGTCTTCAAAGTGTGCACACACTCAATCCTTATTCATCCATTTATTCCTTCACTCACTATAGTATACTTTGAAAAATTCTTCTATGGAATAGTTGTCATGTATATACGATGTCAGCATCGAATTCTCTTTGCGGCATCGACACGCGTTTCTCACTTGCCTAAACGTCGCTACAGGTCGCTGGTGTCCTGAGAACTCGTCACCCAAACTCTCTGAGGAAGGATCATCGAGTTAATGGTCTACCTTATTCTTCGTTTCAGTGGAAAAGTGAGGAAAGGCCTTCGTGATTGAATACCTGCTCACTTTAAGGTGCGTCTACACTTTCGCACCTTGCGGCTGGCCGCCGTGCGACTGTAGTTTGCCCCGGGCGGAAGTAGAGGCGCCCAGTGTGAGCACAGGCCGGAACGTGAACGACTAGTCGCAGGCCGCACAGGTGCAAACGCGCCTTACACTGTGTCACAGTCTTACTCACTCCTCCTCCGCTAACACCTATTTCCTTTGACATTCCAAGTGCTTCCCTATGAGCCCTAACTTCTCGCATCTTTTCGTGGTTCTTACGGACAATTTGTGTTGGCGGCAGTAGAATCTTTCTGCAGTCGGCATCAAACGGCGGTTCTCAATAGTGTTCCCCTAGTGACTCCCATTTGAGTTCCCAAAGAAATCTGGCAGCTCGGCTGTGAAATGTTTCGATGTCTTCGTTTAATCCCATCTGTTACGGATCCAGAATAGGTCGCACCAGCTTCCTATATGGGGGTCTCCTCTACAGATGAAGCACACCTCCCTAAGATTTTCCCAATAAACCGAAGTTGACCTGTAGCCTTCCCTAGCACAAGTCTCATATGCCAGTTCCATATCGCTTCGCTACGTTACGCCCAAATATTTAAACGACGTAACTGCGTCAAGCATCACACAACCAATGCCGTATATGAACACTACGGGTTTGCTTTCCCAACTCATCCGTAATAACTTAAGTTTTTCTACATTTATAGCTAGCTGCCGTTCATCTCACCGAGTAGAAGTTTTTTCAAAGTTATCTTGTATCCTCGTACGGTCAACTAATTCCTATCCGCCAAATTATATATGTAGTGAGAATTATTGAACTACGTGAAAAAAAAAACGAAAATTAGTAACGGACTATGGGCGTGCACGCAGTTTATTCAACATGTAAACGTCGCTATAGATATTCGGATTCAGGTGTTGACATGTTAGATATGCCTGCCATCATTGGCGATGATGTGGCGCAGACGAAAAGCGAAACTCTGTGTGACCCGCTGAAGTGTCGGAACATGAATGGTGTCGATGACCTCCTGAATGACTGCTTTCAGCTCAGCAATGCTTTTGAGGTTACTGCAGTACACTTGTCTTTAATATAGCCTAGCAAAAAGCAGTCATATGTGCTCTGATCCGGAGAATATGGCGGCCAATCGAGGCCGGTGGCCTCTGGGGATCCCAGATCCAGAATACGGTCCGCAAAGCCTCCACACTCCCCCACCCACACTCCCCCACCCACACTCCCCCACCCACACTCCCCCACCCACACTCCCCCATTCTCCCTCAGCGACTTTAACCTTTGAAAATTATTAGTAATATGAGAAATTGAGAGTTATTCCGTGGTTCACGAGTCCACGTAGGTCGCTCTGTGAGTTGCTGCGTAAGTCAGTTGGAAGATCGAAGGGTACGTGTCTTCCGACAGTACAACGCCACCGACCTCCCGTACCTTGTAAATAAGAACGTGAGTCTGCAGAGTGTCGTGATAAACTTCTTAGCGGCGGCAGCTCTGGGCAAATCGGACGGCCGCACGCATCACGGGGACGCGCGCGGGGCACAGGCGGTGTTTGCTTTGCCGGCTGGCAGCCCTTCAGGCCGCTCGGTGTAAATATAACCTGCGACGCGGGAGAGCGGCACCGGCTACAGCGGGCTATCTCTCGCCGGCTTTTTGCCGCCTCGGCCAAGACAAACAGCGCCTTGCCGCGCCGTGTCACTAATACAATTTGGCCCCCGGACCGTCGTAAATAGCCGGCCCGCGCTAAACAAACCGCGCCTCTCGCAGCACGCGCGCCAACCAAAAAATTACGCCGCGGAAGCCATCTGCGGCGTGTGCAAGATCAGCTGCGGCCGCCGAAGTAAACAGAGACCGAGCGCTGGCGCAGGGTTCCCGACCGGGTGGCGGAAAATACCGAGACAGGTACTAGTCCGCATACTGGCACTCGGGAATCCAAACACAAGAGGCCAGTGAAGCTCGGATAAATTGTTCGCGGATCTCTTGCCGCCTCAGCTGCGTACGTAACGTCAACCTCTCGACGCCTTCACCTGACGTCAGTGCCGGGGGTAATCTCTACGATGAGTGCGGTTATTATGGAATACCATTTACTTTCGTAGTTATAACTCCATATTGAACTCATTCGTATATTTCAGGCACACTTTATCTTAAATTTCAACTTTTTCTTTCGCTTATGCCTTTTCCCGCAGTTTTCGCAGGGTCGGCACGGTTAATTTAAAGGGGTGTCCGGATGCCGCCACCCCACACCCCTCGGGACGGAGTCAGTGTACCCCAGCTGTCTGTGTGTGGTCGAAACCGTGAAGTGTTACAAATGTCGGTGAGGCGTGTAACTGAGGCGGGATGTGGGGACCAGCCCGGTATTCACCTAGAGGCATGTGGAAAACCGCCTAAAAACCACATACAGGCTGGCCGGCACACCGGCCCACGTAATTATAGCCGCACGACGGGAATTAAGACTTTGAACGCCGAACCGCAGCTAGACTCACGGTTTATTCTTCTGGCAAGATTTTTACAATTACATGTGGCACATAATTTCTCCCACCCCCACCCCCTTTCGTGTGCCAGTTTCTTCATCTCAGTGTAGCACCCACGTGTGTGTCTCCATTCGTCAATTATTTCTTGTATATATTCCATTCTCATGTCATCCGTACAATTTTATCCTCTTCGGCTCCCTCCAGTACTCTTGAAATACACTCATTTCTGAACACAGTGTCATTTTACACAGGATCTTTTAAATTGTATTTGTTGAACACAGCTGTGGCCGAGCGGTTCTAGGCGCTTCAGTCTGGAACCGCGCAACCGCTACGGTCACAGGTTCGAATCCTGCCTCGGGTATGGATGTGTGTGATGTCCTTCGGTTAGTTAGGTTTAAGTAGTTCGAAGTTGTAGAGGCTGATGACCTCAGATGTCAAATCCCATAGTGGTCAGAGCCATTTGAACCATTTGTTAAACACAGTTGCTACAGGATAGTACAATGAGGGGACAGAAGTCAAAGAGTAGCGGGCGATGTGGACGTATACAGATCGCGGTAGTATTGCGTATCGAGAGGGACGGAGTTTGCGCAGAGTCGGCAGTGTTAACAGACAACCAGCACTGCGTGAAATAACGGCAGAAATAAATGTGAGACGTGGACGAACGTATCCGTTTGCACGGTGCGGCGAAATGTGGCGTTTCTAGCGTAAAACAGACGACCGACACTACTGCACGACATCGCCTGTGGCGCATCTCTCAGGCTCGTGACCATATCGGTTGCAAAACTATGACCTGCACAGATGAGCCCTGATCTCAGTTGGTAAGAGCCGATGATGGTAGGGTCGGTGTGGCGCAGACTCCACGAAGTCGTAGACCCAAGTTGTCAACAAGACACTGTGCAGGCTGTCGGTGTGCAATGAACCGGCTCCTCTGGTCCAGCTCAACCGATCATTGACTGGCCGACCATTTGCAGCCATTGACGGACTTACAAGTTCGCAACAACGACGGAATTATTATGGATGACAATGCGTCATGTTAACGAGCCACAGCTGTTCGCTGTTGGTTTGATGAATATTCTGGACAATTCGAGCGGATGATTCGCCCGCCTAGATCGCCCGAAACGAATACCGCCGAACGTATGTGGGACATAATCGTGAGGTCTGTTCGTGCACAAAATGCTGCACCGATAACTCTATTAATAGTTACGGATGGCCGTAGAGTCAGCATGGCATAGTGTTTCTACAGGGGACTTGACGATGTGTCGGTTGCACGCCGCGTCGAGTTCGTGTACTATTCCGGGCAAAAGGAGGTCCGGCACGGTGTTGGGGTGACTTCTGACACTTCGGTGTACGTTAGCGTTATCACTTGGAGCACCTGGTCAGATGCGTACGAATTTCGTAATTTCTACTCAGGCAGGGTGAAGTGAGTCTCAGGTGCTCAGTGTTTAGACGGCAGCGGCAGGCGGGCCCCTGTGGCTGCAAACTTGGCTCCGTCCCCCTGCCGCAGGCGCCTGCGGCCAGCGGCCAGCCAGCCGCTTAATCTCGTGGCCCCTTCTGCGCTGACGTGTTTATGCTGGCGCCCAGGCATCTCTCTCTCTCTCTCTCTCTCTCTCTCTCTCTCTCTCTCTCTCTCTCTGCGTCGTATGCCTATCCACCGATAATACCCCACGGTGCGGTGCTTATTTGGCCGTGAATCAGTTACGAAGGCCGCCTAACGGTCCCTGGTAATGTTTTCTAGACATGCTCCTTAAAATTGCATTAGTCATTGCTGCGGTACACGTTTGGGAATAGAACTTGCGCAAACGAGGCAAAAATGAGACATCTCTGTGCGTACTGAGGTACTGGAGAGGCGAGAGGTCGCTTTTGTTTCTGACACCGGTCTCTTCACTGCTTTTGTACGGTCCTCCACAACTTCCTCCCCTGACATCAGAAAAAGTCCCATACCACCTACAGCCAATAGCCTCGTTTACTTGGTGGATCTGTTCCAATCGCTGCTTTCCTATACAGTTTTTACCGTCTCCAGCTCCCTATTGTACCATGAAAGTTATTCGCATGTCCTATCCTGCCCTGTACTCTGTTTTCCACATTTTCTTTCCTCGACGATCCTGCGGAACACCACCTCATTTCTCAACTTAACAGTTCACGCAATTTTCAACATTCTTCTGTAGCACCACAACTCAAACGCTTCCATTAACTCCCTCTCCGGTTGCAGCATCGTGCACGGTTCACTGGTGTACAATTCTGTAGTCAGCTGTACATGGTGAAAGTTCCCTCTCAGGTTCTACGTTCGATACCAGGGTACTTCTCTTAGCTAGGTATGCCCTCGTTTCCTTCTGGCCTCGCATCGTTCGTCACGCCTTAATCTGCCTGCAGTATAGCAGAATTCGTTTCGACCTCTACGTGGACCCTAATTTTGTTCAGTTCGTCGCTGATTTCGTATCTGCTACTCTTCATTACCTCAGTCTTCATTAGACTGTTCACGCGATCCGACAGTTACTGTAATTCTTACTGGGAGCTTATCTGATACCTTCCTTCTGTAGACCGAATACGTTCACGGACTTCGAGGAGGGAGTCAAATTTCTTCCGCGCAGTCGTAAGCTGGGCTTATAGCCTCAACCAGCACAGTAATTCGATTCCTATGCAGGGCAAGGCACTCGTTTTTCACGCATATGCAGTCCTATCGCTTCGTCTGCATCTATACGGATACTCTGCAAATCACATTCAAGTGCATTGGCGAGGGCGCCCAGGAACTACTGTATCAGACGTACCGTTAACTCGGTCAGAAATGCAACAAAGATCTCGCGGTTCGGTGACGAATTCCGTCTCGCCCAATGCAAGTGCCAACAACTGAAATAAAGCAACCTACAGAAGATGGTACAAAGCTGTTAAATATATCTGGATAACGTGTTAAAAAGAACATTCGTATTTCAGGAGACTGCAGCAGAATGATGGCGACATCGGGCCACGATATGTTTCTGCTGACAAGCATTCAGCCACCTTCAGCTACAGCACGTAGCTGACTTTGTAGCAAAAACTGGCGTAGTGATATTAACTCAGCGACGTTCATCAGCAATGTCCAGTATAAAAATGTCCAGCAAATGGCTCACCGGTTGTGAAGAGAAGCATATCGTGGCCGGATGTCACCATCCGGCTGCAATCTCGAAACAACAAAGAACACACATTACGGCGGGAAATGAGAATTATTTTATGGCCGAGATGGAATTATTTGTCGTGTATTTTGACGGAATCGTGGAAACATCAGAGGACACAGATCCCGTTATTGGATATCAACTCGAAAATTACGTAATTTGAGTGCGACGATTGTCAGTAAGTTCAGAACTAGTGTGTCTCCTTCGAGGTAGCTGGTGTGCAGCTTTTGTCTTCCTGCTAAGTCTAAATGGGGGTGACGTACCCGCGTCGACAGTGCAGTACAACGCAATGTTTCCAGCTGAGATCACACTAGGGCACTGAGTCGGCAGCAGCCGCGGTACCGTGTCCCCCCTGTTCTTTCCGACACACACACACACACACACACACGTAAGTGTGCGTTAATCAGATCAAACAGTAGCATAAAGCTTGCTGACGCGTCACTGCGTGGCAGAGAATCGACCTCTGTCTCCTATGCGTGGCTACCCGACACTGTTGTCAGCAAGCTACTGTGCGTCTCTCTCTCTCTCTCTCTCTCTCTCTCTGGTTGTTCCTGTCACGCAAACGCAGACGTCGCCGTGCCCCGGCTGGCTGTCTGCGACGCGGAACAGGCTTCACGGTCGGACGCACCGACGCACACGCGTGCAGGCGCGCGTGACGCCGCTTAAAGCAGCGTGAAAAGTGGCGGCAGCGGCAGTAATGAGCCCGCCTGCAGATAAGGAGTCACGGCGCCGGCCCCTGTGTGTGTGTGTGTGTGTGTGTGTGTGTGTGTGTGTGTGTGTGTGTAGCCGCCGCCGCCACAAGCCCGCCTGACCAGCCCGACATTAAACTGCTCTCTCTCTCTCTCTCTCCTTCTCTCTCCCTCGCTCTCTGTCGTTTGTTGTCTTTGCCTTTTTGTCCCTCCTCCTCCTCCTCCTCCTCCTCCTCTGCCTCTCGTCCTGTGTGCTGCCTCGGCGGCGCTGAGCTTCGGGTCGCCTCTTGTCTGGTCTTGACAGCGCGTTGTAAACTATCGCCGAGGCTGCTGCTGTTGCCGCCGAGGGGGCAGAAAAGGACGACGAAAAAAAAAAGAGTAGGGAGGGACGAGGAAAAAAGGAAGTGGATTGTGACCACGGCGCGGCGTTGCACGGCAGACGGGGAGGGTGGGGTGGAACACAACAAGGCTCTGCTGATGGAAATAAAACGAAGGCAGACGCCCGCAGCCCCCGGTCCCTCTTCTTCCTTCTCCGCCAGCCGCCACCTAGCGAGTCCTTTTCTCCTTATTGCGGCCAGCCGCGCCGCCGCCCCGGGTTAATTGAAGATAAGTCCGGCTTGCGTGTGTGTGTGTGTGTGTGTGTGTGTGTGTGTGTGTGTGTGTGTGTGTGCGTGTGTGTGTATATAGCGCATGAATGGGCGGCGCCGGCGCCGGCGCAGGCGTCTGCGGCTGAAGAATGGGGCCGACCGCCGCGGCCGATTAATTGCGGGCGGTCGGTCGGTCGGTCGCCTCGCGGATGCCGGCCCACGCCACAAGGTGGAACCGTCCGGCTTTTGTCTCTACCGGCTGCTCTGGCTGGCTCTACGTCACGTCGCCGGCCGCACGGATCGCCTACTGCTGAGGGAATTAAGCTGCTGACATCTCCGTCTGTTTCTCGGCTCTCGTACGTAATCCTGAGCAATTACCTACGCCAAAACCAGCAGTATCCTGTAAATGGGGAGCTATCGAGAACGGTGTTCCACAGGGTGAAGTCTTGGGACCTTCATTGTTCTTAATATATTTTAATTACTTGCCACTCTACATTCGTGAAGATGCAAAGCTGGTCCTTTCTGCTGATGACGCAACTATAGTAACCACGAAACTTCCTGGCAGACCGAGACTCGAACTCGGGACCTTTGCGTTTCGCGGGCGAGCGCTCTACCATCTGAGCTACCCGAGCACGACTCACGCCCCGTCCTCACAGCTTTACTTCCGCCAGTACCTCGTCTCCTACCTTCCAAACTTTACAGCTCCTCTCCTGCGAACCACACCCAACAAACAAGAATTTGCCGAGGAAATTGTAAATAATGCCTCTCAGAAAATGAAGTGGTTCTCTGCAAATAGACTCTCAATAAATTTTGAGAAAACACGGTATATACAGTTTTGTACAGTAAAATATAACGCCGCCATTGGTAAATATAGATTTTGAATAGAAATCTGTTACTAGGCAGAATATTCAAAATTTCTGGATGTGTGCATTGATGAGAGATTGAACTGGGAGAAACTCATTGGTGATCTGCTGAAACGTTTAGGTTCAACTACTTAACGCTATTAGGGTTTTTGCAAATTTTGATGATAAACATATCAGTAAAATAACCTACTTTCCCTATTTTAATTCACTGCTTTCATATGGCATATTTCGGGGTAATACCTCATTAAGAGAGAAAGTATTCATTGCAAAAAGCTTGTAATCACAATAATAGCTGGAGCCCACCCAAGATCACATTGGAGACATTTAATTAACGAACTAAGCATGTTCACAGTATCTTCTCAACACACACAATCACTTACGAAATTTGTTATTAATAACCAATCCCAGTTCAAAAATAACACAGAAGTGCATAGCTACAATACAAGAAGAAAGAATCATCTTAACTATTCTAGATTAAATTATCTGCCACAGAAAGGAGTGAATTACGCGGCCACAAAAATCTATGGTCATTTACCAAATAGCATTAAAAGAGTGACAGGCAGCCAACCAGAATTTAAAAGCAAATTAAAGGAATTTCTGTGCGTATCTACTCATACGCAGCAGACGAAATATTAGATATGAAGCAGTAATTGTTTAATAATAATAATAATTATTATTATTATAGAAATAATATCGTGTAAAGAAACCTTACGTTAAACAGGCAATTTGGACATCATTACGAAATGTATTAATTATCTATAGAACAAGTATTATAATGTAACACGAATATGGCCTTGGTTGTGGTGTCGTGGGCAGCTTGAAGAAACCATCGATCACACCTAGTGCACCACGTTTTGGTCCAAAGAAACATCAGTGATCACCGGTACAGTTATTGACACTGCCTATAAGCCTACGTTCTGGAGATAATTTTTCTGTTCGCTCTGTGCAAATACGCA
This sequence comes from Schistocerca nitens, assembly GCF_023898315.1. NCBI lineage: Eukaryota > Metazoa > Arthropoda > Insecta > Orthoptera > Acrididae > Schistocerca > Schistocerca nitens. Next base: position 638,493,757 of record NC_064621.1, read on the forward strand.
TCGCTTGCCTGTGTACACCTCCTGATACCTCTCAATTTTTCTTCTTTTACCACTGAACTGTTTGTGCATTTCTCAACATTTCAATGACCAACAGTACAATTTTTTACGCCATTTGCTTAGTCGTCAAGATACAGTTTGAAAAATACTGTCGTCCATTGCAAACGAAAAAGGCTGATTTTCTTAGTATCTCTCTGGTCGGCCGCAACTTCAATTAGACACACACACACACACACAGCTGCCCCTAGCAATGTCTTTCATGCAACCCGTACTTTGTCTGTATCGGGAACGGTATCCAGCCAGCAATGTAATCGACGTCACTTCCCTCCCAGAGCTTTCGGTAACTGAATAGTACTGTAAAAAATACAAGTGAAGACTAGCCTCGAGTTCCACGGTATTTTTGGACCGAGATACACCTTACTTTTGCCATACTTTTCCAAGTGTCTCCAATCTCACTTCGTGTTATTAGCGGTGTAGCCACGCAGGTTTTGGCCGTCTCTGTAAGTTTATTCCGTTCATAGTACTATAAACGGGATAAACTTAGAGACATCCAAAACCTGTGTGACTACACCGCTAATTACACAAAGAAACATCGGAACACTTGGATAACTATGACAGAAGTAAGGTTTATCTTGGTCTAAAAATACCGCGTAACTCATCGCCAGCCTTCGCTTGCAAAACGTATTTCGTTTTTGCCGGAAAAGTATTTTCTCCCTTCAGGTTTGAGGAATGCATTTCAAAATTCTCATTCCATGCTCAATAAGCGGCTTTTGTACGGGGCAGTCAAATACAAACGCGACAGATGGAAAAAAGTAAACTATTATTTCAAAAGTAACCGCCGTAATTGTTAACACATTTATCCCACTGTGAGGCAAGGCTGTCTGTGCCATCACTGAAGAATGTCAACGGTTGCCGACGAAGCCGTGATTGTACCGTGTCACGTGTCACGAGTCACGAATGTCTTCCTTCAGGACTGCTAAAATGAAGAAATCGCATGGGAAAATACCGGGACTTCATGCGGGTGTGCCGAGAAGTTGGTTCGCTGTAAAGCCCTTGCACGTCTTCCACACAGTCCCGACCTCTCCCCGTGAGGTTTCCATATTTTTTGGAGCCTTGAGAGACGTTCGTGGTCGTAGATTTAATTCGGACGGAGGACTGAACTCCTGGGTACAGTCATTGTTCTCTACGCAGCCGCAATCATTTTTCCTTGAAGGCACGGATCGTCTTGTCTCGCAGTGGAATAAATGTATTAACAGTTAAAGCGATTACTTTAGAAACAATAAACACATGACGTAATTTTTCCTTCTGCCACTTTTTGGCTGCCCCTTGTATAAATTGCAAAATGTTTGTTAACTAGAGATGGCTTGTTGATGTAGAAGATACTTCGTCCTTAGGTATGGAAAATCTGACAGGGAGAGAGAACGAAAGTGCAGAAATTAATAAGGCCGAATTTAAAAAAAAACAATATAAGCATGAACATAGAGGAATCGTAACGCCGAATGTAAGCTACCAAAAGCTCGGAAAACAAAAATAATGCTTTAATCAATTGAATCACTGTACCTTCAAACTTTCGTTTATACTGGTCTATCGAATGGAAGTCTAATGTTTATCGTTGAGTGAATGAAGTGTTACAATTAAACACAATTTTTAGGGTAGTAGTAACAGATTTTCGTGGTAGTAAATTACACAAGATTTCTGGAAGATCGCGACTAAGATCTATACGGATCGCGAGTGAAAGAAAATGTTAGGCAAACTGATGTGCAAGATGAAGCTGTAGACAGGGCTTTTTTCAGACTGCGGGGATAACTCTAAAAGTTCATTATATCTTTTCTGTGCCGTTCGCCAGTAACCAAGGCATTAATTGCAAAATATGAAACATGCGCAATTGTTATTTATGAATGTTATATCAAACGAACGTCCGCGAATGTGTATAAAAAAGAAGCAATCGACAGTAATATTGCGTCGGTGCTCGTTTTTTTCCCCAGTGAGCTTTTTGTTCGTCGCTCGCGAGACCAAATGAGATTCATAAAAACTGAGCTCATATAAAATTAATCTCTTATACGTCAGTGGAATGCTTTGTACTCACGAGCTAAAAACTCAGTTCCATTAGTAACAGAACTTGTGTGATTAAAATTAAATCTCCTACTCATCGAAGTACGTATTTTTCAAGAAAACAAAACTGTTGCATTATTAATACCCCGAGCGAATTTTGTGAATAGTCCTGTTTTCAGTTTCCATCTCTGGTAGGAATTTAACGGAATTTCGATGTATAACTTTTTTCGTTTATCTCCGCTTTCAGATATGCGGCTCTAATCGATAATTATCTGGCTGTTTCTTCTATTTATTTGAACGTGCTCGCTTGTGCAAATGAAATGTTTTAGTGATTTCTGGGTGTTCTCGTCATTTTTCTTTTGCACGTCTAATCCTTTATCTTCAAAGCAGAACCCGTAGTAATATCTGCATTAATCTCTTTTTCTGTGCTGTCTCCATTGGCCTCATTTTCAGTTGTAGTGGTGTATTTTGTCTTCAAAGTACTTCGTTTACTTAATACGATCGTCTTCAATACTTGCTGTATATATGAATTCTAAATTAGTGACTGGTACGCCAGTTTTCCGGGACCGAGATAAGTGTAGGAACATTTTTTTAATATTTATGGGTGTTTCAACTACATTCAGTCCTCTCGCTCTAGAATACCGATATTATATTTTCGCAGTGCGTTTCACCAATCCAACTGAAAATTTCCGAAGAATATGCCAGGCCGCACTTGTGTTCAGGCTATTTGTCCTATAGGAAAATGAATCTGACCTTTTTTGTGTAGAAAGTTCAGTGTAGTTAAATTTTGATCTGGGGTGCGTTTTTTCGGTAGCGACTGCGGTTTTAGAGTTACTCAAAAAAAAAAAACAGAGACCTTCAGTTCATACCACACCGATCCCCGCCCCTTCCCAGAACGATCAAGATTTTTGGTGTGTTGTTCATGGCACTCTCTCCGCCCACTGTTCAAAAATTTGCAAATACACGAATTCTTTTCCGTATTAGACCTTTTTTGGTCTTCATTGAGTTGGCTATTACGCCACCGGCAATTGACAGTTAAATCCTAATGTTTGGCCCTCTGACTACGAAACTTTGTTTTCAAGAGTTAACTTTAGATCGAATTGTAGACGTATTTAGTTTTTACACAATGTTTACGAAAGTCGTTTTTCTTTCATTAGCCTCACCTGCACATTTAACATAGTAACCTTGATGAAACAGCAGAATTAGCCGCTGTCGAATGTGGGGAAACAATTAGTGTTGTCGCAAATTTTTGTACAGCGATAGGAAGAAGTCATGAGTGACATACTGAAAATGCTGGCCGGTGGGGAATGGAGTGCGTTTAAGTAGATGTCACTTTTTGTAAGTCCTTCTCGAAAAACTGTGACTTCCACTGAAAACGTATTCCACTACAAAATTGAACTACTTTAAATTTCCTACGACAGGGTTCCCTTTTTTTTGTCTGGTACTAAAAGTTTGTGCGTAAAGAGCGAGAGAATATGAAAACCTCCCCCAACTCGCACGCACTGTATCGTACCTGTTTTCTGGCCAATTAGAAGGGCTCCGCGGCTCCATAGACCACACGTGTCCTGTACAACATTGTTCGGCTTGACTACCTCTACTCCACTGTGGTACGTTGTAAACAATTATTGTTTATACAGTGTGTGAGGGAGAATCGGGGTGAGGGAGGGGGAGGAAGGTTTTTTTTTCCAGTCTACTGACTGGTTTGATGCTGCCCGCCACGAATTCCTTTCCTGTGCTAACCTCTTCATCTCAGAGTAGCACTTGCAACCCACGTCCTCAATTATTTGCTTGACGTATTCCAATCTCTGTCTTCCTCTACAGTTTTTGCCCTCTACAGCTCCCTCTAGTACCATGGAAGTCATTTACTCATGTCTTAGCAGATGTCCTATCATCCTGTCCCTTCTCCTTATAAGTGTTTTCCACATATTCCTTTCCTCTCCGATTCTGCGTAGAACCTCCTCATTCCTTACCTTATCAGTCCACCTAATTTTCAACATTCTTCTGTAGCACCACATCTCAAATGCTTCGATTCTCTTCTGTTCCGGTTTTCCCACAGTCCATGTTTCACTACCATACAATGCTGTACTACAGACTTACATCCTCAGAAATTTCTTCCTCAAATTAAGGCCGGTATTTGATATTAGTAGACTTCTCTTGGCCAGAAATGCCTTTTTTGCCATAGCGAGTCTGCTTTTGGTGTCCTCCTTGCGCCGTCCGTCATTGGATATTTTACTGCCTAGGTAGCAGAATTCCTTAACTTCATTGACTTCGTGACCATCAATCCTGATGTTAAGTTTCTCGCTGTTCTCATTTCTACTACTTCTCATTACCTTCGTCTTTCTCCGATTTACTCTCAAACCATACTGTGTACTCGTTAGACTGTTCACTCCGTTCAGCAGATCATTTAATTCTTCTTCACTTTCACTCAGGATAGCAATGTCATCAGCGAATCGTATCATTGATATCCTTTCACCTTGTATTTTATTTCCACTCCTGAACCTTTCTTTTATTTCCAGCATTGCTTCCTCGATGTACAGATTGAAGAGTAGGGGCGATAGGCTACAGCCTTGTCTTACACCCTTCTTAATACGAGCACTTCGTTCTTGATCGTCCACTCTTATTATTCCCTCTTGGTTGTTGTACGTATTGTATATGACCCGTCTCTCCCTATAGCTTACCCCTACTTTTTTCAGAATCTCGAACACCTTGCGCCATTTTATATTGTCGAACGCTTTTTCCAGGTCGACAAATCCTATGAAAGTGTCTTGATTTTTCTTTAGCCTTGCTTCCATTATTAGCCGTAACGTCAGAATTGCCTCTCTCGTCCCTTTACTTTTCCTAAAGCCAGACCGACACCTAGCGCATTCTCAATTTTCTTTTCCATTCTTCTGTATATTATTCTTGTAAGCAGCTTCGATGCATGAGCTGTTAAGCTGATAGTGCGATAATTCTCGCACTTGTCAGCTCTTGCCGTCGACTCATATATTCTACACACCAACGCGAATAACCGTTTTGTTGCCACTTCCCCCAATGATTTTAGAAATTCTGATGGAATGTTATCTATCCCTTTTGCCTTGTTTGACCGTAAGTCCTCCAAAGCTCTTTTAAATTCCGATTCTAATACTGGATCCCCTGTCTCTTCTAAATCGACTCCTGTTTCTTCTTCTATCACATCAGACAAATCTTCACCCTCATAGAGGCTTTCAATGTATTCTTTCCACCTATCTGCTCTCTCCTCTGCATTTAACAGTGGAATTCCCGTTGCACTTTTAATGTTACCACCGTTGCTTTTAATGTCACCAAAGGTTGTTTTGACTTTCCTGTATGCTGAGTCTCTCCTTTTGACAATCATATCTTTTTCGATGTCTTCACATTTTTCCTGCAGCCATTTCGCCTTAGCTTCCCTGCACTTCCTATTTATTTCATTCCTCAGCGACTTGTATTTCTGTATTCCTGATTTTCCCGGAACATGTTTGTACTTCCTCCTTTCATCAATCAACTGAAGTATTTCTTCTGTTACCCATGGTTTCTTCGCAGCTACCTTCTTTGTACCTATGTTTTCCTTCCCAACTTCTGTGATGGCCCTTTTTAAAGATGTCCATTCCTCTTCAACTGTACTGCCTACTGCGCTATTCCTTATTGCTGTATGTATAGCGTTAGAGAACTTCAAACGTATCTCGTCATTCCTTAGTACTTCCGTATCCCACTTCTTTGCGTATTGATTCTTCCTGACTAATGTCTTGAACTTCAGCGTACTCTTCATCACTAATATATTGTGATCTGAGTCTATATCTGCACCTGGGTACGCCTTACAATCCAGTATCTGATTTCGGAATCTCTGTCTGACCATGATGTAATCTAATTGAAATCTTCCCGTATCTCCCGGCCTTTTCCAAGTATACCTCCTCCTCTTGTGATTCTTGAACACGGTATTCGCTATTACTAGCTGAAACTTGTTACAGAACTCAATTAGTCTTTCTCCTCTTTCATTCCTTGTCCCAAGCCCATATTCTCCTGTAACCTTTTCTTCTACTCCTTCCCCTACAACTGCATTCCAGTCGCCCATGACTATTAGATTTTCGTCCCCCTTTACATACTGCATTACCCTTTCAATATCCTCATACACTTTCTCTATCTGCTCATCTTCAGCTTGCGACGTCGGCATGTATACCTGAACTATCGTTGTCGGTGTTGGTCTGCTGTCGATTCTGATTAGAACAACCCGGTCACTGAAATTTTCACAGTAACATACCGTTTGCCCTAACTTGCTATTCATAACGAATCCTACACCTGTTACACCATTTTCTGCTGCTGTTGATATTACCCGATACTCATCTGACCAGAAATCCTTGTCTTCCTTCCACTTCACTTCACTGACCCCTACTATATCTAGATTGAGCCTTTGCATTTACCTTTTCAGATTTTCTAGTTTCCCTACCACGTTCAAGCTTCTGACATTCCACGCCCCGACTCGTAGAACGTTATCCTTTCGTTGATTATTCAATCTTTTTCTCATGGTAACCTCCCCCTTGGCAGTCCCCTCCCGGAGATCCGAATGGGGGACTATTCCGGAATCTTTTGCCAATGGAGAGATCATCATGACACTTCTTCAATTACAGGCCACATGTCCTGTGGATACACGTTACGTGTCTTTAATGCAGTGGTTTCCATTGCCTTCTGCATCCTCATGTCGTTGATCATTGCTGATTCTTCCGCCTTTAGGGGCAATTTCCCACCCCTAGGACAAGAGAGTGCCCTGAACCTCTATCCGCTCCTCCGCCCTCTTTGACAAGGCCGTTGGCAGAATGAGGCCGACTTCTTATGCCGGAAGTCTTCGGCCGCCAATGCATTAGTATATCGTTATGGAAGACATTGCCAAAACATCGGTTTTATCCGCCTAGCCACAGTACTTTACAGTTTGACGAGGTTATACGCAGCTCTGCTGACTGGCTGCAGGAACCTGAGAGCTCTACGCTCGTAAATTATACTTACGCTCAAACCTCCAAATGCCACACACTCAGATCGGTACAAAACGTTGTAGAGCGACGGAGTGTCAACCAAAACTCCGATGTAGCTCGTACTACGCACTTCTCCTCCAGCAGAACGGCCGTAATCGTTAATTAAAAGTGACGCCAGAACTACGGGACACACGAAAAGTATAACAGTGAGTACTAAGTATACGTAGCTCCCGCACAGAGTTGGTAGAGCGTTAGATCGTCGTACCAAGAATCCTGGGTTCAAAGCCCAGGGATGCCAATTTTTTACGTGTTACGCGTGAAAATTTTATATGGGGATTATTAATACTTTTACAACGTGTTGCAAGTGTTTCTTTACTGTACTCTTCCAGTTTGTTTACCAGGAAAACGTGTTGTATAACAGTTTCACGCGCAAACAGTTAAAAACAAAAACGGGGTTTGAATGAACGCGGGACAGTTGGCACGACGACCACACACTCTACCAACTCACCCACAGGAGATCTTCAAAACTGTTATTCACAGATACAGTCTTCGGGGGCTTCGTATTTCTGACGTTTCTTTTTACCTACCGTTTACGCGTTTTCTACTGGATGACAGCACGTTTTACTAACTAAATCGGTGTTTTGTTTGATACTCTATCGACATACAACGTTTGGTAGCGATCTGAGTGTTTGACAAGTGGAGGTTTGGGTGTTAGTGTGAAGTGACTACATTGTATGTTGTACGTTTTACGCTGAAGCGCCACAGAAACTGGTATAGGCATGCGTGTTCAAATGCAGAGTAATGTAAACGGGCAAAATACGGCGCTGCGGTCGGCAACGCCTATATAAGTGTCTGGCGCAGTTGTTACATCGTTTACTGCTGCTACAATGGCATATTAACAAGATTTGAGTTCGAATGTGGTGTTACAGTCGGCACACTACCGATGGGACACAGCATCTCCGAGGTAGCGATGAAGTGGGGATTTTCCCCTACGACCACGAGTGTACCGTGAATACCAGAAATGCAGTAAGACATCAAATCTCCGATATCGCCGCAAGAACGGGACCGACGACGACTGAAGAGAATCGTTCAACGTGACGTAAGTGCAATCCTTCCGCAAATTGTGGAAGACCTACTAGTGTTCTCTTGACGACTGCATAACACAAAGGTTTTACACCTCTCCTGGGCCCGTCAGCACCGACGTTGGACTGTTGACGACTGCGAACTTGTTGCCTGGTCGGACGAGTCTCGTTTCAAATTGTATCGAGCACATGGACGTGTACGGGTACGGAGACAACCTCATGAACTCGTGGACCCTGCATGTCAGCCGGGCACTTTCCGAGCTGGTGGAGGCTCTGTAATGGTGTGTCACTGTGGCAAGTGACACGTACGTAAGCATCCTGTCTCATAGCCTGCAGTCATTCGTGTCCGTTGTACATTCCTACGGCTCGGGCAATTGCAGCAGGACAATGCGACACCCCATACGTCCAGAAATGGGGAGTGACTCCAGGAGCACTGCTCTGTGTATAAACACTTCGGCTGGCCTCCAAGCTCAGCAGGCACGGACGTTACTGAGCACGTCTGGGATGCCTTGCAACGCGCTGTTCAGAAGAGATCTCCAGCCCCGGTGCTCTTACAGATTTATGGACAGCCCTGCAGCATTCGTGGTGGCAATTCCTCCAGCACCACTTCAGAGAAGTTGAGTCCGTGGCACGTCGTGTTGCGGCACTTCTGCTTGCTCGCGGAGGCGCTGCACGATATGAGGCAGGTGTACCAGTGTTTCTGGCTCTTCAGTGTATTATAAAGCGGCGACATTAGTATGTTTGGTGATTAGGGAACACTTGTTTCAGTTTTAGTTTGTAAGTAATTGTGATCCCATTCCGGTGGTTCCCTCATGCAGGACATTGAAATGGGTCCTCGCATCCTTCTTGCCTAGCTCAATCTGAATTGTTGCTCTGATGGAGGCGTTGACTTGAGAAACATTCGTGACGTGAAAACATAGTGAGAAAGGATAAGACTCGAATATACAACGCCATGTTGTACACGAGTCGGCCTACCGACTGGCTATCCTCTAAGAGACCTGAGAGTTGGCCGGAAGGGGCCGTAGCGTTGTTCAGTAGGCTCGGGCCGGCCTATCCTTCCGTACACGCGGTCTGATTAGTGTAATTAAACGAATGAAAGGCGTCGGGGAATTCCCGTTACAACGGCCTCGGCGAGGTTTTCAGCCGGCGCGCGCTGCCACACTGCCTCTTTGGCGCGGCGTGTGAAATGGAAAGCTTTGCGATCCTTTGGCCCCTCAGTGAAAAATGAAGCCCCACGCAGGTGCGTCGGTAACTGGGGCCCGTGCTCGTGAGCGCGCGTTGCCTGTGGAAGCACGCGCCGCGCCGTGCCGGAAATTGCGCCTCACGTGAACCCCCGGCCCACACCTGGGTGCGCACGCGCGTCTCTCTCTCTCTCTCTCTCTCTCTCTCTCTCTCTCTCTCTCTGTGTGTGTGTGTGTGTGTGTGTGTGTGTGTGTGTGTGTGTGCCGCGAGTCTAAGCCGGGGCGGCTCGCCCGCAATGTAGCTTTTCTCCGGCCTCGCATAGCGCGCTCCTCTCTGGTGCTTATTGCGCCACGGACGAAAAGAAAAGAAAAAGGGGTGGAGGGGGAAAAAGGCTCCCGGAGAGGCGCAGTGGTCCTTGGAAACCGCGCGCCGACGGTTCGTGCGGTGCCGGCGGACTGATAATCACGCCGCCGGCGAGTGTGTGAGTAAAAGAGGAGAGGCCGAGAACGAAAAGGCACTCGTGTCGCTGATGAGTTCCCACGCGCCCGCCGAGCACCGCAGGGCGCTGTGCGAAATGCGGGCGCCTCGCCACGCCACATCGCGGCCTCTTCCCTTTCACGACACGCAGAGTGGAGGCGCAGCTGTATGAAAAGGGACCGTGGGTGGTTGCGGAAGGGAGGGGGACAAGAAAAGAAAAGGAAAGAAAGAAAAAAAGAAATCCGGCGCTCATTTCGACTGACAAGCCCGCAGCTCGTCTTGCGAGGCATTTCTGCCCCCCCCCCCCCCCCTGCTCTTCTCGCTACTGCACTGCCGCCATGTTCCATTTCCTCCTGCGGGAGACGATCTCAAATCTCATTGGAGGCGTCGGCGTCGCTATCTTGGGCTGACGCGCCGTTAAATGAGGAATGTTTTTGTGCGCGCGCGTGCGTCGCTGATTCCGATTCGCGAGAGGAAAAGCGTCGCCGCGTCGGACGCGCTCATTCCTCACTTCGTTAATTATAGGGGGCGTGCTGGTGGCGTCTGTCTGCTTGTCGGTTAATATAAGCGTGAATTAAAACGTACTGCAGACGCTGCCGCGCTGTACAGCTCGCGCAATATTTTCCTTTCCTTCCATTGAAAGCGATTCGGTGCCTCTCCAGAAGAGGCGGAACTGGAGAGCAGTATGTACGTGCGTAGTGCGCAGCTGTATTTCACTACGAATCGACCTCCTGCAGAAAGAGGAGGAAAAGCTCCCTGTCAGCGGTCTGGCAAGTGTGGAATACAAATCGTGCCGGCAGACTGAACGCCAGCTCCCTGAACTCGGGCTCTGAGACTGCTCACTTACGTGTACAGCATTTGTTGGTTATTTCTCGCGCTGAACTCTCATTTTATTAGTCTGAAAGGCGGCACGGCTGCGAAGAAAGCAGAGCAGGTCTGATGTTCAGATGAGAGAGAGAAGGCACGATGCGAAGTGGGTATCCGTAAGTGTGTCAGCACACCGTAAGAAGTAAGACTGCTGGGGCCACGTCAGTGCATTAGGCGATAGCGAGGTCACTACACATCAGCAAAGGAAATTGTTCGACGGCCCTGAATTATGCAAGCACATTTTCACATGGATAACCCTAGACGCAGACACTTTAGGGGTACACAGACTCCCTCGGGGAGGGGTGTTAAAAGGTTGGTGACAGAAAGGACATCCGGCCACCCTCTAACATCGACAATGCCAAATCCGATAATAAACATGCCGATCCCGTGTAGGTACGGGATAGAGACAAAAGAGAAGCTAGTGGAAGACTGCACGCGCTAATAAAATCGCATACACCAGTATAATAAAGTATCCTTGCAGTCAGTGGTGAATACTAATTGGAGAAAACGAAAATCAGTTGACGTCATCTTACAAGAAATTTCTGAAATTTGACATCCTCCGCAAACGCTCTGTTCGTACTGATTAACATCTATCTGATTAATACAGTTATGAAATTAAATCATCCTTAGGACCTTTACTTGTACACGTCGCAAGCAACTGTATGGTATCTCTTTCTGTCCTGGTTCATTGGTGTATTGAGCGTGGGAGAGAGACTGTAGGCCTCTTTTCGCACTTCAGGCCCTGTTATTATTAGAACCCGTACGCGGGTTACACTATGCAATTTGGCCCTGTCTTTTTCAAAAAACCGTTATTTAAATTTAGTGAAGGGTCTTTCGCGAGAGAAACGTTGCATTTCTTCCCACAGTTCCCGATTAAGTTCATCGAAGCTGAAAGTTTCTGGCAGATCCAAACTGTGTCTCGGACTTGCACTCGAACGTGGATCCTGGAACCAGAAAGTTTCATATCAGCGCACACCCTGCTGTACACTGAAGATTAGCGTGAAAATTCGCCGGCCATCTGTGTTAAGTTTTAGTTAGGATCCTACGAATTCCTTCGATATCTGCAGACACGCCTGCTGCAAACGCTGGAGCGACATACGATGATTGGTCACACAGCTCCTTGTTTGCTGTTTACCAACAGCTGCGCCATACGATCCTCCTAAATCTGGTCGAGAATCCCACCACTGGGGGCGCGTGCCGCGACTGCGAATCAGCTGACGAAATCGCCAGGCACGCATAAGCTTCTAATGTCACCGTTTCCGTACTCACGCCACTCTTTCTCGTACCGTCACGCAAATTGTGATCGCCCTTTGTCCATACCAGTACAAGACCCGCAAACATCCTCTGGCCTTCACTGTGTTGCTTACGAACAAGTGCCACAAAGTGTTCAATGCTGGGCATCATAATGACATTATTTGACAACCGTTACCAGCCTAGTTTTCGGAAAAGCTTGATAGAACTTGGGACGAAAAGCAGGCAGAGCTCCGCGTTCAGGTCCAGACAGCCCAGCCGCGACGGCCCGATCGGCCGCCGTGTCGTCCTCTGCCAGTGAGGTCATGCGAACTCAGTGTGGAAGGGAGTGGGGGCAGCACGCCGCACTCGCGGTCGTTGTTGCGGGATTCAGATTCCCTCGTGGTTTCCCTGAATGTAAGTTTCCTTTTAAATTTGGCTATAAGTCTATCTGTCGGTGTACTAACAATTCTGGTCTTGTGTTACTAGCTTCACCGAGGCGTTAAAAATTTTTTTCACCGATTTACCGAGTATGGCGCTCGCATGACGACTTAGACGTCTTTTTTAGGCGTTTAGAAATTGTAGCTTAAATATCTTACAGTAAAGATCTTAGCTTGTATTTGAAATTAGTATTCTGGTATGCTTGTTACCGCATGAGCGGTTAACCGAGCCATAAAAAACTGGAAAGAGGGAAAAAGTATGTAAAATGATGTTGTGCCTAGACTGCGCAGTTCCGTTAACTGTCCCCTTTCCTAGTCTTCCTAATATCTTCTAAACTTCGGTGTCTCAGGTGAAAAAAGTTCATTGCTGTATTGCTTTTACTGAAGATGTGTTTCAACAACACTGCAACTTCGTGTGACTTATCAATAAGTACCAATTGTCATCAGCTATATTTGTACGGCGACACAGTTCTGTAATGTACAAATCGCTTACTATCTGATTTCTGTTTTTTTTATGATATGATAATGAATTTACTCTCGAAATTAGTCCTCAAGTAATAAAAGAAATAATATTGCAACTGTGATGGCCCTCTTCAGCTCGTTGCATAATAAAAAAGTTTCCGAAATCGGTGATGGCGAATGCCGGCATCTTTCCTTAGGAAAGAAAACGCACCCTTTTTTCTCATCCGAGCTCTCCACGTGGATGGGTTGAACCTAATCTATATCTGACGGCGGATTTGACACGTGATATAAAAATGTGGCATGTGACGTCATGTATGTATTGATGTGTGTGTATGTGTGTACTTTATTTTTACTGTGTTTTATTAGTTATTTAACCGGAACACACATTGAAAGACGCCTCCTAATTGTAAAAGAAAATTACCAAGGCTGAAAAGAAGCTTCTACTAAATGACCAAGTAAATATGACTAGCCACTCACTCTTTACACTGGTTTGTCGTGTAATAGACAGTAATACCAAACACGATCACAAATTCAATTTCTCTCGCAAAGTAAATAAATGAAAATACACCCCCCCCCCAAACACACACACACACACACACACACACACACACACACACACACACACACACAGACAGAGAGAGAGACAGAGAGAGAGAGAGACAGAGAGAGGGGGGGGGGAGGGGGCGGACGATGACAATATTTATTTGGTTTTTGTGTTATTTTTTTAATGTGTAACCTGTGGTGGCTGATCGGTAGTGTAGTGTGAGACGTGACCGTTCGGTTGTGAGTTGGCGAAGCCAAGGAAGTTCATGCCTCGAGAACAGAAATAAATCATTTTACGGCACGAATTTTACCACATTGTATTTCGCGAGTGGTTTGTCCCCCCTCTTTCGTTGACGTCACGAGACGAAGGAGACCGGGGGGGAGGGGGCAGCAGTTTCAGGTTTCCACATCTTGTCGAACGCGAGGTTATTAAAGATGAAGAGGAGAAATACTGATCTTCCTCCAGTGCTTCGTTTCGTTGCACAGTGCAGACCCTACGAGCAGCGGCAGTAAGAGGAGAGAGATGCGGGCGTCTGTTTGCGGTCAGTGTTTCGCGTTTCGGCCGCGTGGCGGCGTGGCGGCGCTCGTTTGCTCTGCAGCGCTGCCGGCCGCTGTTCGCCTGCCGCCTCCGAGAGGAGAGCGCCGAACAAACAGGAAGGCGGCCTGTGCGCTGACGCCGTCCGACGTCACGCAGTTCCAGTCGACGTGATGGCCAGAAGATTCTAAATCAGAGTACTCGTTCACGGTGTATTACCTTGCATGAGCCGTACAATTTCCTATAGCGTGCACATCTGGATAGGATGGAACACCAGACCTCCGCGCCTACGATTGTTCAGCTTGCATGTGAAGGTCATGCCTGCACTTTGTAGCGCGTGCAGCTACCACTGACATCAGTTATACACGCTTTACTGCCAGGTAGAGAATACTCCGGCATTCACTAGCTCCGGGTAATAGTCTTAGGTGTCGTTTATAAAGCGGTACTTCTGCCAAAGCTGAATACTATACACTCTCTTACTGATGTTACTCACTGGACAAGGGAAACGGTTACTTCAGTTCTGCGCCGTGAGTTTTTACTCGTTGCTGTCACGCTGTACCGCCGCAAAGGAGACCAGTCATTCTCTGCCTCTTGTCAATCCTCTCTTAAGTATCTACATGCTCTGTGTGTGTGTGTGTGTGTGTGTGTGTGTGTGTGTGTGTGTGTGTCCGCCTCCGTAGCGTAGCGGTGGCGTTACCGTCTACCACGCAAGGGGGCCCGGGTTCGATTCCCGGCAGGGGACTGGGTGTTGTGTGTCAATTACCATTATTGACAAGCAAGTTGCCGAAGTGGCGTCAGCTAAAAAGACTTGCAATACGGCGGCCGAACCCCGAAGGGGATATTCCATCCAATAAATGCCATACGATCATTCACATGCTGTGTGATGCCGAAATTCTCAACAAAATCACAGCAGCGAATGGACCATATTTAGACGAGCGGACAAATGCTGGAGCAAAAAAAAGGCTGATGTTCTCCTGTTTTAAAAGACTCTGGGTGAAAACAGGGGTACCGAGCTGCCACATCCTACCGTCCTCAGCACTGAAATTTTCCCAAAACATCTGGAATGTGAACATACTAGAGTTCTTTTTAAAACGCAACTCAAAAGTTTCGCTCCCACAAGGTCCCCTGACTGTAACTCACACCCACTCGCCCATCCACTTCCACTCGCTCATTCTCAATCATTCACTCAACCCAACTCATTGTCATTGCCTCTGCGTGTCTCCGTCTGTCACTACCTCCTGTGTCACAGCCACATCTGACCTACTGGTCTCTCCTCTCACTCTCATTGTCTCCCTCTTGCTATCTCATTCCTTCCTTCCCACTGCCCCCCCTCTCTCTCTCTCTTTCTCTCTTCCTCCCACCCTTCCTCCCTCCCTCCACCCCTCTCCCTGCCACCCTTGTTGTCATTGTCATATACTTTCTCAGTATCACTGGCTCTCACCCCAATTCCTGTCTCCCCCGCACTGTCTCCTTCACTGTTTTCCTAGCACTGTTCTGTCACTGTCAACGATATTCCACTGCTGCCTCACTATCATTGCCTCCGTCGCTGTTACGGTACCACAATCAGTGTATTATATTTTTTTTCTTACTTTTCCATCTCTTTCCCACTCCCACTGCCACTGTCGCCTTCGCTCTCAGCATATAAAAGCGCGAGTATGTTCGCATGTGCTAAGGAAGGTAGAACGAGGCAGTCTTTTAAAACAGGAGTATATTACAGAATATTTATTTTTTGTTTGTAATCCTGAGTTGCTGTAGTAACAGCAGTAGTAGTAGTAACGTGCGTGTTACTGTATTCAAGCCGCCTTCTCCCTCTGTGATTTCTACTCCCCTCACTTCCATTAGTATATTAACTATTCTTTGATACCTGCCAATCTGTTTCTTTTATGTACAAGTTGTGCCTTCTGTTTGCTTCCTTCTTTATTCGATGCAGTTCTTCTACGTTAGTTGCTAGGTCTAGCCGTCTAATCTTTAGCATTCTCGTATACCATCAAATTTCAGAAACTTCTATTCCCTTATTCCTCGTACACATTGTCGTCAAGGTTTCACTTTGATACATGCAGCATTGACATACACCTCTTGCTTATTTATTATAAATCAGCTATTCGGAATCAGTGCCTCACGCAATCCACAATTAGCTTAACTTTTCGAGGAACTTCGCGGCGGAATAGGAGTGGTGAGCCACGAGCAAACTCTTTAAATTTCGATTTGAAGCCGTAAATTACTGTTAAGATTTTCGAAGTCTTTCGGTGTCTCATTGAAAATGGATGCAGCACAACACTGCACACGCTGCTGCACCAGTGCTGTAACAGAATGAAACAGGTACAGCCGCACTTACGTCATTTTGTACGGCTACCAGTTTCGGAGCGTCAGTGCACCATCTTCAGCCCTTAGCTTACGATAAAGGGGGAATCGCCATCCGTGTACAAGATGCATTGATGGCAGCATACTGGTTTACGCAAACTACCTGTAATTGTGATGTTTCTCCGAGCAGAGTCAAGGGAGAGGGATCCAAATGCGAATCGGATTTCTGCCTAGTGTTAACTGACTAATGAACAGGGGTCGATTACAAGTTTCGCGAACTTGACCACTTATTGCCCGAACCGCCCTTTTCTTCGCCAAAAATACCCTTTGAGAATGGAAAGAGTCACTCCAAAATATAAAACCGTACGTTGTAAGCGAATGAAAATAAGGAAAGGAGACTACTTTTCGAGTCGAACAGTAATTTAGTTCAGATACTGTTCTAATATTAAATATGACAGCATTAAGTGAAATGGCTCTGAGCACTATGGGACTCAACTGCTGTGGTCATCAGTCCCCTAGAACTTAGAACTACTTAAACCTAACTAACCTAAGGACAGCACACAACACCCAGCCATCACGAGGCAGAGAAAATCCCTGACCCCGCCGGGAATCGAACCCGGGAACCCGGGCGTGGGAAGCGAGAACGCTACCGCACGACCACGAGATGCGGGCACACAGCATTAAGTCTCGGAACAAGATCCTTAACGTGGGCTTTCCAGATGGTTTAGTGTCTGAACAGTCGGAAATTTGAACTCATTAATTATAAGTCCATTATTTGTAATTAGAACGTCAGGTTTTGGTGAATTGTGTTAGAAACTGTAAAAACTGAGTCTCTGATTTAGCCTTCGTTTATTTTCTATAAGACACGAATTTGTATTTAGAACTTGGAAGGTTACACTACAAAGCGAGTGTCGACCGCTCAATTTACAGGCGGTAAACTTCGTGTCCTAAACCAAAGTGGATTCTAAGCGAGCCGGTTTGGAATTCGCGTCTGCACCGTCGAAATCCGTGCTCGTTTCCTCGAGGGAATGCCACGTTTGTTCCCTTCCCCTGGTTGCCGTGTAATTTAGCGCGCGCTCGATCGTTGGGACCGGTGGTGTTGACTGAAGGTTAATGGGGAATAGGTTGGAGGATGGCGAGTCTGTACAAAAGTGCGGCGGCGCGACCGTGTGTGGAGGCGAAGACCGCGGCAGTAAGCAGTAGGGGCGGGGCTGCAGCGACCCCACCCTGTCCTGTCCCCTTCTGCTCGCCTCGCCTCGCTAATCAGACGCGCCGCTTCTTGCCTGCGAGCCGCGTCTGTCTGCCTGCCTGCCTGTCTCTGTGCGTGTGTGTGCCGAGTGGCGAAGCGCCCTTTGACGCGACGGCAAACACGGACGCCGCTGCGGCCGACATATCGCCGCAAATATTTACCTGCTGGCCAAGTCTGGCGGGGCTCCAATATTTGTCGCCGCGACCCGGCTGCCGGCCCCTCGCACGCACCGACACGCGCGCTGCGTGCCGCGTGCGTGCGCCGGAAGTCGCCGGCCACTAGCTGCTACCGTCGCCCCGGCGACGCCCGCCGCGGCTTTTAAATATGCAGAGCGCGAGGCGAGGGCGTGTCCGCCCACACCCTGTGTGTGTGTGTGTGTGTGTGTGTGTGTGTGTGTGTGTGTGTGTGTCGGCGAGTCTGCAGTAAAATAAATATTTTAAAAAAACTACGGAAATTTAACAGCGCTACATGTCATACCCAGCGTTATCTTAATGTGCTGAATGTATACGTTAGCCTTCTCTCTATCGGCGGATGCTGCCATCTTAGCAAACTTAGCAGGGGACAGCCTGCCGGATGACATAGTACTCCACTCCAGGACTTCACAAACTTTTCCTTTGACGGAACGCTTTGAGAAGCCTGGTGCTTTGATGGAACACCTTGCTCGTTCTGAAGGTTAATAAAATTTGAAAAAGGAGAAAAACATTATTTCGTTCTGTGATTACTTCAGTTTTACAGAAATTACGATAAAATTAAAAACTATTAGTATCCTCAAAATATCGAAAAGAAAAATGCTGTGTTACTAATAGCTTTTGGTGGAACACGTACTCAGTTCCCCTGGAACACGAGCGTCACGCGGAACGCAGTTTGGGAAACCCTGCGCTAGGCGCCTGCTGCCGAGACTCACACATCACATTTCAATCGATGTACCGGAGGAAGCAATATTTGTTTGGTACTTTGCCCGCATCTCGTGGTCGTGCGGTAGCGTTCTCGCTTCCCACGCCCGGGTTCCCGGGTTCGATTCCCGGCGGGGTCAGGGATTTTCTCTGCCTCGTGATGGCTGGGTGTTGTGTGACGTCCTTAGGTTAGTTAGGTTTAAGTAGTTCTAAGTTCTAGGGGACTGATGACCATAGATGTTAAGTCCCATAGTGCTCAGAGCCATTTTGTTTGGTACTTTAGACTGTGGCATTTCGTGACAACGCTTGTCGCAGCCAAATAAATTCCTTGTTCAGAGTGTAACACCCCCACCCTTGTTTTTTTAGTAACGTGTTAACAGATAAAGTCGCAGAACACAATAAAACATAACTCGGTGGCTAATACAAATTCCTCATACTCCTTTAAACAGCCTACGCTAGTGTCTAACACGATGCTTATAGCTTTTGTACTTTTTGCATCGTGTCAGTTGTCATCCTGCCATAATATACCATTCGTATGTATCTGCAAAGTGCCTGTACCATCTAGTCTTCTGTTTCCAACGCAGGTTACCGCACTGGACTCGCATTCGTGAGGACAACGGTTCAAACCCACGCCCGGCCATCCGGATTTAGGTTTCGGTGACTTCCCTAAATCGCTTCAGGCAAATGCTGGGATGGTTTCTTGAAAAAGGCACGGCCGACTTCCTTCCCCTCCACCCAAATCAGCCAATTCCTAATTACTTTCTTACTGTGTTCTTATTCACCCGAAGAAGCAGTATTCTAAGCTTGGTAGTATTTGTAGTGACATTTAAATCGCGGACTGACAGGAGACGCAACAATGAATGTAGCAAACGACTGCAAATTTTTCAACGATCTGGTATTAAGCTGTTTGCACAGTTTTGAGACTCACTGTAATAAGAGCTCGTACTCAGCCCGTAAGAAATAAAAAAAATGGTTCAAATGGCTCTGAGCACGATGGGACTCAACTGCTGAGGTCATTAGTCACCTAGAACTTAGAACTAATTAAACCTAACTAACCTAAGGACATCACAAACATCCATGCCCGAGGCAGGATTCGAACCTGCGACCGTAGCGGTCTTGCGGTTCCAGACTGCAGCGCCTTTAACCGCACGGCCACTTCAGCCGGCCCGTAAGAAATACTACGAAGCCAAGTGGATCTGAAAAGAAGGAAAAAATGCGAATTATACATTCTCCGTGTTGTCTACCAACTTACAGCGACTGGAGAATCTGCAACCAGTTACTCAAACGCTACATGGAAACGTGCATCTTTCATGTTCCTCTCATAATTTGTCGCCCTCTACTTACATCAGCTTCTTAGATGGGTATTAGCTTCTCCAAATTTGAAACTATAAAATCAGACCCAGCAGTACAAGTCGCTCTGTCATGTTACCTGCAACGTACAAGCGAGGTACTGAACACTTTGATCTCAGTAACAGCGTGAGTGGGTATTGACAGGCAACCGTGCAACTTCCTACGCCACACACTGTAATCAGAAACGTACTTTATTACATCGACCCAGACCAGGCGTATTTAATGAGGTTAGGTAAGTAGACTGCTTCCAAGTTCATAATTAGAGAGTCAGCGAAGAGAACACGGATCCAAAACTCCTGGAAGTCCCCGATTATAGCCGCGAGAATTGTTAGATTTGAGTGTCCCCTGCGTAATTAATGTAATTGGCGCACGAGTCATGTCTGTCACCCTCGCTGTATCTTGCCTAGACACCAACTCCGGACCTACCGAAAATCCAAAATTAGTTATTGTAAGCGCTAAACTTCTCTTCTGTCACATTATTCAGTTTTTACAGTGAGCAAGAAGGAAAGGAAAGCATGATATATTTGGGGAAGTAATTAAACTGAAAAAAGGGAAAGTTCTACAATGGACTACAAAAGTTTATGGAATAGTGCCTCGAAAGAACATAACTAAAAGTAACACAAGGGTGATTAAGAGTTATACAAGTGAATCAGATGACAGTGAGACAGTTATATAAGAAAATATGCACCGAATCCAGTAGAAGAGTTTTGCTCTTTGTGGAACAAAATAATTGACGATGGTACAGATCAAGACAATAGAAAACGCTCACTGGCAGTAGTGTGACAGGATTTTAGAAAGAGAGAAATGTTTAAAAATGTATGTCTTACGAAGTCTTCTGGAATAATTTGTCGGGAGTGTAGCTTTATATTGCGCAGAAACCTCAACGATAAATAGTGCAGAGTAGAAGAAAATAGCTTTTGAAGTAGGGGAAATAAGGTGGGTAGTTCAGATAAACAAAGAAAAGGCTCTGAATCGAACTGGGCAAGAAGGAATTTTACGCCAAGACCCGACTTAAAGAAGGGACAGGTTGATAGGACAGGTACTGAAGCAGCGAGCAATCGCCAGTTTGGGAAGGGGCGGTAGGGTTTGAAGACAACGAGTTGGTTCAAGTGGATGGTAGGTTGCAGTTTTTATGCAGAGCTGAAGAGACTAGGACAGGATAGACTAATTGGGAGAACTGAGTTGGACTAGTCTTCCCACTGAAGATGTTAGCAAGTGGTATCTGTGATCGTTTCTGATATTCTTATCCTCGGCAACTAGCGACACTCCGGTATCACCTTATCGCGTGTGAAGGCAAGCCACTATAAATCTGGAATGTCTCCGCTTTTCCCCCTTTGCAAAGCGAAGTGGGTATGAAGACGTACGTACGCACTGCCGTGGCGGGCGGGTTCCGCTCGGCGACCAGTCTGTGTGTCCCGCTCGCTGTCACGTGTCCGCTCCCAGGAGCCAGATGCCAGAGGAGGCGGCGGCGGCGGCGGGCGCCGTGTGAAGCGGGATGGCGTTTTAAATATGCAGCCGGCACGGCGCGGTGTTACGCTTTGTAGGTGGCCGTTCAAACTTTAATCCGGCCTCTAAATGCGCTGAATATATAAATTAGCCCTGCGCGGCGTCGCTTCGCGGTCGATACCCGAGGTCGCGGCCGGCACGCAACCCCGGGCCCCGTCTGTTTTTGTTCCTCGCCTCTCTGTGAATAACAAGTAGACAGACCTGGCTTCCCAGCCGTCCTCCGCGGCCGTGTTCGGGCGGAGGCGGGAATATTTTACTCGCTACCCTCCCTCCGTTGCCGACTTCGGTGCCGAGCGGACTACATGCTGCCACCAGTCGATTGCGCGCCGCACTGGTCTCCAGGTTTCGGTAATGAACACACTATTTCAGCCGACATGTAGCTAAGTGCCACTCTGTGGCTTTAGCTGTCCTGCTGCTAACAGATTCAAGTTAGGGCAGAGCCACTTGGTAGCCACACATGATTAAATCTCTCTCTCTCTCTCTCTCTCTCTCTCTCTCTCTCTCTCTCTCTCACACACACACACACACACACACACACACACACACACACACACACACACACATTCAGACTGACATGGGCTACATATTTCTTAAACAACAAATGTACAGGTCTTGTGTGAAAACAGACTCGGGTAAAGAAAATCCTGTGCTGTACTCTTTTGTGGAAGTGTGCGGTTTTGTTTCCTTTCTCAGAGTCAGACAAAGCCTTTCCTCCATGCTTATTGGTTCTCATTATATGCATTTTAAAAAAAAAAAGTATACAGAACAATACGTAATTTTGTTTTCTTCCTCGCAGTTGGATAGAAAAGTTTTGTATATGGCTCATCGGCTTATGATTAGAACAGTACTGCAGAATACGAATTTTCAGTAACAATAACGAGGCTCAAGATCGGAGGAGAAGAGAGACGGGGGCAGGAGTAGTGGGTGGAGGGGAGGAGGAAAAGAGAGAGAGAGAGAGAGAGAGAGAGAGAGAGAGAGAGAGGGGGGGGGGGGGGCGGAGGAGGGTGTGCACAGAGAGGAGGGGAAAGAAATAAGGATGTATATCCAATTTCCATACAAATTTAAAAATAGCGAAGTATTGCCGGGTTTCATACTACCAACTACAATGAGAAAATTTTCGGCACTCTTAAGCCTGAAAGCTATGTTTCAAAGAATCTTTTTCTTCTGTCTTGAAGTCCTTGTGTGGGGGAAGGCGTAGCGGCTCCTGTCTCCCTCCTCCAGGTTCAGCACTGATTCAGGGTAAAGTTATGGATCGTGCATGAGACAGTATACTGTGGTTGAGAGAGTGCTTTTAAGCGTTAGAGTGCAATTTTTAGCCGGTGAAAGTCCCCCATCCGAATCGTCTTACGAGAGAACAGTCCGCACCTAATGTCGGAACATCGCTCTGTGACACATGTGTATAACAAGAAATAACAGATTACTTGGGTGGGGTCATCACTTTGCTGATAAGGGGGAAAAAATCGTTTGGCCTGCAAGAAAAGCTAGTTCTGCCTTCTTTACTAAAAGCTGATAGTAAAAAGAAAAGAAACCTGCTGGGAGATGGAAACAGTGCCATGCCGGTAGTTAAACCCGGAACCTTCGCCTTTCCGCACGCAATTGCTCTACGTAAGAAAGACTCGAGCCAGTCTTCAGACCTTTACTTCTGTCAGTACCTCATCATCAACTTCACAGAAGTTGCTGGACTAGCACTCCTGGAGGAAAGGATATTACAAACAAACATCTGTGACATCTTCGGGATTGTTTTCAGAATGAGTGTTTTTTAGGAGTAAGGAACTTCACTTCAGTGTGAAAACTTTGAGTAACAAGATTTTCAAAATGGTGAACGGCGTCGAAGGTCTTTTCGTAATTTATGTGCGCGGTGACTTTGCGTTTCGGGGTAATTATTTCATATTATAAATTACAAGATGTACTACGAACTCATGCCTCCTAAACTTTTTGATCACAGATTTAAATACGTACGTCTACTCTGTCAGTAGCAATCACGATATACCGATGACTGCGTTGTAACGTTATGAAGATTGGTTTAATACATATTTAGTCTGCATTAAAAATAATCGTCCCACTACAATACAAAGATGGGCTGATATGACTTCGCTGTAAACTGTTTATGTTCTGTGGTATGATTTACTTCGTTTTCAGCTTACAAGGCTATCATTACTCTTTATACCGTAGAACATTGATGGCCAACCTGGTCGTTACCGACCAGTAGCGCTTGTTCCAGCTGTCATGTTGGACGGCAGGCGGTAAGGATTATACAAACATTTTCATCAGGTTTTCATAAAATTTTGACACAAAGTGTTTGGTAAGTACGTACGGTGTTGTTGTATGCTTTAACTTGCTGTAACTCTCCTTTATATATTTTGTTAAGTAAAGGTACGTGCCTACTTTATAGGTCGTCTTTACTGTGGAACCGGAGGACGGTTAGAAAATTTTACTACTTCGAACGGAGATACAAAAGTGAACGATAGGTAAAAAAGGTTGATTACCCCTGCAATAGAACGTCCACAATGTAGTACTTTTCATTTTTTATTTGAGAAAAAATTCGTGTAAACAATGCCTAGTGTTCGGTGCGTGTTATAGTACGGCTAATAAATGCTTGGTAGGGGAGAATACTTTCTTTGAAAAAGAAAGATCCATCCTGGTACTATTATACGGTAAAAGAAAACGTTAATGCTGAGAGACAGCGCTGCGCCTCGTTTCTTGGTAGTGCCTGCATCCAATTTTGAAGTGTGGGGTTGGGTTCAACCTTGCGTTGCGCGCCTACATTTGGACTGGAAGCGCTTCTCCACCACGACTTCTTTTGCTTTTTGTTCCAGACGGAGATTTCCAAGAGACTGAACGCCATCATCGCGCAAATCCTGCCCTTCCTGTCACAAGAGGTGAGTACTACGCACGCCGCGCCGAGTGAAATATCCCGCGTCCAGAGCAACTGCAGTTAAATTTGCTCCCACCCCGACACACTGATTGATTTTGTTTCGCTATACATTAGCTGCACTCGCAGTGCCTCTGCGTGACACAATTAAAATTACTCTCAAATTAATAGGTTTAAATCGTAGATTGTATACAGCTCTGCCGGGATTATGATTTACAATACATTTTCACTTTAAACTAATTATTCTTTTTGTTGCAAATTAGAAAATCAGTTTTGTTTGTATAATGTTACACAAAATGGCCTTTATCGCTTGTAACTGATTTACATTTCGCTGCAGATTTATTGCTAATTACCGACATTATATTATGCAGCACTTTTAAAAAAAGTGATACTAACTCACGTCACGTGGAAAAATGCTTTGCACTTTTTTATCGTTCTGCGTTTATTAACGCTATTAAAGCACATTGGCTTTGAAATTATAATGGGAAAAAAGCAAAAAGCTGTAACTATTTTTTTTACAAGGAATGTTTGAGACGTGCTGTGTCTGTTATTTACACGGAAACTTGATTTGTGTTTAAGGAAGTTAAACGAGACATTACTACCAAATAAAAGTCCGTGTGAGCAAGTTCGGGAGTTCAGACTGCTTCACTGTGCACATTAGTATTCTTCTTTCCTCAGTAACGCACTTAGAATTACGGTGCCGTATCGGAGGTGAGAGTTTTGTTTCCTAAAATATCTCCGTAATTACCAAATACAGATTTTGTCATAACCTGTCCTCAGCTGCGGCACAATCAATTCAGACAATAACACCTAAATGAAAGAAAAAACATTTCATTCCACCTATAAAGGAAAACACAAGTAGAACCCAAGGAAAGAATAGCCGCTTCACTGCTTCCCATACACCAGAGATGCGAACACAAGCCCCGCATCTGGACGGCCATTAACATTATTATTCTCGTACTTGCTTAAATCACTGTCGTCGAATAAAGATGATGAGTCTTTCACTAAGTCCTGTTAATTCTTTCTCCTGGATATTATTCTTTAATGATTCGCTGCCGAGGGCGTTGAAACCACTGATAACATTTTTTAAAGTTTTGCATTCTTGTTCCCATTACCTTTCCTTTTTTCACTACCGGGATATTTGTGTAACTCATCAACCTTCATTTGACTGTCAACAAGCTTTGTATGTCTGACATTTTTATTTATACGCTACTTTTCTTTTCTCTGATACTAATCATCTGTATTACCGTTCCAAGAAGTAAGGATTGCTGTCGACAAGGGATCTCAGATCGATTCCATATTCCTAGATATCCAGAAGGCTTTTGATACCGTTGCTCACAAGCGACTATTAATCAAATTGCGTGCACATGGAGTATCGTCTCAGTTGTGTGACTCGATTAGTGATTTCCTCTGAGAGAGGTCACAGTTCAAAAAAATTGTTCAAATGGCTCTGAGCACTATGCGACTTAACATCTGAGGTCATCAGTCCCCTAGAACTTAGAACTACTTAAACCTAACTAACCTAAGGACATCACACACATCCATGCCCGAGGCAGGATTCGAACCTGCGACCCTAGCGGTCGCGCGGTTCGGTCACAGTTCGTAGTGATAGACGGTAAATCATCGAGTAGAACAGAAGTGATATCTGGCGTTCCGCAAGATAGTGTCTTAGGCCCTCTGCTGTTCCTGATTTATATAAATGATCTAGGTGATAATCTGAGCAACCCCCTTAGACTGTTTGCAGATGGTGCTGTAATTTACCGTCTAGTAAAATCATCAGACGACCAATTCCAATTACAAAGTGATCTAGAGAGAATTTATGTATGGTGCGAAAGTGGCAATTGGCAGTAAACAAAGAAAAGTGCGAGGTCATCCACTAAAGAAATCCGATAAATTTTGGGAATACGATAAATCGCACAAATCTAACGGCTGTCAATTCGACTAAATACCTAGGAATTACAATTACGAGCAACTTAAATTGGAAAGACCACATAGATAATATTGTGGGGAAGGCGAAACAGCCGGCACATAGATAATATTGTGGGGAAGGCGAAACAGCCGGCCGATGTGGCCGTGCGGTTCTAGGCGCTTCAGTCTGGAACCGCGTGACCGTTACGGTCGCAGGTTCGAATCCTGCCTCGGGCATGGATGTGTGTGATGTCCTTAGGTTAGTTAGGTTTAATTAGTTCTAAGTTCTAGGCGACTGATGACCTCAGAAGTTAAGTCGCATAGTGGTCAGAGCCAT
Organism: Schistocerca nitens; assembly: GCF_023898315.1. Classification (NCBI taxonomy): domain Eukaryota; kingdom Metazoa; phylum Arthropoda; class Insecta; order Orthoptera; family Acrididae; genus Schistocerca; species Schistocerca nitens. Next base: position 638,519,998 of record NC_064621.1, read on the forward strand.
TTGAACCATTTGAAGGCGAAACAAATACAGTGCTTTGTTGTCAGAACACTTAGAAGATGCGACAAAGCCACTAAAGAGACAACCTATATTACACTTGTCCGTCCTCTGCTGGAATACTGCTGCGCGGTGTGGGATCTCTACCAGCTAGGGTTGGCCGGAGGACATCGAAAAAGTGCAAAGAAGGCAGCCCGTGTCGTGTTGTCGCGCAATAGGGGCGAGAATGTCACTCATATGATGCGCGAGTTGGGGTGGCAGTCACTGAAACAAAGGCGGTTTTCTTTGCGGCGAGATCTATTTTCGAAATTTCAATCGCCAACTTTCTCTTCCGAATGCGAAAATATTTTGTTGACGCCCACCTACGTAGGGAGAAATGAACATCATAATAAAATTAGAAAAATCAGAGCTCGAACGGAAAGATTTAGGTGTTCCTTTTTCCCACGCCCCATTCGAGAGTGGAATGGTAGAGTAGTAGTATGAAAATGGTTCGGTGAACCCTCTGCCAGGCACTTAAGTGTGATTTGCAGAGTAACCATGTAGATGTAGAACGTAGGTGCAAGGCGTGTATTTTGTATTAGAGCAGTGTATAGTATGTACCAGTATTCTGCTTGACCTGTGGCCAAATATTCAGTGTTACTCTCGTTCATGACTCGATCACACACCCACGGACTTGTTTTCATAATATTAAAACGTTTATTCTTCTTTCCCGTAAGGAATCTTCCAGACACTAAGACGTATGTGAGTATTTATGAACTGTGCGTTCGCGGGGGTGGGGTGGGAGGAGGTGCGGTTGCACTTGTAGTGCATTTTACAGGTTAACGATTAACAACAGCTGCGCAGAGTTGATCCGGGAAGTTGAAAGTTGCCACGACGTGAGAACGCTGTACGTGCCCAGAGAACGGTGGCATAACATACTTGTAAGTCGCGTCGAGTCGTGCCTTAAAAAAGCGTTCGCTCTCGGTCTTTCCTGTCGAGGTAGTGCGTCGTGGAAACAGCGTCTTCGTTTTCTGCTTGATATATAGTAGAAACTACGTATACTCTCGCTGAGGAAGGAATTCCAGCATCCAGTAACTATTTATGACATCGAATGTGTTACGCTTCACCAGTTCAGATTATTACATGAGACTAGCAGCAGGTCTGATACTTGTTTTTAACACTCGTATTTTATTTCTTCCCCCTCATAAGCGTGGCAACCGAACTATTAACACAGTTGCATCTGTCATAAACCTGAGATTACAGAAAAATTTACTGTCGGATACGAACCTTCAAGATATCTTTTATTTTTGAAACCACATACGCATTTCATTTAAAGAGGCTATGACAGCTATTAATACGTAATAGCCATTACGATGTCATTGGCCAAAGCATTCTTTGGACAGAGGCTTTTCCTTTCTGGAATGGTTTCTGCTTGTATAGGTTGTGTAGAGCCTCCTCCGATGTTATCTTTTCTCCCACAAGTTTACCGTTCAGCATTTCCTCCCACTGTAGTTTTCTTCGGTTCGCATCATGATTCACCTGGTTCCTCCATCTTGTTCGTGGTCTTCCAGTTGGTCCTAGAAGAGCTTCTTATCTCGTTCTTTTTAAGTGATCAAACTATTTCAAGCCTTTTCTCTCCGTAGTTTCTTTTAGGGAATTGATCTAAAGGGTATTTCGTATTGCTCGATTCTTTACCCTGTCCTTTCTCGTTCTACCCAGGATACCTCGTAGGAAACGCGTCTCTGATCGCTGGTAATCTGCGCAATTCTGTCTTTGTCCTTGGTCAACATTGTGATCCGTAAGTCAAAATGTGTAATAATATGACTTTCAAATCGTTATCTTTGCTTACTTCGATATTTTGCAATTCCTGATTACGTCCGTTAGAAAGACGCAACCCCTTAGTCCACGTCGTGGGAGACGGGCAATGGCACGAAGTAGGGATGTCCTGTAGCTGTGAAGTACTTCGGGAAAAGAGAGAGAGAGAGAGAGAGAGAGAGGGGGGAGGGGGAAATCCCTTTGCTTTTAAGCGTGCAATACTTTAACATTCATTGTGAAATCATTAACGCTTTTATTACTGTGTAGACGTCTACTAATATACGAATAGCATCTTTTTATTTATTTAAAGTGGTCATGATACGTGTCAGTCTATTTCTTAACAAATACGTATCGTGAACGCAAATGTTGCTACTAGTCGATTTAAATGTTGATGTAACGCGAGGGGTGGGAGGGATATTCACGTACCCTATTTTTACTTTGTATGAAAACTTTTGAAAGTCCTGGGTAAAGATCTTTGCTAAGTCAGTTTTTTATTTAGTCAAGTTGGTTGATGACTTTATTTGCGTAGTCCTGCATTCTCACTCGTTTGCCTTTACTGGCTACGTGTAGCAGTCACACCCTCTGGGTACAATTGTGTACACTGACTTTTACTGCTGCGTCTTAGCTGCAAGAGAAGTACTTTTTCCCCTATGGAAACCTGAGGTAGACACCTTTTCAATATCCGCAAGAAGTGCTGCCAACTTTTGGGCATCACTGCGAAAATATCAGCAAGTCAGAGCGGCAGTGCGCAGCATCCCGTAACCACCAGAATACACGGATGTGATTGGCTCGCTGTATTCTGCTGTATAATTGAATATTGTTATTTTGCACCGTCATTATTGAATTATCATTTTACTGTATATTATAATACATAATATTTCGTAATTAGTCCATAAAATGAAGCCAAGTGTACGATGTATGTTTCGGAAACTGGTACATGTTTTTTTTATAAAAATCATTAAAAAACTAGTAAGAGCATTACCACATAAGTAAAAAGTTTTGCTTTCTCCAGAAGAGATTAAAGTCGGACAGGTTAAAGACAGCTGCGGTAGCGCGGCCCGCTATCCGCAGAGGCCGTGCCGTGCTTCGTGTGCTGGCGTCAGTCGCCTGTTTACCCGCCGGACCCGGCTGAGAAGCACTTTGTCGCAGACGGTGGAGAACAGCACAAAAAGCGTGTGTCCGGCCGCTGTTTACCTGTCCTGGCTTTTGTGCCGGAGCTGCCGTGTCGCATTAGGCGGCGCCGAGCACGCGCCGGCAGAGGCCCCACCCGCTCTGTCGGGGTCGCCAGAAGAACCCGACCACTTGCCTCTGTGTACGCTTCCCGGCGACGTGCGCCTGTGGCGGTTGCTGTCTCCCTCCCACGCCCACACACCAGCCGGTTGCCTACTCTACTAACCACCGACGCTGGTGTATAAGCGCTACACCTGCCCACTTTTTCTGCTTCTGAATATCTCTTAAAAAAAATTAAAATATTCGGAAAACCATTGCTCTCACTTCTTGCCGTAATACTTCTCGTGTTTGTTTTTTGCTATCTTTAATGAACTCTAAAGTAGCTAACAACCCTCACCATACTCAAAATAACAAGCAAGAATAAAAGTGTATTTGCTGCACGTTTCACTCGTAGCAATTTAAGTTGTTCTCTTAGGTTCCTGCCTAATCACACCCTCTGAAATCGCTACGTATTAGCAAAAATGACCAGATAATTGCGGCAAGCTAGAATAAAAACGTCATTTCTGGTCGTTTCACTCGCAGTAACTTCATCTTTCGTTTCTAAATCACGCTAAAGTTATACAATGGAAGCCGGACGGAGTGTCCGAGCGGTTCTAGGCCCTTCAGTCTGGAACCGCGCGACCGCTACGGTTGCAGGTTCGAATCCTGCCTCGGGCATGGATGTGTGTGTCGTCCTTAGGTTAGTTAGGTTTAAGTAATTCAAAGTTCTAGGGGACTGATGACCTCAGATGTTATATGCCATAGTGCTCAGAGCCATTAGAACCATTAGAATGGAAGAAACTCATTTGTTAGAGGCAGCACTTTCTTATATGTAAATAACATCGACTGTTGCAGACCGTACTTCTAGCACATTAATAAGACTTTCAGAACCTGTTACAAATGCGAAGACGAAGAAAAAAAAATTACTTTCTTCAACGCCACAATTCATTCTAACCACACCACCACACCGAGCACATACAACTCAAGATCTTTCATCCATCTTGGGATCTCCTGTACACTTTTACCCACATTTAATTATAACAAATCGTAAGAAGAGAGAAGTATTTATGATAAATCTTCAATGCACTGTTGTCTTGAAACGGCGTACTGCCACAACACACAAGTTATAAAATGAAAACAATGAAATACGACGAAATCGAGTATGGCGTCTCCAAAGTTGTTCGGCAGTAGCATCGAGTAGCAAGTCATTTTGACGTCAGTTCCGTGCTAGATTCGAGCAGCACTAGCTTCCGCCTACAGACAGAGCAGTAGAATGACGCGGTACAGGGCGCCTTGCCCACGTCACTAGCCTACTCCATTACAGTAATCGGCGGTGCTGCGAAATGGCCAATGCGTAGCTACTAGCAGACATCTCTCCTGTTTAATTCGCTCAGCTTCCTCACGTTTCTGTCAGCTTTCGTGGCATCACGTGAACTTCTACTCGCCGCCAAAATATGTGTGTCCTCGGCCCTCTAGACAAAGGGCCGGATCGCTCCGAAGACTATGAAACATATATCAGAGGACCTCGATCAATTTGCAGCACCACTGCACAAATAAAAACCAGTCTCACTTTCACCCGAAAAATGGGGAGAGACTCGTCACTATTGCAAAATTTGTTGTGACTTGGCAAAACAGCCAAGCCACTATGAGAGGAAGCCGAAAGGCATGCGTTTAAGCTCACGCAGGTTGGCTTGAGGTCTGGAACAGTTAAAGGAGTTGAGTCTAGTAAAAAATGTACGTAGCTTCTGGAATACTTAACTTTAATCCATAATTGGTGAACATCGGTCTGACGGTACATGCATCACAAGATAAATAGCAAATGATAATGGCGCCTTGCTAGGTCGTAGCAAATGACGTAGCTGAAGGCTATGCTAACTATCGTCTCGGCAAATGAGAGCGTAATTTGTCAGTGAACCATCGCTAGCAAAGTCGGCTGTACAACTGGGGCGAGTGCTAGGAAGACTCTCTAGACCTGCCGTGTGGCGGCGCTCGGTCTGCAATCACTGACAGTGGCGAAACGCGGGTCCGACGTATACTAACGGACCGCGGCCGATTTAAAGGCTACCACCTAGCAAGTGTGGTGTCTGGCGGTGACACCACAAAAACAATGTCCTGCAGTCAAAATTCAGTGATCCGACTACTGGACTGGTAAATGCTCCACCAACAGCCAATATACTACCGCACCTGCATCATAGAAACTTCATTCGGTGATCTCCACAACCATAAAACGTGTATTCAGCTCGAAGTCAGTAGGTAACAATTTGCACAAAACTATGGTACATTACGTTTCCACGGAACCAAATTTAATTTGTAGGCTTGAATTAAACTTCACTTTTACTAAAATAAAAGCACCTCCAGATACGTAATGGTTACACGCACTCTTACCAGGCCTCTTCTTACCGAGAGAGTACACCAGAGTTAAAAGGCAGTACTCCGGGAACTAGCAGATAATCCTGTGAAAATAGCTCCAATTTAATTACCGGCTCCGATACCAAACAAGTGGCTCACTTGTGCGCCATCTGTCTCGTATTGTTGCAAGCACTTGTAATCTACTTCAGAAGTAGTCTGGAGTATCTCTTGTTTGGTTGAGTAGGTTTAGTATTATTCAATGTTTTCGTTTGTTCCTCTTATTGGTTTCAGTAGCTATTTTATGGACTAGATCGGAAAAATGGACTTCCTAACTGTGCAGAATGCGCCACTAGCGTATCACAGTCGATGAACGCGCGCGCGTAATAGGAAATCATTCGACAAGCCAATTCGGAAGCAAAAACTGGAATTATGACATTGGGAAATGGCTCGGCGGGTTTAAAGTTGTGAAATTGTTTGCTAACGGGGTCAGGGAAAGAATGGATTGTTGCTCATTTTAAGTAAGATCTTTCGCTTGAAAGCGTGTGTCCCTCAAATTACGCCTCCGTCTTGCTCTTGTAGAATTTGTCGGTTGCCTCCACCATCGGCGTTGACAACTCGCCACAAAGGGAATAAAAGTTCAGTAAATAAATCGCTACGATCACATTTAATGCTCTCATTGGCTACAACATTCACAGCGGAACGGTCATTGGCTGTCAGAGAATACGTGACATAGATGGTCAGAATAAACCTAAACTCGACAGCCATCGTTCGTAACTCGAATTATAGCGGCATATACACCGTGTTAAATCGGTGGAGGATAGTATAAAATTTCCAATATCGTTTAGGTTCCGGTGCTACAAGTTAGCCAGTGCTGGCGTACAAGTTCGCAACAACTGGAGCACTATGTAGTTAGCGATCGGAGACTATGCTGCTCTTAATTAGACTACGACTTCATCCACCTGAGCCCAAGTTCGTCACAGTATGGACGGGACGTCGAAGTGGTCGAATTGGAGCATCCGCTCCATTTATTTCATTTCCAATACTAATACAGGAGGGCAGCAGGAGCTGCTATAGGTAATCCGACATTGCAATAGGAATAGGTACTATCAGTTTCTTCCAACCCGCATAGTTTCACAGTATTAGATTAACTTCTATTGAGGACGTACGCCTGGTCATCCGTTGTCACTTTTCTGCCCGTCATTTTCCTGCCTGTAATTCTCCGTGATGGGGTGTTGTACTCATTCACGGTACATTTGTCGAAAGCGCCCCGTGGATGATGCAGTTTCACAAATACTGGCACTGCTGTTGCGAAAGCCGATAATTCTGAAATTCCAGTGAACAGTTACATCCGCTCGCTACACCAGCGGAGGATACGTGCCCACACGATCTATCGTGTACTCGCCATGTATGTGACGAGCGACGTGATACAGCGGATACACGCCCGTCCACTGCCGTTTCTTACGGCGTGGCAGTTCGGCTGTGTACGAATGGTTGCCTCACAACCAGGAGCCGAGAGCCATTGTACACGGATCAATGACGGAGGGCATTTCTGTCGTCGTAGCACCCTCGGGCTGAGTCATCCCGGGGCACTCACGGTAACACACATCATCGCCGAAAGCTGCTGAAACCACAATCCCTCTTCTCTTGTCATATAAGCCAAAAATCGATGCACGATGAAAGGGCCTTGAAATAATTCATTGGCGACAAGTGAAAAAAGTACACCATACATACAATGGTAACTTCCACGCCTTGACGGCATTTCTTGACTTAACCAGTCGGACTGCACTCTAGGTCCAACCTCTTGCGGGAATAGTGCTAAGTGGAACGAGCAAAGACGAAAAGGGGGGAGGTCGTTACGGAAGTCGTGAGAGACAAGTTGAGAATTTGGATAGGGTGGAGAGCGTGTTCGGCTAGCCGAAGTTGTTAAGGCGACCGTTCCGGCACGAATTTTTACTTGCCGCTGAATTATTTCAACGCCGTCATGTGACAGACATCGATATTTCTTTATCACGTGTGTATGCGGTCACACAATGGTGAATGTGTGCCTATTCTTTCTGACATTCCGTAGGAACAGACACCACAAATATGATAGTAATCCAATCAATTTGAGCTCTTACACTGTCAGTCACTGGTCAACGAGTTCTATAAAAAAGGTCAAGTGGAGGAGGATGTAAGGCAAGGGCTAAACAAACTTTTTTCGTCTCGAAGGAGCAAATCGAGTTTGTTCCGGCTATGATAAACGGATTAGCTTTGTTGACGAGAGGCATATGTTACGTGACGAGTTGTATCACTTTCAGATTCCAGCGCGGTCACGACTCGCCACACTATTACGTTTTCAAAACGCAGTAGCAATAGTAGTCTCGTGTGGACACCATCTTTGCAAACAAAATACGGAGTCACCTTCTCTGCATAGGGGTTCTAAATGCAAAGTGAAACTGGAAAAAGCCGGTATGATGCTAGTCCGTTGCGGATGTGGAAGATTGATATGTTTGATTTTTAAGAACGAACAGTTGATATTAAATTTCTACCGTTCCTAGAAGTACACACACGTGAATACTGTGCAGTTTACGCTTAAGTTACTGGCAGAGGCTCAAAATGGCTCTGAGCACTATGGGACTTAACATCTGTAGTCATCAGTCCCCTAGAACTTAGAACTACTTAAACCTAACTAACCTAAGGACATCACACACATCCATGCCCGAGGCAGGATTCGAACCTGCGACCGTAGCAGTCGCGCGGTTCCGGACTGAGCGCCTGGAACCGCTAGACCACCGCGGCCAGCTTACTGGCAGAGGGTTCATCGAAACACTTTTCACACTCGCCTACTGTTCCACCCTCTTAACAGCGCGCGGGAAAAGCGAACACTTGAATCTTTTCGTGCAAGCTCTGGTTTCTCGTATTTCATTACGATGGTCATTTCTCCCCGTGTCGGTGGGTGTCAAGAAAATATTTTCGCATTCGGCGAAAAAGTTGAAGATTGAAATTTCGTGAAAAGACCTTGCCGCAACGAAAAACGCATTTGTCCTAATGATTGCCACCCCGACACGTGTATCGTATTCGTGACGCTCGCTCCACTATGTCGCCAATCGAAGACTAGAGTGTATGTTGCGTATCTCAACACATTCACTTATGAAGTGATTGATATCAGGGGAACTTCACGACAGTCTCGATGAAATTATTGCGAAGCTGCTAAACGTTCGTTTATGGTTCAACGAAATGAGTTAATTACGTTCTCTGTGTTAATTTTTTCTCCAGCTAAAGCAAGTAATATATTTACATAATGCATATTTGGTAAAAAAAACTGTTCGTAGATGTTGGCAACTTTTTTGCAGAAATTTCACACAAAACGAAAGAAATTATTTGCAAATTTATGCTAAAGTACCACGTTAGTGTTGTTGGACACTGGGAAGGATAAAATTACTGATTTTATAATTTCTTCCTCCACTGTACCTGCTAAATGGTTTTAATCGTGGTTGCTGGACAAATGTACCTTTCTTTTGTTCCTGTTTCTCTCAACTCCATTGTCTCAACGGACTACATGGAAAGCACATTAATTACGATGTCCGCACTCGCGGTACACGTATTTCGGGCCACAGGCGTGACGAATTATTGCACACAAACCCTCAGTCCTGTACGTGGCGTCGGATCGACCACACTGATCGCTCTTTCTTTCTCCTTCGCGTAGCCCGTCGGCGGGCATTGTGTGTTTAATGACAGGGGACTGCGCTGGTGCTGTCGTTGGTTGTTATCCTCATTTCGAGGCTTACTTTGAGTCGCGCAAGTGCCTCGGTGACTCCGCGGCGTCGCGAGGGACCCGGCCCATCTTGCGGCGGGTTTTCGTCACACCAGCGGCGCTCTCGGTTGTCTGCCTTTGTGCCGGCCCTTTGTCGCACTATTGCCATTGTTTTTTGGTTCGCAGTTAGCGGTGTGCCCGTTCATTACGGCCGCCCTCCCCCCTGAGACCATTAACTGTTGATTACAGCTTTTGCCATCGGCGTATTGTTCATTCACTTTGCGTCTCGGGCAGAACGGGACTGAGCATACCGCGGTGCAGCCTATTTACGTAATTCTCTCTTCCCGCGGAAGAGGAGGAAGATTTTTAATGGTGCGACTTTTTTGTCGCCGCGTCTCGCCGACAAACGGCCCCGCATTCAGCCGCCTGGTGCTGTCACTTTGCCTCCGCCATTCGCGTCCCACGCCTCGCCGACTTCCAGAAATTCCCGCCGCATTAGTGTCGGAGAGCGTCTTCCGCATTCGAGGTATTCACAGGCGGACCGCCGCCACCTGCTTCCAGGACCCGACCCCATCACAGATTTCTTCAGCTCTTCTATTTTAAAATTTCTTCAGCTCTTCTATTTTAAAATCTAATAACGTTCAACATGCCAGGTAGTTCCATAGTCCATCGTAGCTCAGACAGATTCGATTATGGCATCGCCACCGACACTTTAATTCACTCGGGCGCATGACACGTAGACATGCCCCGTGAGGCGCTGTGTCGAGAAATGAGTGCGCTACGTAAGCGCGAAGCGGGTTCCAATTCCCGGAAGAGCTCGTGCTATGGTCGCAGGGACTTCACTCAGTGGAAGAGGGGTCAAAATAAGCGAACACCTGTCTCGACTTAGACGTAGATACTAGACCGTTTGTGATAAAACGATGGTCGAAGTTTCAGATGTACCGGGTGATCAAAAAGTCAGTATAAATTTGAAAACTTAATAAACCACGGAATAATGTAGATGGAGAGGTAAAAATTGACACACATGCTTGGAATGACATGGGGTTTTATTACAACCAAAAAAAAGCAAAGTATTGCTAGATGCGTGGAAGATCTCTTGCGCGCGGCGTTTGATGATGATCGTGTGCTCAGCCGCCACTTTCGTCACGACCTCAGCCCGTGCGACTATTGGCTTTGGGGTTACCTGAAGTCGCAAGTGTATCGTGATCGACCGACATCTCTAGGGATGCTGAAAGACAACATCCGACGCCAATGCCTCACCATAACTCCGGACATGCTTTACAGTGCTGTTCACAACATTATTCTTCGACTACAGCTATTGTTGAGGAACGATGGTGGACATATTGAGCATTTCCTGTAAAGAACATCATCTTTGCTTTGTCTTACTTTCGTATGCTAATTATTGCTATTCTGATCAGATGAAGCGCCATCTGTCGGACATTTTTTGAACTTTGTATTTATTTGGTTCTAATAAAACCCCATGTCATCCCAAGCATGTGTCAATTTGTACCTCTCTATCTACATTATTCCGTGATTTATTCAGTTTTCCCCTGTATTTCAGAGGTACTTCATGTGCCTTCCACCACGTAATATCCTCAGACGAAATGGTGGCACAGTAGTTAGCGTCGCGGCTTCTGGATTTTGCGCCCCGTGTTCGTTTGTTGTTGTTGGGGTCTTCAGTCCTGAGACTGGTTTCATGCAGCTCTCCATACTACTGTATCCTTTGCAAGCTGCTTCATCTCCCAGTTCGTATTGCAGCCTACATCCATACAGTAAAGCTGAATGCCCTCGGGAAAAATTACGGCTGTAGTTTCCGCTTGCTTTCAGCCGTTTGCAGTACCAGCACAGCAAGGCCGTTTTGGTTTGTGTTACAAGGCCAGATCACTCATCCAGACTGTTGCCCCTGCAACTACTGAAAAGGCTGCTGCCCCTCTTCAGGAACCACACGTTTGTCTGACCTCTCAACAGATACCCCTCCGTTGTGGTTGCACCTACGGTACGGCCATCTGTATCGCTGAGGCACGCAAGCCTCCCCACCAATGGCAAGGTCTATGGTTCATGGGGGGGGGGGGGGGGGCGTGTTCGATAACAGATTATTATTTTTATTATTATTATTATTATTATTCTCGATGTTTTCACGACATAAAATACACTTTTCCTACTACTCTACCTGAAGTAACTCCTCACTCCTCTTTGAACTGAACCGTCGTGCAGTGCTGAGACACTGGGCTCGCATTTGGGAGATCGGCGGTTAAAATCACCGTCCGGCCACAAGTTCTAGTTTTTCTGCGATTCCCCCAAACTGTTTAAGGCGACAGCTCGGATGGCTCCCTTGAAAGGGCGCGACAGATTTTCTTCTTTCATCCTTCTGCAATCAGAGCTCATGCTCGGTTTCTGATGACCTCGTCATCGACGCGACGTTAAATCCTAAAATTCATTCGTTTCTTCCTTCCTCTTCGAATTAATATTGCGTTTGGGATCTGTCTCCATACAAATGCGTTTATTACTGGAGGAATAATTCTTGCATATTGCGCCGTATTAATGTATCAGAGGGGCACGATATTTAGTCATCAAATCGAGACGCCATTGTCATGTGCTCTGACGTCAAAGACAACACAATAAGCCTTCAGTACAACTGGTCGCCGAGGAGGAAAAAGATCCCATCGCAGTAGATCACACCACCTGATGTTGGCGTCTCGATTTGACGTCGATACATCTTGCCACTGACGGCCGTCACACCTGTAGATTTTTTCCTGGACTGCCGCCAGAAAAGACTTCGGTTTGAAGTTTCCACCGATGTTCGTACTACTTCGCACCTTTATACCACAATAAACAAACGAAAACCCGCTATTACTGCTAATTCATAGAGCCAGTTGTACATTTGACCTAAAATTTTCGATTTTGGAACAGTCTGTTCTACCACGTGGACTGTAGCTGTAACAATTAAGCTAAATATTCCCCCCATGAACCATGGACCTTGCCGCTGGTGGGGAGGCTTGCGTGCCTCAGCAATACAGATGGCCGTACCGTAGGTGAAACCACAACGGAGGGGTATCTGTTGAGAGGCCAGACAAACGTGTGGTTCCTGAAGAGGGCCAGCAGCCTTTTCAGTAGTTGCAGGGGCAACAGTCTGGATGATTAACTGATCTGGCCTTGTAACATTAACCAAAACGGCCTTGCTGTGCTGGTACTGCGAACGGCTGAAAGCAAGTGGAAACTACAGCCGTAATTTTTCCCGAGGGCATTCAGCTTTACTGTATGGCTAATGATGATGGCGTCCGCTTGGGTAAAATATTCCGGAGGTAAAATAGTCCCCCCATTAGGATCTCCGGGCGGGGACTACTCAAGAGGACGTCGTTATCAGGAGAAAGAAAACTGGCGTTCTACGGATCGGAGCGTGGAATGTCAGATCCCTTAATCGGGCAGGTAGGTTATAAACTTTAAAAAGGGAAATGGATAGGTTAAAGTTAGATATAGTGGGAATTAGTGAAGTTCGGTGGCAGGAGGAACAAGACTTTTGGTCAGGCAAATACATGGTTATAAATACAAAGTCAAATAGGGGTAATGCAGGAGTAGGTTTAATAATGAATAGAAAAATAGGAGTGCGGGTTAGCTACTACAGACAGCATAGTGAACGCATTATTGTGGCCAAGATAGACACAAAGCCCATGCCTACTACAGTAGTACAAGTTTATATGCCAACTAGCTCTGCAGATGAAGAAATAGGTGAAATGTATGACGAGATAAAAGAAATTATTCAGGTATTGAAGGGAGACGAAAATTTAATAGTCATGGGCGACTGGAATTCTTCAGTAGGAAAAGGGAGTGAAGGAAACATAGTAGGTGAATATGGATTGGGGGGAAGAAATGAAAGAGGAAGCCGCCTTGTAGAATTTTGCACAGAGCATGACTTAATCATAGCTAACACTTGGTTCAAGAATCATAAAAGAAGGTTGTATACCTGGAAGAATCCTGGAGATACTAAAAGGTATCAGATAGATTATATAATGGTAAGACAGAGATTTAGGAACCAGGTCTTAAATTGTACGTCATTTCCAGGGGCAGATGTGGATTCTGACCACAATCTATTGGTTATGAACTGCAGATTGAAACTGAAGAAACTGCAAAAAGGTGGGAATTTAAGGAGATGGGACCTGGATAAACTGAAAGAACCAGAGGTTGTAGAGAGTTTCAGGGAGAGCATAAAGGAACAATTGACAGGAATGGGGGAAAGAAATACAGTAGAAGAAGAATGGGTAGCTCTGAGGGATGAAGTAGTGGAGGCAGCAGACGATCAAGTAGGTAAAAAGACGAGGGCTAATAGAAATCCTTGGGTAACAGAAGAAATATTGAATTTAATTGATGAAAGGAGAAAATATAAAAATGCAGTAAATGAAGCGGGCAAAAAGGAATACAAACGTCTCAAAAATGAGATCGACAGGAAGTGCAAAATGGCTAAGCAGGGATGGCTAGAGGACAAATGTAACGATGTAGAGGCTTGTCTCACTAGGGGTAAGATAGATACTGCCTGCAGGAAAATTAAAGAGACCTTTGGAGAGAAGAAAACCACTTGTATGAATATCAAGAACTCAGATGGATACCCTGTTCTAAGCAAAGAAGGGAAGGCAGAAAGGTGGAAGGAGTATATAGAGGGTTTATACAAGGGCGATGTGCTTGAGGACAATATTATGGAAATGGAAGAGGATGTAGATGAAGACGAAATGGGAGATAAGATACTGCGTGAAGAGTTTCACACAGCACTGAAAGACCTGAGTCGAAACAAGGCCCCGGGAGTAGACAACATTCCATTAGAACTACTGATGGCCTTGGGAGAGCCAGTCATGACTCAAGATGTATGAGACAGGCGAAATACCCTCAGACTTCAAGAAGAATATAATAATTCCAATCCCAAAGAAAGCAGGTGTTGACAGATGTGAAAATTATCGAACTATCAGTTTAATAAGTCACAGCTGCAAAATACTAACGCGAATTCTTTACAGACGAATGGAAAAACTGGTAGAAGCGGACCTTGGGGAAGATCAGTTTGGATTCCGTAGAAATGTTGGAACACGTGAGGCAATACTAACCTTACGACTTATCTTAGAAGAAAGATTAAGAAAAGGCAAACCTATGTTTCTAGCATTTGTAGACTTAGAGAAAGCTTCTGACAGTGTTAACTGGAATACTCTCTTTCAAATTCTGAAGGTGGCAGGGGTAAAATACAGGGAGCGAAAGGCTATTTACAATTTGTACAGGAACCAGATGGCAGTTATAAGAGTCGAGGGGCATGAAAGGGAAGCGCTGGTTGGGAAGGGAGTGAGACAGGGTTGTAGCCTCTCCCCGATGTTATTCAATCTGTATATTGAGCAAGCAGTGGGGGAAACAAAAGAAAAATTGGGAATAGGTATTAAAATCCATGGAGAAGAAATAAAAACTTTGAAGGTCGCTGATGACATTGTAATTCTGTCAGAGACAGCAAAGGACTTGGAAGAGCAGTTGAACGGAATGGACAGTGTCTTGAAAGGAGGATATAAGATGAACATCAACAAAAGCAAAACGAGGATAATGGTATGTAGTCAAATTAAATCGGGTGATGCTGACGGAATTAGATTAGGAAATGAGACACTTAAAGTAGTAAAGGAATTTTGCTATTTAGGGAGTAAAGTAACTGACGATGGTGGAAGTAGAGAGGATATAAAATGTAGACTGGCAATGGCAAGGAAATCGTTTCTGAAGAAGAGAAATTTGTTAACGTCGAGTATAGATATAAGTGTCAGGAAGTCATTTCTGAAAGTATTTGTATGGAGTGTAGTCATGTATGGAAGTGAAAAATGGACGATAACTAGTTTGGACAAGAAGAGAATAGAAGCTTTCGAAATGTGGTGCTACAGAAGAATGCTGAAGATAAGGTGGGTAGATCACGTAACTAATGAGGAGGTATTGAATAGGATTGGGGAGAAGAGAAGTTTGTGGCACAACTTGACTAGAAGAAGGGATCGGTTGGTAGGACATGTTTTGAGGCATCAAGGAATCACAAGTTTAGCATTGGAGGGCAGTGTGGAGGGTAAAAATCGTAGAGGGAGAGCAAGAGATGAATGCACTAAGCAGATTCAGAAGGATGTAGGTTGCAATAGGTACTGGGAGATGAAGAAGCTTGCACAGGATAGAGCAGCATGGAGAGCTCCATCAAACCAGTCTCAGGACTGAAGACCACAACAACAACATTCCTTGGCACAGAAACCTGCGCGATTGGGAGCTGTATAAAGTAAAATAATTGTCTAAGTTAGCGCCGAATACTACTGCAGTCTTCGGAGATGCCAAAGGCCTACTGTGCTTCTCCGGATGTATTGCGTTAAAGTTATCAGGCTGTCAGTGTCCGATTAATTTGTTCATGTAGGATACCTTTATTAGAACTAAAGATGACAACCAGATGTGTTATTTGGTAAAGCAACCGTATGGGGTTTCCTTCCCAATTAACTAAACTTGTAGTCTGCAAAAAGTAATAAATTCTGTACCAGCTGGCTTCGTATAGTGAAAAAATGTATTAATTCCTACAAAGAAAAGTACAATGTACATAAGTAGGATGACAATGTTAATACTTTGTAGGCTTTCCTCTTCTATGTAACACTTCTGTTAACCTCTTTGACATGAAGTCACCAAGTGTTTTGGTCGCCTCTGAGGTAATATTTTGCCGTTTTTCTTGTATACATTGTTTCAGGGCCGTCTCACTTCGTATTTCATGTTTTCTGGCCATTCTTTCAAGCACACTCCAAAGATGTTCAATTGGTTTAGGGTCTGCGCTCTGTACTGGAAACATGAGACCAGACGAACAGTTTTCGCTATATGTGTAGGGCCATTGTCTTGTTGAAAATAGCAGTATGTGCGTAAACCCAAGCTATCGACACTTTCTTGCAGGTAATCCGGTAGGATATTTAAATACTCAAATTATTATGTTACCTTCAACAGAAACAAGTTGCCCAACACCAGATGTAGCCATTCATCCGCATACCATAATTCCTCCACCACTGTGCGTTACTGCGTGTTGCATGTGCTTGCGATTCAGCTCACTATATGGTTATCTCCACATCTAAATTCTGCCATAATTTAGAAATTTATTAAATTTACTTTCATCTGTGGACGGTGTCGTGTCCCAGAAACTTGTGTTATTGCTTTTATGCTCTCTAGCAATTTAAAGTCTCAATTTCATGCTCTTCTTGCTGATATATGGTCTTCTTCTAGCTACCCTAGCTACATGATGTGCATTTCTTAATAAGGAACATCCGATGGCGTGATTTTTCTCCCTGAACTGTTCGTTAAAATGCGCAGGCAATGCACAGTTTTCAAATTTACAATTTTATTTCACCATCCTTATTAATATATTTCGTTCCCATTGCGTTATCTTCTGTGGTCGACCTCTTCTTTTGCTAATAATGAGAGTATTTCTTTCTCTAAATCGCAATATTGCGGACTGCGCAGTTGCCCGGTTCTTCCAATAATTTCAGTTATTAGCTATTTCTGAAAATGATTTTCGGTATTCATTTTAGGAGATAACTATTTCTTTTTCCTCTACCGTTATTTTCTTCGATTTGCGGCCCATTTAGTTGTTCCTTCCACGGCATTCACCGCATATCAGGACTAATATTCATGAGGCGCAGCTCTGCACTGAATGCGGTTCATTAGTAGTTTCTACGCTTGCAGTTCTGGCCGTGTGCGTATACTTTTTTCCGCACTGTGTGAAGCAGGCTGGTACAGAATTTTTATTTACTTTCTGCAGAACGTTAATTTAGTTGACCTCTGTATATAAAAGGCAGTGTGCCGACTGACTGATTCACTCACCGACCATCGCCCAGTCCAAACCACGAAGGACAGAAACTTGAAATGGTGATCTCATACTGTAGGCGTCGTTTCAGAAGAGATATTTTGAAATTCCATCCCGAAGGGGGTGAAATAGGGGATGAAAGATTTTATGAATATGTTTAATTATCAAAGCACTTTTAAAAGTAAATCTATGAAAATTTGAATTAGGCTTCTAGATTGGAAATAAAAAATAGATATTTCACTGTTTTTGGGAATGAAACCTCGGTGGTAGTGAAAAAGGGGGTCAAATGTTCATGCAAATATTTGATTATGCAAGCATGTTTGAAGTTAAATTATGAAAATTTGTATTTGGTTCTCTGTTAGAAATTAAAAAAAGAAAAATGCGATTAACTGTGTCTGGAAACTCAACTTCTAAGTGGTTTTCAAAGGTATGTCAACGGCAATTTGAATTAGGCTTCTCTGTTACAAATAAAATTACGTATTTCACTGTTGTTGGAAATGCAACCCCTATGGGTGCGAAATAGGGAATGAGAAATTTTGAGGAAATGTTTCATTAAATTAAAAAAATTTAAAGCTGAACCTGTGAAAACTGATATTTTACTTCACGGTTAGACAGAAGGAAATTTGTGTTAGGCGATGGAAGCTTCACCACAAGAACGCAAAAGGCATGATCTACAAAAACTTTGGGCTCCAGGTACCAGAATCACTTTTTGGTCTGAAGTAAACTTGAGGAATATCGTGTTTCGGTGAAATTTAGTGTGAAAATGTTAGAAGGTGTTGTAATTTGTAAATAATGTAAAAATTCGATTACGGAAAAACAAGAAAAAGTATGTGCAGACTAAAGTCCAAGAGTACGTGAGCGAAGCAGTTGGCGCTAAGCTAGTCCTTTGACACGAATAGATTAGGAAGGAACCCCGATACTGTTGGTTTACCAAATAACAGCTCTGGTTATCTTACCTCCTAATAAATATATTCTATAGGGACCGAAGTGTGTGAATACTTTCATCCGTCACTGTAGCGAGAGCAGGCAGAGATGCAGCGCAACAGTGGACTACGAAGCGGCCCTTTCAGTGTAGCAGACGTGTGTCGAGATGAAGCCGCGAACGTTCGGCCCCTATTTGCGAGAAGAAGCGGTGCAGCGGCGACAACCAGAGCGCAAACAGCTGGGCAGGTGGCCCCTCTCTGCCGCGGTACGCTGCCCGCTCGCACGCGGGAACTTGTCGGCATTAATCTCAATTACGGCGCCTCTCCGCCTGCCGACGGCTCCATTAAACGAGTCGGCGGGCCGCCATTCGTAATCTGTGCTGCTCGCGGCCGGCGCTGGTCGTGAGCACCGCGTCACCCTCCCAGTTGCCTGCGCCAGGCTGATTTGCGGCACAGTGGGCAGTGCGAACGACGCGTCGTCGTAACCCCGCTTGCAGCACCATTCCACTGTGGCGACTGACGTCAGCTTCTGTAATCGAAATGTGCCATACGGCTTTGAAGAGAAATGCAAACCACAGTTCAGTAAGATAGACGAGGGCAGAGCTCCACTTTCCCCAAACTGTTTTTGTTTCTGGTATTAGCTGTACGTCCTCGTGCGTTCTTGTGGCTCAAAAAATGGTTCAAATGCCTGTGAGCACTATTCGACTTCACTTCTGAAGTCATCAGTCCCCAAGAACTTAGAACTAATTAAACCTAACTAACCTAAGGACACCACACACATCCGTGCCCGAGGCAGGATTCGAACCTGCGACCGTAGCGGTCGCGCGGTTCCAGACTGAAGCGCCTAGAACCGCTCGGCCACACAGGCCAGCAAGGAAGTGGTAAACAGCACCATCTGCGTATCAACTGAATCGATAGGACCTACCTACCGGCGCCCCAAATACTATTGTCGAAGTATATTTTAAAATAAACACAAAGTAATCCTTTGCTCCCGTTACGCCAACTGTCCGAAGGTGTGGAAATGGGTTGCGCTTGCCGACGATTTTGATCTCACCGAAGCGTGGCAAATACAGAAACGCCCCGGGCTTTACACGAAAAAATATGAACGAATGTCAACAAGATAGGAGTATACGACGGCAGATGTGTTGTTCCGTACTACCGATGGAAAAAGCCAACTTCGCTAGAATGTCAACATGGTGACAGCAGACGATTCACCGCGTTACTCTACAAGGCCATTTACGCTTTTTAGCTATCTGACTTCTTTATTGTGAACCAGGATGAAATCCATTGTATAAAAAATGATAGCTTGTTAATAATGGCTCTGAGCACTATGGGACTCAACATCTTAGGTCATAAGTCCCCTAGAACTTAGAACTACTTAAACCTAACTAACCTAAGGACATCACACACACCCATGCCCGAGGCGGGATTTGAACCCGCGACCGTAGCAGTCCCGCGGCTCCGGACTGCAGCGCCAGAACCGCTAGACCACCGGGGCCGGCTGATAGCTTGTTATTCTTGCGATTTATGCTCTTCTGTTGTTCTCAACTTCTATGCCTTTTTAAGCTGTTATTAGTATCTTAAGTACTTGGTCATAGTAATTTGCTGTGTTGCTAAATAAATACGAAGATAATGCACTGCTTCATTGTTACTTACGGACTGATTATCTGCCGACATTCTTAGTGAATACTTACAGTACGCGTTTACCATAATGTTTTGTCGATGACAAAATTTTTCCACGTTGCAACACGATTTCATCATGAATTAATGCGCTAACATAACACGTGTCTACATATCTATAACAAACAGATTTTTCGTATGCACAAAACAAGACAACACGCTTCCACGAATAAGTCTCGCCAGTTGCGTTGTTACTGGCTTAAGCCATACATCTCCGAAGGACGTACTTTGCCCACAAGACAAGACTCTTCCAGGAGAGCTAGTTCTGCGAGGTTCGCAGGAGAGCTTCTGTAAAGTTTGGAAGGTAGGACACGAGGTACTGGCTGAGTTAAAGCTGTGAGGACGGGTAGCTCACTGGGTAGAGCACTTGCCCGCGAAAGGCAAAGGTCCCGAGTTCGAGTCTCGGTCCGACACACAGTTTATAATGTCGGTCGTGAGCGGCAGTGCATGCGTCAGTACGAATCTACGAAGGCTTCCGATGATGCCTAGGTCCATTCGAACAGACGCACCGAGCCAAGTAGTGCAATGACACAAATGATGCAGGCAGCCTGTCCGTCGACGAGTTCAAAGTGCGCTGGTCCAGCCAGTCGTGTCACGGCAGCGAGCACGGTCCGATCGGTTGACGAACACACCGCACGGACACATCGGTGTTGATAAAGTGTCAGCTGTTTCAAGGGGACTTAGCACGTGGCCTCTCAGTGTTACGTAAGTTTACGATGGCACATCTACCAAGAACTCCATTCTCCGTGAACAAACCGTTGCGATAAGGGTACATGCTACATTTTGTACAACGCCGGAGCTTCACAACCATCACACTACAGGACATAAACTGACGGAAAAACAACCGCAGCACTCAGGAGTAGTTGCACAACTGTGACGAAAGTTGGCAGGCGTTTTTTACATCTGAAAGATGACGATTCATATTTGGCGCCAGTCGCATAAGAGTGGCGTTAGTAGCGCTTCTATGAGGGTTTGCTTTAAATACACGCTGTAACGGTCGCGTGCCATAGTTACGTTTGAGACTGGACGTGGTCAGGACTGCTTTTAAGGTGACAAAGACACCATTAACACCACCTCACAGAGTGGGAACGAGGTCGTGTAAATGGGCTGCGAGAAGCTGGATGTTTCTTCTGCGGTGTTGCGGGAAGACTTGGCAGAAATGGATCCGCTGAACATAGTTTCTGGCGGCGATGGCCGCAGGCATGTACGGTGGCAACAATACCGGGCTCTGGAGGGCCACTTCGCACCAGCGAGACACAGGACCATCGTGTTCGGCTGCACTGCTCCGTCGAATCGTGCTGCAAAGCAGCAGTTTGCCTCGGCTACTTCGAGGACAGCTCCGTGCCGTGCATTCCACTGACTCCAGACCACCGCCATTTGCGACTTAAGTGCTGTCAAGCCAGAGCTCATTGGACGGCAGTATGGAGGTCTGCTGGTTTCTTATATGAAACGTGGTTCGGCCTCGGTGCCAGTGAGTGCCGTGTGTTCGTTAGGGGGAGGTCAGTTGAAAGCCTGCAGCCATCTTGTCTCACACACTTGATCTACAGCTGGAGGTACGGCCTGGGGTGCGATTTCATATGACAGCGGGAGCACTCTCGAGGTAATCCCACGCAACCTCAGTCTGTTGTTATGACTGGTTGTGCTGCCATTCGTGAACAGCATTCCAGAGGGTGTTTTCCGACAGGATAACGCTCGTCCACATACCGCTGTTGTAACCCATCGTGCTGCTCGGTGTGTCGGTATGTCAGCGTCACCCACAACCAGCGTTAGCCGTCCCTGTATTGGCCGACCGAGAGTAACAGGCACGGAACTGTGACCCACTTGTACAACACAGTGCATGCACGTTTGTGAGCTTACATTCAACATTCTGGTGTATAAGCATTTCACATTTGCAGTGGTTTCCCTCGCTCTTAAATTAATCTGTGATCTTGCAGTGTTAATCACTTAAATAGGTTACCTGACACATGTACTCCCCAAATTTCAGTAATCTGTATTAATTTTTGGTGTTGCGATTTTTTTATCCGTCTATATTAATAGAAATAATTTGCCTTATTTTGATCATCGGAATCAAGCATCCCCCACCTTTCCTCCTCCTGCGCCTCACGTCTGTTACACACTGCAGTTATTTTGTCTAGAATTTTACGGGACAAAACAGCGGCAGTTTTTTCTCGACCTAATTTGAGATTACTTTTTACACTGAGGAGACTAGAGTTAGAGATAGTGATATTTTGTGGTCTTGTGTTGCAGCATCAACAACAGGTGGCGACGGCGGTGGAGCGGGCTAAGCAGGTCACGATGACGGAACTGAACGCCGTAGTAGGGGTGAGTCCGTCTTTCACACTAGGATAACCTCCACCATCCCCCCCTCCCCCCCTCTCTCTCTCTCTCTCTCTCTCTCTCTCTCTCTCTCTCTCTCTCTCTCTCTCTCTCGCTCTCGTTTTATGTGTGTGTGTGTACGCACGCACTTCAGGCGTCACTTCTCTTGAACCTGTTTCCGTTAGTTTCTTCTATCACTTCTCTTCGCAAACAAAAAAAAAAAAAAAAAAAAAAAAAAGAAAAGAAAATTAACAATAAATCCCTTTGAAAAACTGATTGTTGTTGAAATGTTTAGATGTATTTGATTTTAATTTCACTGCTGTTACTTCCCAAATAATTGTAATAATTAACATTTATACCTCATATAAGACGCACTTGAGCAGTGTACTTTTCGTATTTTATTCCAGTTTCTTCCATATTCAGTCATAAATGGACTAGTTAACATTAGCGAAACCTATGGTGTAGTGTTGTATACTGTGTACTATTGTGAGTCAAGGTATTTTGGTCTTCATTTATTATTATAGGTTCGTGGATTGTGAGGCGTGTGTAGTGGTAAATGAATCTACACGAATAAGCAGTTTCAAGAATGAGGCTTGTTCCACATTTAGAATACATCCGTGGCATGGTTTTGAATTTCATGTTCAATCAGTACGTAGCATATAATCCGAGAAGATCATCAGTAGGAGAAAACATTGTGAAGGTATCGCGACTTCTGATGGATCGGTTTCATACCGCGTGGTAGCCGTACGACTGTTGTTTGCATGGCAAGTAGACTTGTAGAACTATCATACGTAAGAGTAGATTACACTAGTTTTCCTAGTAGCCTCGGTCATTTAAGATCGTAACCGCGTTACCTGTACGTTTGGTGTGTTGCCTACCTGTCGGGTGTTACTTCATTTCGGTCGCTTTGTACGCGCACGCGATCAATGTCTTGATAGATTCCCCTAGAAACTGGAAGCGGTGAACCTTCTAGAAACCGACTGAGGATGTGCAGGGTATTTCGCACTTTTGTGGAGAGGACTTACTAGATAAAGTTTTACATAGGAATCCATGCCCGGAAATAGTCATCCAACGACGCTGCACAGCGTCGAAGTTAAAGGCGCTGGCGCCTGTAAATGTATGCATATATACAGGGTGATTACGTGGTGATAATACAAACTATCTAAGACGATGGAGAAGGGTAGAGGTATCAATTTGAGTTAATGGTCCCTTTACTGGAAACAGTCGAGTTGAATGTTACCCCTGACTATATAATACAGGTACTGGTACTGTTCTTGCTAAAACTGTAGGGTAGGTGGTAGTATGGACCAAAACAAGGGAAAAAGTCCAGTAAACACGGGCACTAAACTGCTACGAGCATTTGTCCATCTTTGCTTCTGTGAAACACATCTCCTCTATTAAACAAATGCTCGTAGCGCTTAAGGTATGCCATCTTAGAGTCCATGTTTATTGGACATTCTTCCCTTGCTTTGGTCCATTGTACCACTTCTGAAGGTTGCCTACCCTACGACCTTACCAGTACATGTATTCCACTGTGAGAGTTACCGGAACGGTTTTCGCTTACAACATCCGACTCATTCAGATTTATTCCTCTCAATCATCCTTGAAAGTACCGGTATATATCATCATCACGGAATCATCCTGTGTATACATACAGGAGTCTGTAACTTCGACGCTCTGTGACGTAGTTGGAAGACGTTTCCGGACACGAATTCCTACGTAAAACCTGATCTACTAAGTCCCCTCTGGAAGTGTGCCATGTGAGTTGTGAAACACCTTGTATAAAGGGCCGCGTAACCTATGGAACATTACTGTTGCAAATACTAATCCTCCTGTCTGTCACTTTAAAATAAACAGTATTTATAGCAAAATTTAAATTATCAATGTTTAGTACAGGTTTCATTTTAAAACTGATTTGTAACGTGAAACATAGGAATGTTGTAGTAAAAATATAAAATAATACAGATTTATTATATTCTGTTAGGAAACGCAATTTCCTAAAGTAAAATTATATAAAAAAAAGCAAAACAAAACTTACCAAACACAGCTTAGATACTTCGTCGCGCTTATATAAAACATGTTTGTGTTATTCATAAATAACTTGACACTTATTGATAATAACGGCAAACTTTCGCCTTTGATCCTGATGAAGGACGTTCCACTGCGTACAAAGTAACAGTAATTACGTACATGTTTTAGGTTTCTACGTGTAAACCGTGCTACTTGCAGCAAAACTAGGTGCTTTCGTTGCATTAAAACGCAGAAGCTACGCTATCAACTAATTTTTATTACTCACAAAATGCAATTTATACTGCAAATATATGAAATGCGCAAAGGACTAACACTGAACGATGTGAGGTTCTGATTACGTGTAAAACAAAGAACAAAGAGAAGGCGTTTGCGGTTTTTTTTTTTTTTTTTTTCCTGCAAATGTTAGCAGTAGTACAGGTAATCCTGCCATTTACTTCGTCATTTATGTATAGGTATAAACTACCAAACCGTAGTTTTGGTAGAGCGTAATTTTAGTGGCAAGTGAATTACTTTCAGTTTAATGTTTATCCCCTGCTGTATACAAACAGACGTTTTGAGTAATTCCACTCACTCAGTGCGATTCTTCCCTACATAACTACTCAGGCTTCATCACTCTCAGTTACATACTCGGGCATTGCTTGTTCTGCGACTTCGGTTTCCCGATGAAGTACTTTCCAGGATCAACTTTTTTTTTTTTCCCCCTCATGGACGAAGTCCAGTAGGCAGTTGTGGTACTATTTCTGAATTGATCAGTCGCCGCACTATCGTTACTTACAAGGGGAAGCCAGGACGTTGGGATCACTTTGTACACCTTTACTGGGCCATTAAAACAACATAACGTGCAAATAGTAAGTTGCAGTACTCTGACAATTCCGAGAAGTTTTACGCGTTTATTACGTAACAGATATGTATGTGCGTAGGGTGGTTAGTGGTTCCCGCTCACCCTTAATTTTTAATCCACTTTTTCATCACTTGTCATATTATTCAATTTATGAAATTTGGGACGTAACATAATAAAAAACACGTGTATTTGCATGAAGTTGTAGTGAATTTCGTATTATTTGACTGCTTACTATTTTTGATTAAATTTAATCGTGAGAACAATGCGTAGAGTTTTCATGAAAATGTGTGCGTGTCGTGATGTACGAACTCCCTTACGCATGCAATCTGGTCAGGTACTCCGAACTTCTTTGCACCCCGTCGCCCCGACCTGCACTCACTCAGGTAGGCCCCATTTGACAGTTAACCCGCATAGCGTAAGATGTAGCTAATGAGGCAAGAACGAGTAGTGCAGGTACAAGTTTTTTGAGTATCACACTTGTGCTACAAAAGTAAAGGTTTGAGCGGGAGTCGAACCGCCGCCTCTTCTAGGTTCGTCTTACGAAAGCTCCAATGTAACCACTTGACCACCACGAACTCTACCATCCCGCACCTACGCATAGATACATCAGTTACGTAATAGACGCATAAAACTCATCTTGCGATTTTCTCGGAATTGCCACAGTAGTGCACCTTGCTACTTTAACATTATTGTTTCAATAGCCTACTAAAGGTGTGCAAAGTATGAAGTAAACGTCGTGGGCCCCCCTTGTTCGTAAGATTTCACTTTCTATCAGTACACGTCCCTGTGAATAGATGCCGTATAAAAGCGGGCCTTTTGAGTATCTCCTAACTTCGACGTGACCGTAAACCTCGTACTCAAAATCACGTGGTCTAGCGACGCGTTCATGTTTTTATTCTATCAGCTCGACAGAACCGATAACCCGGCTTGCCCCCTCGATGTTTGTCTTTCGAAAAAACAGCGATCACATGCGGCCGAGTAGCGTCGTAATTCGACAGTAGGCACGGTGGCAGATGTTTGTGCGAGAGGAGCCAGCCCGGCGTACTGTTGCGCAAGTGTGAGCTCTATCGGGCTGTCAGCGGTAGCCAGTAATGAGGGGGTCCCAGCGACCCGCGTCATCACACTCCGGCACGGCTGATAAGGCCGGCTCTGCCGCTCTCGAGACGCACGCTGTTTACCGGGCCTTAGGGGAGAAAAAAGAAGAACGCTTTGCAAGTGTTTGTCGTATCTGACAACTGGAGTAGCTTTCGTATTCCGGTGTCGCAAGTTGTTGCACTCGAGTCTGATAAGGGGCCGCGACAAGTGGGTTTAGAATGTATCGACGGTTTTTCCTGTATCGCCACTCACCTGCCACTTCATTAAGAACACTTAGACTGTATATCTGTAGAGCACATCCTGCAAATAATGTACGGCACAGCGATGCAAAAAAAATTACGGAGCACTCGAGCTGCGGGCTGCGTGTATAACAACGGGCCTGAGGAATTACTCTACTTCACTTGGCATCGACGCTAATTTTAAATTTCCACACGGAAGGTTCGTACCACAAACGAGATACACTTTTATTGGTTATCAGTTTACCACAGATAAGTAAGCAGGTAATTTTAAGATGATTTCTTTTACACGAAGTAAATTCCCATTAAGAGTCCGCGATGAAATGCAAACTTCGGGTAATAATACTGTCTGTATCGGATATTTATTTATTTACGAAGAGTGTTATGTTCTGTCTACGTCAGTCATCATCACATCCGATTTTAGAACAAAGTTCAGTGTCATTTGCGGCCCACTTCATCGTATCTTTCTCGCAACTTGTTGAAATTGAGAGTGGACTTTGTTTCACAAGTTCTAAGTTTAGATATGATGATGGGCAGTAAACATTAAGCTTTTTAGATAGGATTATTCACAAAATAACTGATTTTTTTTTCATCGGTTACAGTTGTGGAAAGCTGGCGCCTTCACCGGAAATCTAGAAACAGAAGCGACAACCGCTTGAGCCTCGCTGAAACTGTTAAGTGCGACACAGATGTATGTAGGAATGTTACTCTGGTGCGCAAGAAGAATATGATCAACGGTTCGTGCGAAGATTGGCATCTGATTTTCAAAATCAATAAATGTAATGTAGTGCTCTAAATAGACGAAAATACCAAACATCGTTTCACTACGTAATTGGGGAGCGGTCACTGGACTCAGACACAGTCGTAATTTATCTTCTGGAACGTCGAATCTAGTCGTGACAGATATACCACGCAGGATATATTGGAAGATATTTAATTCACCCACAAAGTAAAAAAACACCGGGCGTCATCCTCGGCCCTTAGGCGTCACTCGATGTGGATACGTAGGGGCAGGCGGTCAGCACACCGCTCTTACTTCGCAGTGAAGTGGCTCTTCAATTGGTCTCACAGGGCTGACTGCCAACAGCACTCGGCAGACCGCGACGGTGGTCCATCCAAGTGCCAGCCAAGCCCCACAGCGCTTAACTTCGGAAACTGGTACCCCTGCGGCAAGTCCGTTGGCTCACCCACGAGGTTTCGTTCGATCAGTCATTCGGTACTGTTAATGTTCTTCCAACATAGATATGAGAGAGAGAGAGAGAGAGAGAGAGGAGGGGGGGGGGCTGATCGGTACATGCGAAGTGAATCGCGATGAGCCTACCCTCCAGATTTAGGAGGTCCACATTCCACAGCGAATCTGACGTGATGTTGACGACTTCGTATCTAGAGAAATTCTGGTTTATACAGCTCGATACCGATAACTGTTCTCCCAGTTAGTGGAAAAGAAGAGAAGAAAATAACACTGATATACTCCTCCGCACGTCATAGGTATAATTGTAGCTGTATCGATAGCTCTCCTCCTCTTAATCAGGCATCCGATAGCAAGTATGAGGCTACTTACTGCTCAGTGAGAGTGAAAGCACCTTACGAATCTCTTTACGCTCTGCATTTCATCGATTTGGTAGCAGTGACAGCGTCGTCGCATCCCTTGGGAGAATCTGCGAGGTTGGTGGCAGTCGCGTGACTTCGCTAGCAGGGAGCAGAGCGCGCCATGAAGTGGGGGGATCACCAGCACAACCTGCGCGAGCAATTTGGCGCCTCGAGCCTTTTCTGCCGTTACGAGCAATAAATTTAGCGCCGGGCGTGACCTGCGAGTCATTAAAGCGGGTTTACTTAATGGCCATTTTTAATGAGTAAATTAATGAGTAGCCGAGATGGCGGAGACGCCGGTCCCGGACAAAACACGGCGGAGAGCAATTAGGGCCGCCGGCCGCGAGTTCCCGCGACAGCTGTCCGTCTGCGGACAATGGCCGCTCCGCTCTCTTTTGTATCTGCCCTCCACCCGACGCCGGCTTTTTAATTTACGTCCGTCGGAAGGGTTCGC
Organism: Schistocerca nitens; assembly: GCF_023898315.1. Lineage (NCBI taxonomy): Eukaryota > Metazoa > Arthropoda > Insecta > Orthoptera > Acrididae > Schistocerca > Schistocerca nitens. The sequence goes on from NC_064621.1 coordinate 638,548,062, forward strand.
TTCTCCGGCATCTTACGCCGCATTTTCGCGCCGCCGTTATCCCATTAACGCAAAATGAAACAACACTCCGCGGGGCGAGCAGTTCCCCGCAGCGAAATATCGACCCAGGTGACTGGCCTTCCCTGGCTTCGTAAAGAGGTTCTCTGTAGAGAGTTGCCGAGCAAAAAAAAAAAACAACGTGCTTTACGAGTGCGCTGTTGAGCAATTAGGGCGATAGAGTTTTATTTCTTATTTTTACAAAAGTCGCGTTAAGTTTGTCCGTTCTGTAGTCCGTGGCATAAAGTGAAAAGTTGTAAGCTCCGCTTTGCAGCGCTGGCGGACAATTCTGTTGGGAGCGCCCGCCGTGGCTGTGGTGTGGCGGACTGTGCGCTCGTCGCCGCGGCCCCCAGCTTCCCACACTTCGGGTCGATGCCAGTCTTCCCTCCAAGGAAATTTCACTGGCAGTCCAGACAGTGGCTCTAAGCTCCGGAGAAGGACTAGTGAAAAGTATTTATCGGAAATATTGCCTTCCGATTGTGAAGGTATGACATCAGGCGTAAAATTGATGATGATGATATGGGCTATCGTCAGTAAGCAGAATTGGCGAATTTGAGGGACTGAGAATCCGCATTTCGTAATCGAGAAGTCGCATCACCCTCAACGTACGACTGTGTGGTGTGCAATGTCCAGTCACGGAATAATCGGTGCGATATTCCTCGATGGCACGGTGATTACCGAACTGTGCGTGAAGGCTTCGGAAGATGATTTCATCCCCATTATCCAAAGTGACCGTCATTTCGGTAAGATGTCGTTCGTGCAAGACGGACCTCGACCCCATCGAAGCAGGAGTGTGTTTGATGCCCTGGAGGAGCACTTCGGGGATCGGATTCTGTTTCTGGGATACCCAGAGACCACTGGCATAGGCCTCGATTGGCCGCCACATTCTCCGGATCTGTACACATGAGACTCCTTTTTGTGGTGCTATAATAAAGGCAAGGCGTAGAGCAATAACCCCAAAACCATTGCTGAGCTGAACACAGACATTCAGGGGGCCTTCGACAGCATCGGTGTCCCGACACTTGAGCGGGCCACGCAGAATTTCGCTATTCGTCTGCGCCACATCGTCGCCAATCATGGCAGGCGTATCGAATATGTCATAACCTAAATCCAAATACCTGTAGTGACGTTGACATGTCGAATAAAGTGTATGCACGCCGTAGTTTGTAACTAATTTACGATTTTTTTTTCATATAGTTCACCCTGCAAAAAAGCCCTTAACATTAGTGCACACAGCTCTTGGCAGATGGCGCCTGCAAGCTGTGAGGTATGATAATGCTCAGTCGCTAAATTTTGTCACAACAACAGGCCGTGACTTAACGCTCTGTTACACCCTTGTTTTCCTTTTAGGACTCAAATGGTTCAAATAGCTCTGAGCACTATGGGATTCAACATCTGAGGTCATCAGTCCCCTAGAACTTAGAACTGCGTAAACCTAACTAACCTAAGGACATCACACACATCTGTGCCCGAGGCAGGATTCGAACCTGCGACCTTAGCGGTCACGCGGTTCCGGACTGAAGTGCCTAGAACCGCACGGCCATCGCGGCCGGCTTTCCTTTTAGGAAATCGTCATCTGAGCGACTGCTGAAATTTTGTAGACGGTGTTGCTCACGACTTAAGTTACAAGTGCGACTCGGTTCGATGGGTGCGCTGCTTATACTTCCTAGGTGAGAGTCGTACAATCGCCAAAAGCGTGGACGGTGTAGATAGCCTGCACACGTTCAATATGTATTGACAATACTAGTTTGTGAAACCATCAGTATATTGGCGCGTCGTCACACCATCGGTAATATTGACAAAAACTGTCAGCCAGATGCCGAATGTACAGAAGAAAGCGTGTGCTGCAGTTATATTGGCTATATCTTGCAAGCAACACAAAACAACCAAAAAATAGGAAATGGGCCCGAGACTGGCTGAAAAAAGGAGCCACTGATCACCTGTTAATTTACTGACTGAAATTAGAATCACGGAACCAAAATATTTTATGTGTTATTTTCCGATGAGTTGCGCATCTTATGACAAGTTATTAGTGTTGATGCGAGAGGAAAATAAAAAAGCAAATTATGTTAATAAGAGAGGCAGTCGCATTCGACTAGAGATTAGGAGTAACTTAGACACATCTGAAGACACAGGTCATTCTAATGCTCGAAGTTTAGGTCTGTAATATCAGCAAGTACAGTTAGAAAAATTCTATGGAAACTTATTCAGCAATTATATCTTTCTGGCAAGAACCTGTTCGGGAAATTAAACGTCAAGCTTTTTTGCGCAATTTGATAATTTGGTCAAACTGATACGCGTTTTCCAGACTTCTTACTAGTTACTGCAGGGCATATTTTTCGAAACGCGAGCTTTTTTTTTCCATCATTGGTTTGTAACGCAATAATGTATATACTATGTTTTCAGATTAACGAAGTAAGCAATGTTATAGAGAATCTTCCGTTAACTATCCTAAAGTGACACGTACAGTGATTACCCTGGCATACACCTATTAACATTCTTTTAAAAATTTAATATAAGGTACGATATACACAACGGCGAATGGAAAAACTGAACAGCGCATAGTAACGCCACGGGCCTGGTTCCTGTAGCTCTGGCAACATCTGAATCGAGAATGTGTATGTGGTGTGTTCTTTCACCATGGTGGATCGTGACAGCCGTCAAGAATGAAACTGTAATGAATTACAATTATCAGCTGTGTACGGGACGTTGATAGAATCAACGGGAAGAGTTGAAAATGTGCGCCCGACCGGGATTCGAACCCGGGATCTCCTGCTTACTAGGCAGGTGCTCTAACCCTTTTTTTATCTCATTTTGTTCTATATTGTTCGTGGTATTTGTTAGGGGCGGACGTCTTGTAATGGTTCTTTATTTGCGAAACCATCACCACCCGCCAACCCTACTTTTCGATACCGTAGATTAATGAATATTTTTCTACGTAATGTCTCATGTTTCTCACTCTATTCAAATTTTGTTTCATACGTCGATATTTTGAGATGTTGAAATCGATATAATATCTAGTGTGAATATCTTTGTACTTATTGTTATCTTTGATGCTGGTTTTGGCGCGGAGCGTACAGAGTAGTAAAGTTTTTGTGTCGGATATGAAGAGTGTTGACTTTGTGTTGGAAATGAAAAAAGGAATCTGAGTTGTGGACAATGAAAAATGTTGAGAGTTTTATTAAGAGCAGTAACGGCTGCGGAATTGTATGATTAAGTAATGTTTTGAACATGCGAAAGTATAAAAAGTTTAATAAATGCGAATTTTTGTGAGTGTCGAGAATTATTTTCGAGTGACCATTGTTTAAAAAAGTATGAAGCACATTGCAATGAAAAACATAAATCATCAAATTAATCCTGAAAGATTTTCTCCGTAAGTTCTTCGAGTCGGCGTAATTAACATCCGACTGGATTTCGCACCGACAGCGATAGTCACGCTACCTAGACAACAATTCTAATTACGAGCCAAAGCCAGAGAGAGATCGTCGTTGGATTGCAAATACAATATAAGTGATATTATTGTTAATTTTCTTCAGTGACTGTAATCAATTGATGCAGCAATACCTGCCACATTAAAGACCTTTTAGTCGCGCAATAAGAAGATGATACTTTGAGTGCGCGACGTGATAGTTTTTGAACTAATTAACTGTTAGTGGAGGTACTGTTATAGTTGATCCGTTCACTCAGTTTTCTTTATTAGAGAGAGGAGCCAACCCTCTGACGGAACACGCTGAGGTACCGTGCCGGCTGACCCCTAATCCACCGGAGACGAGGCAACTAGCGCCGCAGCGCGGATTTATCCCGAGCGCGTCCCTCAGCAGCCGCTGTCTCCTCGGTGACAGACGTGTTAGAGCTACCAGGCTCGAGTCCCGTTTGTGGACACATTTTTTTAACTCTCCCCGTCGATTCTATCAACGTCCCGTACACAGCTGATGTTTCTAATTCGTTAAATGGAGAATATCGCCAAACAGTCAATACGTTCAGTATTTCTAAGATCGACAATAGGTGAATCGGCGCCCTCAGAGGGTCAGTGTGTTGGCAGTTGGCAGTGTGGCGGCCCCATCAGGTGACTGCGAGCCGCCCACTGCCGCGCGCGCAGGCGTCGGCCCTGCTCATCTTTTATGCAGGCCGCTTCCTCGCGTTCCGCCGCGTGCGCCCCGCCACCTCGCCTCCCCCGCCGCCCCGGCGCCGGGGTCCCGCTTCTGCCTGCCCCCGGCGGCCGGCCGCTGCGCCGCGGTGTGAACGCCCCCGCTGGCTGACGGCACACTCGCCGTTACAGCGCTCGCCGGCTCCCGTCTCACTTGCCGCCCCGTCGCCTCGAATTCTCCCTCGCCAGAGGCAGGCGTGTGCGCCGCACCCAAAAGTGGCGAAGGCTGCGTCGGCGCTCCACCTGCGTCGCTGAGGATACCGAGCCGACATCACGCACACTGTGACATCTCAGGCCGTCTCCCTCCCTTTCAGTTACGCACTAGTATTGTGGACCGTACTGATACTTTTCGGTGTACAACCACCAGAAACCTGCTAGAATACTGCGTTGCTCTGCGGCTATTTGCAGTAAGTCGTTATCTATGTAGCGCACTGTGTAATTACTAAACTGGCTTGTACCAAATTTGCGTAATTTTGAGGGGGGGGGGGGGGTAGGACGTCAAACGCGCCTACTTGGAGCAGAAGAGGCATCGAAGGACATTTTAATTTCCACTGTCTGTACTTTTACAAATAAATTCGTAAAACTTTGTCAGCATCACCACGAAGGATCCAGGATTCACACTCATTCCAGTGGAACTCCGAAAACGTGACAATTTTTTTTCTTACATGTGAAATTTCATCATTTTTTCGCTTAATAATGGCTGCATTTGTTGCTATGAGTACACTTTTCTTCATAAGCTAGAGAGATTCTTCGATGAATTTTGCACAGCGTACATACCATACTCAAAGGTGTATGAAACTCTAGAATTTATTTAATTTATGAAAAAACGAATCAGCTGCTATATTTTAAAGTTCATATTTAGAAAAAACACAAATTTTATACTTAATTACCTCAATTTTTACCACAGTTTTTAATAGATTTGGAAAACTCTAGTGTCTCGTACACCTTTAAGTATCGTTTGTATGCTGTGCAAAATTCGTCGAAGAATCTCTCTTACTTATGAAGAAAAGTTTACCTATAGCAACAAATGCTGCCATTAGTAAGTCAAAAAATTATGAAATTTCATATGTAAAAAAAATTACCAAGTTATGTTTTCGAACTTCCACTGCCATGATTGTGAATTCTGAATCCTTCGTGCTCATGCGGACAAAGGTTCTTGAATTCATTTGTAAAAGACGTAGGTGGTTCTAGTATTCCTAGATTTCTCTCTTAGTGTGCTCTAGAAGCTTCCTAAGTAGATTTTCACGTGGTGCTTTCCGTCTGTCTTCAAGCGTCTACCGTTTTACTTTTTTCAACGTCTTCCTGATACTCCCTTCGGTCCAACAAACCAATCACCTTCCGTGATGCCCCTCTCTTTATAACTTCTTTTGTATCCCGCCTGGAAGGCGGCGCTGGGTCTGCTCCTGTAAACTGAAGGGTGGGCCGAATGTAGGAAGTGAGTCGGAGCAGGAAAAGGTGAAATGCTTGGTATTCCAATTAGGTTATAACTATTTTACTTTACTTCGCGTGCAGATGAGCACGTATGTGCGAAGCCGTTAATCCATCAAATCTAACAGCTACTAGTAGTCGGACGAACTATCATTGAAGTTACTGAAGTAGAAACAGTATTGCTAGGTCGTCTCCTCGGAATCAAATGGGCTGAATCTGGAGCGGAGCTCGTAGATGTGTGTCGTAGTGCCAACCTACCAACTTGCACCTACGCCGTGGCATCGTAGCTATCGGTACCACAACTTCAATATCCTTTGTTAGCCCTATTTGGTGCAGGTCACAAACACTTGAGCAGTATTCTGGAACCGGTCGCACTAGTGTCTCGAATAAACTCTCAATTGTAGAATGACTGCGTTTCCCTAGTATTCTGCCGAGGAACTTAAGTCTGCTATCTGCTTTACTGACGACTGAACCCGTGTGATCGTTACATTGCATATCTCTACAAGTCGTCGTACCCATGCATTTTTATGAGTTTACCAATTTACTCCATCTGATATCACTTGTATTATACTCATACTTACGCTCACAGCGCCATCTGATTTCCACCTTCAAGCTAGACGAGTTTCGTTCTTTGTAGTTTCATGCTTATTTCGTCAGATATTTGGCCCGGTCACTATCAGTGGACCACCCTGTATAACTCCCGTTTCTTTTTTTCCTGCTCCCCCTCGACTAGTGTCTGCCCTGTAGCAGTTCCCTGTTTCTGCTGCCGCTCTGCCGCCCTTCCTCTTGAACCGCCGTTCGCCGCTTTGCCCGGCCCGGCTGATGTAGCCTGCGCCGATATGAACCGCCCCGCGGCTGTTGCGCTTTCTTGGCCGGCCGGTCGTGGGCGGCGGCGGCGGCGGCGTGTTTGCCGGCTCGCCAGCTATTAGTGTAGTGGCGGCGGTCTCAGCCCGGCCAGAGTCAATATTTGAGTTGAGCTGGCGTGCATTAAAACGCTCGCTGCTTGCTTGTCTTCCGTCTGTTTGCTGTTCAAACAGCGCGGCCGCCGCCGGCGGTGTGGGGGTGGGAGGGGCGGGGGGGAGCTGCGCCGCTCCGCCCTCGCTCCAGACGTGTGCGCCGCAATCGCGCTGAAGACGAAACACGTGACCGAAACGCTACGCCGCGGCCCGGCTCTCTCCCGCTTGCCCTAATTATGTGCTCCCTCCCATTTCTTTCGTAGTGCCTCAGAAAGGCAGTGAATCGTGTACAAGTTAAAAATTGTAACTGCAATAAAACGGTCGAGAACAACTTCCCTTACCAGTAATAAATGGAGACGAAATAACCCGGAACCACCGCCTCTTTTGCCATCTAGGTAGTAAATAACCCCATAACGATACCGAGGGTGGCCTCGAATTTGGGAGGACGATTAAACTTTTCCGCCGGTCTTCTGAATCGCCCAAGGCAGATGCCTTGCGCTTTGGTTCTGTGAAGAGGCGTGCCGACTTCTTCCCTCGTACGATATTGCAGCGCCTGTGTCGTTCTGATTACGATACGAAGTTCCTTCGGACATGCATGTATCTCCAAAGGAACTTCCCATCGTAATCAGCACAACAAACGCACTGCCCTTCGTATTTATCTGGCGATACCGGGCAAGCGACTATAAAGTACAACGTCTGACCTGCACGGGAATACACATAATGGATGTACGAGTACAGGTCGTAGACGCACGGTTGCCGACATACGGAAGTTTGGGCCTGGCTGTGAGACGTGCACGTATAGCCAAACGGTGAGGCGACCGCTCGCGAAAGCGGGATATCCGGGTTCGAGTCCCCGTGCGGGACAAATTTTCATTGTCATTACATTCTGCGGCTAAAAGTAGTCCTTATTTGCAATTGCGAATTCGTTTGATGTCTTCCCTCTACTTTCCGAATCAGAGGTTGTAGCCGACGAGACATTAAACTTCAATGTTATTTTTTTTCCTTTTACCCGTATACTCCACTCCTTCGTCATTAGAGATCTCTAATCCCTTCCTGCTAGCCGGCCGGTGTGGCCGAGCGGTTCTAGGCGCTTCAGTCTGGAACCGCGTGACCGCTACGGTCGCAGGTTCGAATCCTGCCTCGGGCATGGATGTGTGTGATGATGTCCTTAGGTTAGTTAGGTGTAAGTAGTTCTAAGTTCTAGGGGACTGATGACCTCAGCTGTTAACTCCCATAGTGCTCAGAGCCATTTGAACCATTTTTGAACCTGCCTGTTAGTTCTGAGTTCCTTCGGAATGCACTGTGTTACAGTGTTTTTTATACTTCATTTCATTGTCTAGCCATTGATACGGATGGGGGTTGACAGACAGAAATGCAACATGCCGTCCTTCAACTGGAATCAAAATATTTACAAGGCATTTGAAGATTTTTAAATGGTTTCACATGGGTACTAGCACCGGTAACGGAGTATTTGGGAAAGAAGAGATTGAGCGGTGGTTGGTGTCAGATACGAAAACGCCAGGAGAATTGGCGTTTCAGGGTGGAATCTTGTCGGGCGAGTGGAGTACGAACATGGGATCTAGGATCGGTGGAACTAAGACGGAGGTCAGGGAAACATTGTGAAGAAGAAAAAGTTGAAAGGGAAGAGGGGCGGACGATAGGGAGCGCGTTAAATTCGGTGCGGAGTGATGCTACATTGCAGGTGGGTGTACTAAACTTCCGCTACTTGAGTCGGTGTGGACTTCGTAGGAGCAATGTTCAGACCTTGCGCTGCAGGATTTGCGTTATTGGTAAAGTTAGTGTCGTGACTTGCCGTTAGACGCCAGTACGCCGACATAGGTTTGAAATACAAGCACGAATGTGCATTACAGTTCGACACATTCTCGGTGGGTCCGAACAAGGTGATCGGGGCTTACTCGTGAAGCTGTTTTATCAAAACAGGGACCACACCGCTGCTGCTCTTCCCGAGTATCGAAGCATTAAAGGATTACGGAAAGGTCTTCTTTCAGCACCGGTGTTGGAGAACTTGGAGTTAGCTGGCGATTTGAGAATTGTTCCTCGGAGAGGCCGACGGCCAGTTGCAGCACAAATTGTTCGAGAAGTTACGTTGCCACGGCTGAGAATGCTGGGCGCAGAGTGGCTGGAAGCAGTGCGCGGGCTGTGTCACGACTACGGAACATACTACGGTCCACCGTTCGAAAAGTGCTGCGAACAGTTGTGGATGCCGACGGTCGTCTCCTTGACTAACGTTTGTAACCTGGGACGTGAACATGGTACCCGATTAACAAATGGTACCCGCTCGTGTCCAATTAAAACGTTTTTCTTCCAGTGGGTTATTGGGTGTTTTCTTCTTCTCCGGCATGTTCTTATAAGTGTTTCCACAAAGTTTCATTGTCGCACGATCACTGGCTTTTTATGGGTGCTCAGATAGAGAAAATTATAACCACCCTGTTACTATTGATTGAAATTAATTGCTGAATACTATAATTACATTCCTATGTGTTTAGGCCCCATAACAAAGTATTTATTTGCATTTCATGTGTGTATGGCGTGAGCTGAATTATTTACGGTCGAACGAAAGCCGATTGCATTTATACCTAGCTGCAGTTACTCGATGTCTTCGGTGTTGCTGTAAGTAGTGACATAATGGCAGCTGGGCTTGAAGTTTCGTGTGGTGCCATTGTTGCCAGTACGGTAGGTGCACACGCAAGCCGGCTGGTACGAGAGAGTGGTGGTGCGGGCTGTCTGCGGCTGCGGAAACCGCGCCTCGAGGCTGTGGGGAGGCCAGATGACGGGCACGGCAAACAGCTCGGCGCGTCCCAGGGCAGAGCGTGCAGGGACGGCCGCCGCGCTCCGACCACAGCCCCTATACCCACTGTCACTTTTAAGTAAAGTTCGTGTCATTTCAGCGTGTAAACAGTCACACTTGTACAAGTGCCTAGACCCACTGCGGCATCAACTAATAACATTTTAGATGAATGCTTGGTGTCTGTTCTTTCGGACACGTTCGAAAGAGCAAGCAGCACGCGAGAGCCGCAGCTGTGATACATTATATGTAAATTGAAGAGCTAGGGGAAAGGAAAGGAAAGGAAAGGAAAGGAAAGGAAAGGAAAGGAAAGGAAAGGCAAGGGATTACCGGTGTCAGTTGCATCGGGACATTACGCGAAATCAGCGGCGACGAATGAAAATGTGTTCGGACCGGGATTCGAACCCGGGACCTCCTGCTTACTAGGCAGGTGAGTTACCCACTGCGCCATCCGGACTGTCTCGGCGTGCCTCGCGGGCGGCCCACACTGCCAGCGACCACCGCCTATCCGCACTCCATTTCCTCCATGCTCGTCACTCTCGAGATTCCCACAGGACGTCGGACGTATTTGTGCATCCGCACGTCCGAAAGGACAGACACCACGCATTGATGTAACTGATTCGCCTACAGGTGCAGTGGACCCACCTTCTTCAGTGCGGATGCCCAAGATGGCCGACCTGCGGGAATCTCAGTAGCAAGCATGTAGGATATGGACTGCGGATATGTGGCGCTAGGTGGGAATGTGGGTCGGCTGTGAGGGGCACCGAGAGAGTCCGCGCAATTGCGATTAATACTGTGTCCGGGTGGCGCAGTTGTTGACGCACCTGCCTGCTAAGCGGCAGATCCCGGGTTCGAATCTCGGTCCGGTATACATTTTCACTCGTCGCGTAAAGTCCCGATGCAGCTGACATCGGCAATCCCTTCCCTACCCCTACCCCCCCCCCCTTTTTCCCTCCAACTTCAGTTTACATAAAGAAATTTTCCTCGATTTTCCAGCCGCGTCAAGTACCGAACATCAACGAGATTTCGTACGCCTGCTCGTTGGCCATTTTGACAGTCCTAACTGCCTCAAAGAAAGCAGGTGTTGACAGATGTGAAAATTACCGAACTATCCGTTTGATAAGCCACGGCTGCAAAATACTAACACGAATTCTTTACAGAAGAATGGAAAAACTGGTAGAAGCCGACCTCGGCGAAGATCAGTTTGGGTTCCGTAGAAATGTTGGAACACGTGAGGCAATACTGCCCCCACGATTTATCTTCGAAGATAGGTTGTTGTTGTTGTTGTTGTTGTTGTTGTTGTGGTCTTCAGTCCTGAGACTCAGGCAAACCTACATTTCTAGCATTTGTAGACTTAGAGAAAGCTTTTGACAATATTGACTGGAATACTCTCTTTCAAATTCTGAAGGTGACAGGGGTCAAATACAGGAGGCGAAAAGCTATTTACAATTTGTACAGAAACCAGATGGGAGTTATAAGAGTCAAGGGACATGAAAGGCAAGCAGTGGTTGGGAAAGGAGTGAGACTGTGTTGTAACCTATCCCCGATGTTATTGAATCTGTATATTGAGCAAGCAGTGAAGCAAACAAAAGAAAAATTCGGAGTAGGAATTAAAATCAATGGAGAAGAAATAAAAACTTTGAGGTTCGCCCAAGACATTGTAATTCTGCAAGAGGCAGTAAAGGACCTAGAAGAGCAGTTGAATGGAATGGACATTGTTTTGAAAGGAGGATATAAGATGAGCATCAACAAAAGCAAAACGAGGGTAATGGAATGCAGTCGAATTAAATCAGGTGATATTGAGGGAATTAGATTAGGAAATGAGACCTTTAAAGTAGCAAATAAGTTTTGCTATTTGGGGAGCAAAATAACTGATGATGGTCGGAGTAGAGAGGACATAAAATGTAGACTGGCAATGGCAAGGAAAGCGTTCCTGAAGAGAAATTTGTTAACATCGAGTATAGATTTAAGTGTCAGGAAGTTGTTTCAGAAAGTATTTGTATGGAGTGTAGCCATGTATGGAAGTGAAACGTGGACGATAAAAAGTTTAGACAAGAAGAGAATGAAAGCTTTCGAAATGTGGTGCTACAGAAGAATGCTGAAGATTACATCGGTAGATCACGTAACTAATGAGGAGGTATTGAATAGAATTGGGGAGAAGAGAAATTTGTGGCACAACTTGACTAGAAGAAGGGATCGGTTGGTAGGACATGTTATGAGGCATCAAGGGATCACAAATTTAGCATTGGAGGGCAGTGTGGAGGGTAAAAATCGTAGAGGGAGACCAAGAGATGAATACACAAAGCAGATTCAGAAGGATGTAGGTTGCAGTATGTACTGGGAGATGAAGAAACTTGCACAGGATAGAGTAGCATGGAGAGCTGCATCAAACCAGTCTCTGGACTGAAGACCACGACATCGACTGTCGTGTGACTGCTGCTCCCGCCCTCATACAGCCGTGCTAAACATGGAAGCTGCACTGACACCACCACTGGACAAAGACCGAGGAGTACTCCTTAAAGCTTGAGGATATTTAAGCACTTATCTGTTGTTAATTCCGTAGAGGGTTAATGGGGTATGGAGGCATATTGGTGCAGTGGGTGCATGAAAACCGGACGGTCGTGGAATTGAATCCTGATTGGCCAAACAATTTTCAGTCGGCTTTCACCTCACAGTGAGGTGAAGATTAGCCAGGGAAGACACCTGCTTCCGATTACACGTCACACCATAGATCCGTTTCCCAAGGAGAATCAACCACGATAGGTCGTCAGAAGTGTCGTCCTTTTTAAAGATATGTCTCAGGGCGTTAATCGACACGAAGTGGTGTCCGGTAGAATTAATGGATCAGGTGTAGAAGATTATCGGGTGAGCGTCACAGCGACTCTCTTCAAACTCAGTTGGCAGGCAGTACAACGCAAGCGCAGTGGATCACGGGAAAATTCATTGTTCTTACCGCGAAATCTAATGCAATATTACTTTCTTCCAAACGCCTGTCGACAACTTACCGTGACGAAAAAATCGAGAAAATTTGAGTTGGGTTAGTGGACAGGTGTCATACAAAAAGTGCACGAATTCTTTCTAACACTGTTGGCTTATATCGCCTTTGGGACTGATCGATTAAAGTGAGGGATGGCAAGCTTCACCGACGCTTTGAATATACGTTCAATTTTAAGTCTCCATAATGGATGGGCCAGTCAGTTCAAAGGTGGTAGGAAGCAAAAGCCTCCAATAAATCATACCAAATAAAGCACTGTGCTGTTGAAACCAACACCTGGGTTCGTGGGAACTTACGCTATAGTTCCATAGTCAGACATCTCCTAGAAAAGCATGCTATCACAAAATTCCGATAAAAAAATTTACTCTACTTTTCCGAAATCGTATTATAAATAGTCGTAGCGTTCCAACCTGCTGTCCTATCCTCTGTCAGCAAATCTACTGCAGCTATAGAAAAGTTAGCTAAATCAATACTAAGTCAGCCAGATTTATCTCGGGACACAAAATCCACAAACGTTAAACACGTACTTACAGGCCCAACGAAAAGTGTGAAAGATACGAAAAACTGTGGTCTTGACATTTTTTGTATTTCTTTTCCAACATGAGCTTTCTCTGACTGGAAACTACTTCGCTGATCAAAACTGCACGCTGGACCGAGACTCGAACTCGGGACCCTCGCCATTCGCAAGCAAGTGCTCCACTGACTGAGCTACCCGAGCGACGAATCACGACCCGTTGTCACAGCTGTATTTCCGGCGATACCTCGTCTCGTACCTTCCAAACTTCATAAGAACTCTCTTGCGGAACTAGGAAAGCAGTTTCATGTCCGCGCATACTCCTGTGCAGAATGATAATTTCATTCTGTCCGCGACTTCGACGGTGAGACTGCTGTAAGTAGAGATTCAAGCATTCGCCTGTATGTTCAGCCGATTCCGAGCTTACCCTCGACGTACACCTGCTCGATAACATGGAGGCGTTTCGGTCTACGTAAGATGCAGTAACTTGCTTATTCACGAATGCCGCCGCAACTTGATGATACTTCCGGCAGGGAGAGGTACTGGCGGAAGTGAAGATGTTTGGTCGGGCCGTGGGTAGTGTCAGGAGAGGTCAGCTGGTAATGTTGTGGCCCGCTGAAAGGCAAGGGTCCAGGTTTGTCCAGTCCGGTACACAGTGTGAATAACTGTTTTTGTCGCGAATGATTCAGATGATACATGTATCCAGGGTGTTCGGAAATTACCATTGTTAAGTTCCAGGACTTGTGGAGGGGAGTGCATAGATAATATTTTGAACTGGTGTACTCAACCACACAGACACGTGAATGTCGCTGGAAGCAGGGGTGAGGGGGTAGGATGGACGTCAAATGACATCGGCCGATCCGACAGTGACTACGCTGTTGCATACCTACCCAGCAGTCACGTTTTCAGACGGCTGTATCACGGAAATTGTACTGCGAACATTGGTTCCTATTCAAAATATTACGTACTCACTTCCCTCTACAAGTCTTGGAAGTTTATGACGGAAATTTCCAAATATCCTGTAAATGGATCTTCGTTCCAAACGAGGGTAAACGTGAGGCAAACCGCTCAGAGCGTCTTGCAGTTTCGGAGCTAGCGACAACACGTGACGCGCGGGTGCGCTGTTTGCACGGCTACGGCCTAGCTGGGGGATACACGGCGTGTCGCCTCTAGCAGGGTAGCGCGAGGATAGGAAATCGGCCGCTGTTTGTGTTTGTCGGCCAGGAAAATAGAAGCTAGCTGGCGGGCTAGCGAGGCGAGGTGCGGTGCCGTGCGGGCACGGGGGCGGCTGCGCAGCTCGTGTTTACGTGTTTGCGCTGGAGCCACGCCGCACTGTTAAGTATACGGGCTGCTAATTGCCGGCAAAGTGCTAACCCACCCCCACCCCCAGCCAAGTTTGGCCCGCGGAAGCCGAGCCGTGTCAACGGCCGCTGCCTGCGCCGCGTTCCGCCGTGCGGTTTGCTGCCGCCTGCGCCTCCTTTACAGCTACACACACACACACACACACACACACACACACACACACACACACACACACGGTGCTATTATTTCACCGCGGATACCGGGTGATAAGCACGGCGTTCGCCGGCTGTATTTCTAACTAGCTCGTGTATGCTGCCACACGATATTTCGTATTTGGCATGTGGGAATATATAAATCAAGCATTTTTGCCACAGTTACTCGTTTATTGTACCTCTACGCGTTTCGATGACTGTCATCTTCATGTGAACGATTTCGTAGTTGCACTCTTGGTGTAGTCTCGCAGCAGCAGGTCGGCAGGAAAAACAGGTTGTTTTGTCTGTCGTGGTAAAGCAGAACAAATAGCCGCTGGATCCTTCGTTGTACATTTATATTATAGTTGGTGTGTAATAATTTATTGCGTAAATGCATACAGTTGAAAGTACACGATACTTAAACAAAAACTCACTGTAAACATTGGCTCTGAAACGTAAAATGTTGTGAGCACTTTATCACCTTGGATACTGTGAAAGGAATTTCCTCCACTGCAAGCTTTCTGCTTTCTATATTTTGGGAGGAGGAGGCGGTGGTGGTGGTGGTGGTGGCGACCAAAACAGGAAAACCAGCAAACATACCTTAAGACGTATAAGCACTTGATCAGTAGAAGTGGTGTGTTTTACAGTATTGAACGTGAAAAAGTCCTCATAGTTCTTAAGGTACGCACTTTAGAGCCATTGCTTACTGGACATTTTTCCTTGTTTTGGTCGACACTACCTCTTCCCAAAATACCGAAAACGAAAAGCTGGCACTAGAAAATATTTTTTTCACGGTGTCGAAGATGAAGACGTGTTCATAGCTGTTAAGGTGTTCGAGTTAGAACCTTCGTTTACTGAGACTTTTTTACTTCCTGATTATTTACTTGTATCGTGTACTTCCAACTATACACGTTTGTCATGCATTATGGTATACGCTGTATAAAGTATTCTTTATGTATTATATTAAAAAGTGTTTTCGGTTACTTCACCTCAGAAGATGAAACATAATGTATGTTTCATTTGGCTTGTTTCCAGAGAAGACGTCTTGTTCTGCACTAATGCCAAGAGTGTACCGCCGTAACTATTCACCTGAAAATAACGTGAACCACTGAAACGCTTGGCGGGATAGTAAGAGAGTGACTGACACAGAAGTCTGTTAATTGTTTTTAAATATCAGTCGCAGTCCAGATGACGTCTCCTTTACGGACGAAATAATTGTCGGGACGTCATAGGTTACGTAGAATCTGTACGTAACGAGCCTTTGCGTACATAGTTGCAATAATATCCATAGAGCTGCTTCAAAAGAATCAGCCTAAGAATCTGCAATGTTTTTTAGTTAATTTGCTGTACGCCGGAAACGAGGAACAAGCGTTGTAGTTCGAGAACAGTAATTCTGTGATAAGAAATGGGTTCACGCACATATGCGTCGTCCTATTACGAATGCTGTAGTACCGTGGGCTAATGGAAAGTTATAGTTGCCAGAGAATTGATAATTGCGCCGTAGAGATTAAGCGGCAAAGTTCATCGAATACAGACGACAGATAAATTTCAGTGACGAGAGACATAGCGCCAGTAAGGACATCGGTAGACTTCGATGCTGCAATGGGGGCGCTTTCCTTCCATTGCAGTTGCGGATTGGCACTCGCTCTCGAGCATAGAGCAAGTCATAACTAATCGTATATAGTATACCTCCAGACGGTGGTGTTTCATCTGTTGGCAGTACTGAGCGATCCATATCACCGTTACTAGATCCCCTGTGTTTGCAATTCAGACGCTATGTCAGGCGTGCCCAGTAATTAATATAAGCCTGCCTGCCTGCTTCACTTGTCGAGTGGGTTTTGCAATGATGCTGCGCGTCACATAGTCCCGCTCAGTTTCTAATGTAAAATCTTCGCTGAACAGGTTGCAATTGGAAGATATGACTATTATTGTAGCATCATATCTTTCGTACAGCAGTAACAAGGAAAACAGAAACATTGACGTACAAGAAGGTTATTGGGCCATTTAGCGAAGCACAGTGTCAGAGAGAAGCGGTAGAAGCTACTGGTGCGTTTTGCAGACTCCACAGATACCGGCAGTTATTTCGCATAACCTGCTACCAAGCACAAAAGCATCTTTTTCGCGAAAAATGATTACCCTCCTCTCGTCATTCTGGAAGCCGCCCATCCATTTACAGAAACGTGTCTCGCAGACTGAGAATATTCTGGCCCACGACGTTCTAGTATCTCGCGAAGAAAACGCACACTCCCACGCTCTACCTGTTGGTCACGGAATGCCACAAGAAGCGAGCGTGTGACTCCGTAAAGGAAACCCGCCTCGTATTTCGAGTGGCAACGAATGCTCTGCTGTGGAGTGAGCATCAGAACTGCACAGTCCGCGAAATAAAATCTTTCTAGTAAAGGAACGTCCCATTGAAACTGAAGTTCATCTTAAGTTTATACCTTTGTTCGTGATGTCCGTCCGACAGTTGAAGAGAGTGGGAGGCAAAATAAGGCGCGGATATTTTTTCCCCACGGTCAATGCTGTCAGTCAGCGTTGGATGTTAAGTAAATTTGCTGACATTACACGATGATAATGGGCCATAATTCTAGTACGCTGTCCAACTGCTGCCGTGCCGACTTTTAGGGGTAAAGCAGTGGTTCGCATATTTTCTCATCCTGACTAGATCGCTGTCAGAGTGCTAAAGACAACCGGATAAAAGAATTAGTCGCGAGCAGGCGGCAACACGATGCTGCGCTTCCAGGAAACGCGACCGAGCCGGTCGTGGCACGCGGGAGTCTGTAGTTTTGACGGCTACTTGTCTGATGGCTCTTCGTAGAAACCGAGGTGCTACTGTACCTTGCTGTGCGCGATGCACTGGCAGAATACCGCCACGACAGCTTCAGGCGCCAGTCAGCGAGTAGTGAGCATGACGAGGTAAAGCCGCGCTGATAGGTCCCGAGAATTGTCATTTAAGACGTGGCAGCGCCGTGTAGAGTACGTGCTGCGCCGTCACAGACGCTCAGTCAACTGCAATCGTGGCTGCAGCGGAAAGCTGTTCGGACTCTGGCACACAAGACGAAGCGAAACGTTTTCATTCGTACTCACCCTTATAAATAAGACACTCGAGGGAGACGAATTAAAAACTGTGTGAAACAGTATTGGTTGTGATCAGTTTTAGCGAGTGAGAAACATCATCAAATCCAAAGAGTAGCGAATCATATACAGTGCTTCTGAAAAACCGAAAGAGTGGCGTTTCTACCGACCTGAATAAGAAGTTGTTCAGGCAAACATCAGGACAAGTTACTGCTGTCTTATTAATACTTTTTTCGTTATACATTTGCATTTTGTGTGAGTGTCCCAGCACGACTACGCCCGACGAATGTCTCACTAATTTGTTTACACGAACCCGCCTTTATGGTACCGTGTAATTTATTTCCAGAAGTTCAGTTGAACACCTGCTTAAGACATAAAACGTGTTCCAAGTATTTCTTACTCAGAGATGTGCCATTTTCTGCTGTGTGCTGTTTACTAGCGAAGGACGCGACATATTAAGACCTGATATCATCGAAAGGCAGGCCTAAGTGGGACTAATCTCAAGAACATCGGTTCTCCTTAACGGCAGATAACAACGTTTCTCACAGTCGCTTCGTACTTGGAATATTTCGCAAAACTTTTTCAAGATAATACCTACACCTGTACACGAACTTGGAACAAAATAACAGCTTCTGTCTCTGCACAGTTTTCAGTCTCTACGTTTCCGACTATTTCGTCATCCGTAAGCTGATATCTCATTTGCAGTGCCAGTGGTTATGTATTGTCGCCGATAGGGAGTGAGATCACAGCAGTAAGGTATTTTGGTAGCGGCAGCTATCGGTATCTGGGTTTCACGTGGTCTCGAGTGATGGTTCATGGAAACAAGGTTACTTTCTGACGGTATTTGTATCGTCCATAAATCGTCAGCGGAGGAGGACTCCTCGACAGCGTAATCTGACAGCTTTGCTGTTAATGTGTTCCCTGCGTCACGTCAAACACATACGCGTCATGACTTCGCACACTTCCTTATGAAACGATACATGATTTCACGGTAAGGTATAAGCATTATTTGCGCCATTTAGTGCACTTTTTTTCTTTGTTCTTTCCATCTTTAAGATTGCACAAGTCGCTACTAGGTGTACAGTCCCTTTAGTCTTCGTATGTGTCACCGGAAGTCTACCACAAATTCTACTGGAAGCTGAAAAGATTCGATATTAGATTGTCAGTCATTCTTTAATGCTTTCAAGCGCTAGTTTAGTAAAATCTGTGAGGAAAGGAGTCTCTATGAGACGCCAAGTTTCAACACCCTCTATGTTCACCTTCGTGAATATGTAACTACTGTCGCCTGATGCTTCATTATTCTGTCTCGACTGGAGGGGGAGGAGGAAGACAAAGACAAGCAGAAACGGGACGAAGATGCTGAAGAGGAGGAGTGAAAGAGGACACCGAGAGAGGGCCGATGGAAATTGTAAATGCCCACGTTCATTCGTACAAAAAGAAAAAAAGGACTACCAGTCGCCAATAGTTCGACGATACTTACATGAGAAGCTAATGGAGCGCTTATCGGTGTCTGGCAGATTTGTCTTCAGACGGCTGTTCACTTCCGTTTGTTTAAATTATGCTGCGCACAAGATGTCGGCTGTTTCTGGTTGTAGCAAACGTTTCTTGAAGTGTTGATGCCGATCAGCGAAAATCGGTATCAATGAAAGGACTGTTTTAATTAAATCGGACCTGGTCATTAACTGAAACAACATAAAAAACCTTCCGAGGTGACAATGTGTCTGTTTTGTGCTGGTTGCATCGCAATTACTGAGTTATTTTTGTGGCCCTTTCGACTTGGTATTCCTCGGAGTAATACAGACACAGTGGAGAGTGCCACAGTCAGTATTTCGGCCACGTGGAATGTTGTATGTACGTATGGCCACTCAGAGAGACGAGCCAGTGCGGAAGAATTTACCATTGGGTGTTGGGCTGTTGTTACAAGAATAGTTGACATGGCTTTTTTGAACAGCTGGATCATATACCACATGGTGTATGGAGCAAGATCTTTCGACTTTTTGGCGTTCTGACGTTGGGTTACTGTCCAGTATATCAAAATGGCTACCAGTAGCAGAGTGGGAAGTCCCTTACCGACAGCAGGAAAAGCATTCCATGAAGTGAGATGTGATTGAAAGCACCACTTCATGTCAACACGTCATTCTCAAACAAGTTGTCAGTTTTTTGGTTGCAAAAGCAGACTACTGACATTTTGTAAGGAATGTAACATTACCCTTTGTCGCAAGTGCTTTGAACCTTACCCCACGAAATAATACGGAACAATGTAAAAGCATAAATAGGCGCTCAGAACTGAAAATCATTGGTGTTTGCAGTGCTAGGTGTATGTAAAGTAAATTTTAAAAGAAATAAAGCTTTTTCTTCTAAAACTGAAAGACATTTAATACAGAAATATAAAAATTTAGTTTAGTATATGTAATTTACCTTTACAAATAATAAAGCTGTAATAATTTACTTACGAAAACGAATATTCAACAAAATACAAAAATGTAAATGTTTCTATGAACATCAGATACTGTATCATCCCAGAGATCTATAAATAGATCAGGCACTTCTGTTCGTGTGCCGGCCGCGGTGGTCTAGCGGTTCTAGGCGGTCAGTCCGGAACCGCGCGACTGCTACGGTCGCAGGTTCGAATCCTGCCTCGGGCATGGATGTGTGTGATGTCCTTAGGTTAGTTAGGTTTAAGTAGTTCTACGTTCTAGGGGACTGATGACCACAGATGTTAAGTCCCATAGTGCTCAGAGCCATTTGAACCATTTTTTTCTGTTCGTGTGAGTACTTCAAAAAATAAAGGATTTATTTATATTATTTGACATCACTGTATTACATAAACATAGAAATCATTTCCTCAAAAAAGTAGTTCCGTGGTAATAAGATAAAGCGCCAACTCACGACGGTCCTGACCCTTGCACAGTCCTGGCTACTCTTCAGTCCCTGATGACCTTCTCGGCGACGTGACCAACAACTGCAGATGCATATGATACTCTAAACTTAGAAAATACACAAGAAATAAAGAATTTATTACGCTGAAATTCTTTCATCACTATTCGTGTTAACCAGATCATCCTTCAATGGGACACCTGTTTCCTTCTACTCTTTAGCTGATTTTTTTTTTTTATTTTCCTCCCTTCGTGCGTGGCCTGTACCATACTATTAAGCATGTGGAAAATAATTAATGATTTGGGAGTGTGGCCAATTGTTGCTCAGATGTCGATTATTCGTTTACTGTGTTTCGAAACCTTTATGTTGTCGTCGTAGCACTACGCTGGTACAGTTCGTTGATTAGTATGACGACAGATTGCATCCCAAATTTACCTTCCCCATAATGAAAAAATGTACCAGTGAAAAGTTCACCAAAACATTTTTAAAGATAAACGTATTGGCACTTCAAAATAAAACCGTTGAAAATATAAACGAAAAATAGTGGAAGGTCAACAAAAATATGAGAATCGATGGTGACTTGGAAAGATTTTCCTCTGTTGCTAAGCGAGTGGTGACACTGTCAGAGAGTTACAAACATCTGGAGAGCAGTGTGGGAGGTGCGTTTGGTGGGAGGGGTTTTTGATGGGTTAGACAAGGCTTTTGCGCCGGTCCAGCGCTTTGAGGTAAATGTTGGAAAGATTTCTGTACGAACAGGGGAGGAAGAGAGAGAGAGAGAGAGAGAGAGAGAGAGAGAGAGAGAGATTGATTTCAGTTTTCTCGTAACGTATAGAAGGAAAGCCCTGACGTTTTATTTTAATGGCGCATTCTGCTGTCGTTGGTGTCGGGGCTCCTCTGATGGTTAGCGAGTGGCCGTCTCTCGTGAGGGGCGCTGCGCGGTGTTTCTTGTTAGTCTCTTCTGCATACTACTTCGTTCATAGACGGTATACTTCTTCTCAAATGACTGCTTTTGTTCTGCTCGACTTCGCAGCACTTCACGTGAGAACCTATTCACTTCACGTGAGAACCTATTCTTCGGTATCCCTACTACATTTTCGCCCATTTCTTCTGCATCTTAAATTTACACCACTTTACAAACCATGAAAATCTCTTCTGTAATAGATTTTTTGGTCTACAACGTCGGAAAAAAATTATCTTACGTTCTCTTGTGGAACAGCCGGTTTAAATATGTCTTGAAATTTGAGGTGTATTTATTAGGCCTTTGTCCATCCAGTCTTCTCAATATTACATGCAGTTTATTGTTTCTGATTAAATTCTCTGTGTCAGATTGGTCTGTAAACTGCGAAATATGACTACTCAAATATACAGAGGATTGTAGGGGAACAGTCAATATTCAAAGCAATGGCAGAAATGATCATTCGAAGCAAAAAAAAATGTGAGTAAACATGGGCTGTAAAATGCGGACCTTGTGCACTTTCTACGGTTCGGTACTGTGAACTCTTCTAGTGAAAAAAAGTGCTAGTAGCTCTTACGGTGTGAGTTTTAGAGTCTATGTTTGCTAGACATTTTTTGCTTTGAATGATCGTTTCTGCCATACCCTTGAATACTCGACAGCACCTCCTGGGACTTCCTCTCCAACAATTTCATTTTCTGTTGGTGTTTCACATCCTGAGAGTCTTCCCAATTACACAAGTTGACTTACTGTCAACACACTCTCTGTTGGCTTTCTGTCTCGCGGTCTTCGGCCGACGATTATTTGCCGATTTTTCTGACGTTTCGCCAACACAGGCGGCGGCGTCGAAGCTTCACACCTCCGTTACTTGTGGCGGACGTCAGAAAAATCACCATACGAACATTAGCAGCAGAACCCAAGACAGAAACCAACAGGCAATTTGTCAAGTGGCCACGAAGGGCTTGGCAATTTTGACTTAGTGTTTGTTTCAGAAATTTTCATATTACACTTTGTCATAATATTTTGTCGATTGTACGTAACTTGCTGCAAGGCTTCTTCACTTTCAGAGAACGTTATCAGTTCGTCTGCGAATAACTGTTTGCAGCATTGTATACGTCACTTTTTATACGAGAGGGGACGGTTGTTTTTTGACTTCTAAATTACTCACATAAGTTATTAGAACAAGCTCAGGTCCCTTAGGCCGGCATTATACTATCATATTTCTGTGTCAAAGCTGATATGTCAAATATTTATGTCAAAGAAACCTGACAGTGTAATAGGGAACTTTGCCAAATCTCGCATTTAGTCAAAGAAATATGATGGACTCCAGAGTCTCACCGTAGATTTGACCATAAATATCTTTCGTCTTCTGTTCACTGCAGTGTGAAATGTAACCGCTTGCAGCGCTGACGTCGCTACAGCTATTTGACGTCTCTGTAGTGTGTTTGTAAACACGGCTTCAAAGTTGGGACCTGTGATGGTTGGGACTCTCATTTAATAACCTTGCTTCGACTGGGCGGCGGGGGGTCTGAGCAAGGGGCACAATGCATTTTATTAATCGACTGCTAATCCCAGGTTGGAATATGCTCCAGGCGACTTCACATCCACAACGACAGCTAGAGACATACACGTCTACGTCGGGAAACATCCAGGCAGCTTTTTAGCGAGCTGGAATAGAGGAGGTGGTCACCCTCTAAAGTAGAAAAAAATCTTAGCTATCGATTTTATTTTATCTATTTTTGAACTCTCGATGCCACGTGTTAAAAAGCGCTTCATCTATTTCTTACTTATTAATTTTGTAATTCTTGGAAAACTCTTCATTAAATTGTTCAAAAAAAAAAGAAATAGTGTACTAAACATTTATTTACCTTCAGATATTTCCCCTTCAGTGCAGCCGGCCGTTGTGGCCGAGCGGTCCGAGGCGCTTCAGTCCAGAACCGCGCTGCTGCTACGGTCGCAGGTTCGAATCCTGCCTCGGTCATGGATATGTGTGATGTCCTTAGGTTAGTTAGGTTGAAGAAGTTCTAGGGGAGTGCTTTATAAAACGCTTCACACGTTTCCGGAATTATTTTGGTTAATGTACCGTGCCGCATTCTAGTGCCACTAGAGTGGTGTCACAGTGAACGTGTCTTCTGCACATTTAGCATTTCTCAAGTGAGTATTCTGTTTACTGAGCAAATACTGAGATGCACTCTCATCCATTCGTAAGTAGTTTATGTAAGACTTGACATCTTCCACTTGCAGCTCTCGTAGCAAATTTTGCTGAATGCTTTTATTCTCTCGAAATAATACCCGTGCCTTCAATTATATTTCCATTTTGTTCGCCGCATTCCTTCCAAATGTACACACAATGCAATTGTGGTACAAGCTACTGCGGCGTATAACAAGTAGTTCTTGTCCGCCATATTGAAATTTGACGAAAAATATGACGACAGTGTAATACACCCTTTTGGCGCCACGTCAAAAATCTTTGTCAAAGAAATTTGACGAATATTTGGCCACATTTCTTTGTCAAAGAAATTGATAGTATAACAGCGGCCGTAGGAGCTATCTTCCTGACACTTGAAGACGAGCAGGGTTTGAAGAACGGAAGAGAGTTTTGAGTATTGTTAGAGGCAGATTCCTCTCACTTCGTGCATTCCCTTGGCCCTGTGCGCCGTTGTGCTGGTCAGAGGGCTTTCACTGCTGCGCCTACCTCGGCACCGACCCCCGGCAGAGGCGGCGGGTCACACCGCGGCGTTGCGCTGCGCAGGTTGCGGCCGCTGCGTGTGTAATGCCTGTCAGCCAGACCACTTGATTGCTAATCGACGCTTCCAGTGGCACTGAATTACGGCATTAATTGAATGTTAATTAAAGTGATGTAGAGGCATATTTCAGCCCCGGTCGCGGTGGCAACTTCACGACGGCCGTGTCGACCCGTTTGTTGCTAAACCTCGACCACTGCCGACTGTATAATCAGGGGCTGTGCGCGCCGCAACCACATCCCAGTCTTACGTCTGATTTTTCCAAAGTCCGCGCCTTCAGTATCTTCAGTAGCTCTCTCCGCACTAGCAACATCGTCGTTTTGTGCACGAAAGGGCTCTTCTAGTGTTTCTCATTGTCAGATGTGCCGAAAAGTGAACTAATTTCTGTATTCAGCTCGAGTAATGATGATCGTGGATGCCAGTTGCCAAAAGTTTCGCTGTGTCACATTGTAGGGGAATGTGCTACGAATGTCTGTCCGCCCATATGCAATGTGGTTTTGCTGAAGTTTCCTAAATCGTTTAAGGTGAATGCTGGAGTGATTCCTTTCAGGTGCACTCGGTGCATTTGCTCCCCCGTCATTATCGATTCCTAAACCGTGCTCATTCTCTACCATCCCCGCCGTCGGCAGGCAGTTTGACACCAGTTTTTCCCCTGCTGGCCAAAAGTCTCTTACCTTGCGTCACTTTTTCTCGTATTCTTCATTCCATTCGTACACCGTCAATATTTAGTGAGAGAGTGGAGAACTGCTCAGACAAATATAATGGACACTTTCGGATTCGCCGCTTGTGGTATGAATATACTTCGCCTCTTGTGGAGAGCAAAATCTGATGGCATTTGATGTTAATTAAAGGAGCCACCAGGAAAATTATTAAGTGTTATAAATTGTGGTTCAGAGCGAAACTCGAACTCTGAACCCGTTTGTACCTCGTACAGTTAGAGCTACACCCGCATAGGAGAGCATACTAAGTTCGGGTGCCTATCTTGTACACAGCATAATGTCAAGTCGTTCAGTACCTGCTGCAAAGTTAAGGACTCTTAAGAGTTCTAGCTTGTTCGTCTTTAGTTTCATTTCTATACGGCTCACAAAATTCTGAATTTTGTGAAGAGAGGTAAAGCTCGGGGTGGTAAGCTCTGCAGCGTAATACTACGATCTACTGTTCCGGAGTTCGAACCACAGTCACGTTTAGAGTATGTAACCCTTACGTCACCTTCGATATTTTTGCACATCCCAGAAAGGAAAATATGAACCGTGGATCTTGAAACTGTGGCTTCCGTAATAACTAAGTCGTTTCATAGTTGGACGAAATATAGGGATACCAGCTCCAGTGGGAATCGTGCTTCGTGAGGCACTGTAGCGGTCAAACTGGTATTAGGGTCGATGAGAGCTTAATTTCTGTATGCTGTGTGTTTCGATGAAAATATTGGATCTCTTTTGTTCTCTCTGTATTTTTACAGTCATGGTCTCAAAAAATTTTCTTAATTGTTTAGCAAGAGGAAACCATACTGTTAAATTCGTTACAAATAAATGAAATGAGTGTGAAGCCACTAATGTGATGAGTAGTTGCGTGGGTGTAGTTAAATGTGACGCCACATGAACATCACCAAAATATTATTTGGTTTCTAATATCCTAATATTTCATTATCAGTTTTGTATATTTTAGCTGAAAACACGATCCAATATCACTTAGTGTTCAGAGTGGACACTTAGTATTATCAATCCCTGACTAAGAACATCAGGCATAGCAGGCATGGCAAATTATGCATTTTCGATGGTGAGTATATTATTTCAGAACACGCACTGTTCAGCAATCCCTTTGCATTGGATCTCAGTAAACAATAACTAATGGTGCGTGTCTCAGAAAGAGTCTCACCTTTATAGCCTAACTAGTCTTTCCCCAGCAGCATCGCCCCACATGTGTAATCCATGGAACACACCACCTCCTCCTCCTCCTCCTCCCCACCCCTCTCTATGTACCCACATCTTCCTCCCTGTGCCTGTCCTCATTTTCTCACCTCTGTCTCCTCTTCCCCACTCCCTCTGTCTCTTCATCTCCTCCTCTGTCCACTCCCTCTTTGACCATATCTTCCTCTCCTATCCCTCTGACTGTAGTCCCCTCCCCCTCTGTCTTTCCGTCTACATCTTCCTCCTTTCTTCTCCACCAGCCCACTACTCTGCTATACCTTCCACCTGCCTCATTTATCTACCTCATCTCTTCCCTCTCTGTTCATTTCCTGCTCCCCTCACTGTGTTCACTCCCTTCTCTATCCATATCCACTTGTCTGCAGCTATGCTCATTGCCACATGTAGCTCTTGCAATACAGCAGGCTGTCAACATGTCTGTCATGAAGGGCAGGCTGCAAATCAGTAGCTTGAAAGTAATTTATTTGCCCCTGATGTACAGGCCGCCACGCAAAGCAGGCCGATAAAGCAGGCAATTACCGCTCCAACACAACGTGCCTGTCATGTAGGACTACCTATAGGTCAGGGCCCAGAGAACAGTTTCTTCCCCTCGAATGTAGGCTGCCCTGCAAAGTAGCTTGGTCTGGCAGGTCCATACTGTTCCTACACAATATGCCGTTTGTGCAGGGCAGCCTATACACCAAGTGGTGAAAAATCACGTTTTTGCTCTTATCTTCGCTCCTGTTGGAGTTACAAACCCCACAGTTGTGATACCCACGAGGTCTTCTGTTTGTGTGTCAAATTTGGTTGAAATCGATCCAGGGATTTGAGAGGAGATCCGGGACACATGCACATTCATTCTGCTTCTTAGAAACAACAAAGAAAAAAATTCCTGGGACACGGTGCTAAAAACTAGTTTGTAGTCGTTTTAAAATGCGTGCAGGAGACCCAACAAATGGGAAAAAGCGAAGGAAAAAGTTTTATTTGAGAAAAAGGAGCGTTGTAAGATAGGGAGAAAAGAGACGGCTCTCTTTTATAATATGATGCGATCGGGGGCGGCGAGACCGCAGGTGCGGCTGTGGCGGCGGCGGCGGCGGCGGCGGTGCCGCGTTTTGTGCGGTAGCGACTGTCCGGCTGGCGCGGCGCGGCGCGGCGGCGAGCAGCCAGCTAATGGATTAGTGAGTGTGATGTCAGTGGTACGCCAGAGAGGTGCGGTTGCCCCTCCCCCTCCCCCTCCTCGCCCCGCGCCAGCCGTGCCGAGCCACCGCAGCGCAGCGCCGCACCGCTCAGCGCGAACATCGCTCTCGCTCTGTTTACACACCTAATTAGCACAAACTCCGCCAGGCGGCAGCAGCGGCACCGACACCAGCGCCGCCAGTGGCGCTACTGCTAGCAGCGGAGGCAGCAGTGGTAACTGCAGCTAGCAGCTGCCGGAAGCCTTGTCCAAGGAAACTTTTTTTTTTTCTCACGCTGTCGCGTGTAGTCTCGGCCGCACCGCTGTAGCAGGCGCTGTCGGAAAACGCCGAACATGGAAAAATAGTAGCACGTTCCCAGAACAGCTTCCTGCCAGCGTATTGGCGTTGCTGGCTCAATTCCCTGTGTGTGTGTGTGTGTGTGTGTGTGTGTGTGTGTGTGTGTGTCACCCGCTCCCCCTCCCCCCACCCCATGCTGCAGCCGCCGTGTTGTCCGCCTGTTCTGTTGTTCCCGGGCGATAATAAAAATTTACACGGACTTGGTTAAACACGCGCAGTGTTTGCGTAATTGCTGCATGTTCCAGCCGAAATAATTACGAAGCCCTGCCGAGCGGGAACCCGTTCTCGGCGTGGAATAACACTGAGCAAAAAATTTGCACAGGGGCGTAGGAGGGAGGAGTCAGCTGAAAAACTGTGCATCTGATACTACAGGCCGGACCGTGAAATACTACGTGGCAACGTTAGCGCCAAACACATTTTTCGTTGTACGTGGATGTTCGCCGGTAAGCTTCGTGTGTATTTTGCATTGCGTTCATTAGTTGGTTTATGAGGCCATTATGCCACCGCAATTATTAGCTGTCCATGCGAACGTAATTGCTCCGAAGGATTGTTGAGGGCATAATGTTATAAAAATTCCAACATTTAATCTCCCACTAACATAAACTGTAATGAAGAAAGTATAGTGAATTAGATGCCCATTTCTTTCATGTTTAACAATGAAGTCTCGTTTTCTTTTTTATGCAAAAATGATTTTTCACCTCCGACGAGACATAAAATACTGAATACACTAACAACTTAGCATTCCTAGCAATCCAACGAAGCTCTTGAAGGATTTGATGTTGTCTTGGCTCCAACAAATTCGTGCGTGGTTCATTTGCAAATGCATGGTGTCAGGGAAGTCTCTAACAGTACTTTAAAATAAAAGTGAATCCTTCAAACTAGACGAAGTCGTTTTCGTTTACCCGTCTCTTCGTGGTTGGGTGCTGACTTCCAAAGCTAATCTGTGCTTGACTGTTGATTTGTGACTACACTTCAGCGGGCTGTAAGGTAATGAAAAAATCTTGACCGGTATGAATTCATTACTAGCTGGAAACTCTGTTTGTAAAACATTGCCCGTACTAAGTAGCCCTCTCGAGAGTGGGGTGATGTCCTTATTACACTCGTGAAAAAACAGCGTAGTTGTTGAAGGTAGTTAATTCGACACGAGGGTCGTTTCCAGTAGCAGGTATACGATGGATTTGGCCGCTGGCACGCCGCGGTAGTTAACGAGTTGTGTACGCTGCGCCACTACCGTATATTTAAAGTGAAAAGATTGATTTACGGTGTGCCGTTCTTTCTGCGCACAGTCTGTGTTGAGATGGACAGAGCACCCACTGGCACGAGATAGTCACCCCCACCCCCACCCCTACCCGTCCCATTTATAAATCGCATTGTGGCTATTCCGATGTTCCACGCAGCCAGCGTAGCAGAGACATTTTTCCTCCCCCCCACAGACGGTCGTTTGCTTGTTGATCACACATCACAACTCGTCGCCTGAAATCTCGCAAATCCTATTTGAATGTATTTCCGGAATTTTTATACGACATATTTTTTTGTGTTTTCGCCACGTATAATCGTATTACAGTATCCGTTATTTCGGTTGGGCTGGCGGGCGAGTCAGGCTGAACTGGTGGTGCATGGGGAAAAATGGGGGAGGGGAGATCGGAGATGAGGATGAGAAGAAAAAAAAAACTGTTGGGGCGCGTGTAGTGGCAGCACTGGCGCCGGGACTTCCCCGTCCTCATCCATATTCAGACGCCCCTCCGCTGGCTCCGGGAAGTCGCTCGCAATAATTTCAGAGCTTCGCGGCGGTAGCCATTTCCTCGCACTCCTTCAAATCTCCCTGCTTACGCATTCCTATCGGCTTCCACCGTAAGGCGTGTTATTTTATATTCGGGCCACAGACGTTTATAGGGCTCTGCGGGATGGTTATGGTGATGCTTGGAGGGGGGGGGGGAGAGAAAACTGCTATTTGATCCTTTTCGCTGCTTAAGGCGTGATTGGCCGGTAGCTGTGTTGGCAAGTAACTTGCCTTTAGACTGGGCGGGGCAGCGAACACATGTTGGGTGTACGCGGTGGCTTTTACAGGATACCAGAGAACATTTCAGCTCCCTCCGCAACGAAAAGAAATGGGGCTGTAGGGGTCCAGTCACAGGAAACGAACTCCGTGCGGCCAAAGGCGTCATGAACCGTATGTCTGCTTTTCAAGTTTTTCCAATTTCTTGCTGTCGTGAGTGCGTTTTCCATTCGGAGGTGACGTTCATCCTCGGATGTTGTCACACCATTTAATTCTGGGTCGTCGTGCTCCTGCCAAGGACTGCTCTTCAAGTAGTCTATTCTGCGACTTTCTTGTTTTCTCCAGAACCTCGGCGACGTTAACGTTGTTCTACAACTCCTGTGATTTAGTTCTTATTTCCCATTCTTTCATTTTCATAAACTACATGCCCAAAAACTTTTTAAAAATATTTTTCTTCCCAATATTAAAAGCTTTTCTTCATCTTTCTTCCTGTATGTTAAAGTTTCACGTCTGCCTAATATTACAGGTTAGACATTTGACCAATAAAGGTGAATTCTGAAGTTGGTGACAGCTGATCTTTCTCCCAAGACATTGATAAAACTGTAAAGAGTTCCATTATCTGCTGCTAGACAAGCATTTACTTTTGTATCCTTTGTGGTGTGTTTATGAAAAGACTCAGAGTGCTTCGAGCGGCCAAGTGAATCCAGCTTCAGTCAAAAGAAGCATCACCTCGGATTTTCTTACTTGTGACCAAATATTCTATCTTCTCTTCATTAACATATGGTACTGTTTCCTCAACCATTTCATAATAGTTTTACATCACACAGACAAGATATTTAATTGCTTATGCAATCGGTCGACTGAGACGTAATGTCCGTGTATGGTGGTCCTCTGAAAGAGGAAGATGTTACAATGACTGAGATGGTCATCAGTTGTTAGCCTATACGAGTTACCGCGTATTATGAAAGGTTTAAATGCCAGCTACAAGATGGAATTTAGTTGGACGTAGTTCGGTATTCGCTGTTGTTTTTGTTTGATGTGCGGTGCCTAATAATGCCTGAAATATTTAGAAACACATTCTCGCGCGCGCACCGTTGTTATAAAAATCGTCCGAGCTGAACGTGGTTCATGTTCAGGACGACAGATGTATCATTGGACAAACTGTCCGTAAGTGAGGCATCTTTTTTGAAAGCGGTGGACGTTGATGGAAGCTGTTTTCAATGCGCTGCAGCCACAGACGTACTACCCGACCACGAGATTACTGCACTTGGATTCTCATGGGCGTTCGCGAAGACGCTACAGTAAACCGAGGAAAGCGCATCGCATTGTAAATGTTTTCAAGACAGTTATGCATATACTATGAAGAGGTTCAGCATATTCTCGTAAAATATCAGGATAAAAGCTGCACTGACTGCCAGGTGCAGTAGTACTGTGGTTTACTAATACCTGCTGTAACAAAGAGAACGAACTAGTCTGCAGCGAAATACTGCAAAGCAATTGTTACTCATACTAAAATATTGGAGAAGTTGATCAAGGATGTTTGTTGAGAATTTGTTGTTTGGTTCCCCACTGTGCTGTACTCTAAAGTTAACGAGCGTGTATTTTATTTGAAATCTAGACGTGCTCGTTCAGTAGTCTTGCTGAGTGCCCCTCACTCACAAAAAAACTGAATTTTTTGACTTACGTATACCATTTGATGCCCAACTCCCCTATTACGACATGGCTGCAGATGCGGGGTAAACATGGAAGAAGCTGAGGTTTGTTGTTGCGGTTTTCAGTCTGAAGCCGGGTTTAATGCGGCTCACCACGCTACTCTAGCCTGTGGCGGCCTTTCCATCTCTCAGTAACTACTACAGCACACATGTGTTGTCTCAACCTATCCCTTCTTTTAGTCAATTTACGCCACAGATTTCTTTTCTCCTCAATTCTATTAACCGCTGCCTATCTTACGTTCAGCATTCTGTTGCAGCACCACATGTCAAAAGTTTCTATTCTCGTCTTGTTCGAACTATTTATCGTCCACGTTTCACTTTCATACAAGGTCGCCCTCCAGCACAGCTAACACACCGATTTTGTTATGCGGTCTTAAAAACACTTCTTCGGGCGCGCCTTTTTTTTACTACAGCCAGTTTTCATTTGGTACCTTTCTGTACTTCTTGCATAGTTAGTTATTTTGCTGCGCAAGCTACCATAACCCGTCTACCAATTCCAGTGCGTTATTTTCCCGTTTTCCGACATCATTGCCTAATTTAATTCGACTACACTGCATTACTTCTATTCCACTATTGTTCATCTTCAACGAACTATTCATTCTGTTCAACTGGTCTTCGCATTTCTTTGGTCTATGTAACAGAATACCACTACAAACCCCAAACGTTTTATTTCGTCTCCGCAAACTTAAATTCTTTCCAAATTTCTCCTTAGTTTCCTGTAATGCTAGCTCTGTATCCAGGTACAATAGCACAGAAGACGTAGAGTGTAAGCTCAACTGCTTTCTTAAGTATTGTACCCCTTTCGTGTCCTGTCAGAAAGGTAGTCTGGTTTCTGTAAAAGTTACAGATAACCTTTCGGTCCATTCGTTTCATCCCTGAGCGCTTCAGAATATCGGTATACTGATTAGCCACAATATTATGACTACCTACCTAATAGCCGGTATGTCCATTTTGGAAAAGATAACAGGGTCGTGGCATCTATACAACGAGGTGTTTGTAGGTCGCTGGAGGGAGTTGCGAACCACTCTATCACACTCCAGGGGTTGTGACGTGGGCATTATCTTGTTGAAAAATGCAATCACGAAACACGGTCGGAAACCGGTGTAAGATACTCCTCGGCCCTCGTGGTGCCTTGCACGAGCTCCACCAGAGCCCTCGATGCCCACACGAATGTTCCCCAGACCATAATGGAGCTGCTGCCAGCATGTGTCCGTCCCTCAGGTCGAGGGGCTGTTCCCTCGGAAAATGACAGAATAGCGCCCTCCCATCGGGACCGTGAAGTAGATACAGGGGTTCACGAGACCGTGCAACGCTCTGCCGTTGCGCCAACGTCCAATGCCGAGGCTGTCCTGACATGTAAGTCGTAGTTCCCGATGTCGTGGTGTTAGCATTGGCACACGCACGTATCGTCGCTGCGCAAACCGTCGTTAGCAGTATTCGGTGCACTGTGTGTTCAGACACACTTGTAGTGTGCCCAGCACTAAAGTCCGATGTGAGTTCGTCGCCCGCCGTGTTTTACCAGTCTGCCCGGCCTTCGACGTCTCACATCTGTGATGAGGGGTGGCCACCCACACCGCGATGTTTGGACGTGATTTCACTTTGGTTTCGCCACATGTTCAGGACAATCACCACAGCACTCCTCGAACACCCGACAAGTCGTGCAGTTTCCGAAATGTCGTGCCGAGCCTCTGGGGCATCACAGTCAGCCGTCGGCCAAACTCAGACAGATCGCGCGCGCCTTCCCCGTTCTACACACAAACAGCGCACCCAATTACACGACGTACACCGTGCGTGTGACTAGGTGTCATTCCTCACTAGGTGACGCTGCTGTAGCCTGGACAGGTTTATATCGATAGATTGGTGGTCATAATGTTCTGACAGATCGTTGTAAACGCCAATAGCTCACACGCCATCCCCTCCGAAGCGGCAGAAAGTGAGGAAGGAACGGCAGTTAGAGAGCCGCTTCCCCACTGGGGGACCTACTCGAAGCAGTACGAGGAGAGAGTGACAGTTGATCTAGCGGCGCACGGCCGTGGAGCGGCCCCATCTGGCTGCAGAGCGTAACGAGGGCTCGCCCGGTTCTCCCCAGCCGCGGAGTGAAGCAATAGGTCGCCCTCATCTGGCTTGGCGACCCCGCCAGGGGGGAATCTCTGCCGCCGGCGCTGTCTGCCCCTCCCCACGCACACACACCCCAGCCGGCTGTTAGATCGGCCGCTGATCCACATGCTTTGCGGCTCGGCGACCGCGGCTGCCCTCCCCTGCGCCACGGCCGCCTTTCTTATAAATAAAACTAATATCCGCGGCGATCCATATTCGTGGCGGTCTGCCGCAGCCGCTGTTGGTTTGTCTGCGGAGCCGGGGCGTGCGCCCACAAAAGACAGAGCGGGGCTAGTTACGTCTCTCCACGTGCCTGGCCCACTCGTCTGGACGCGAGTGGCAGCCCTCTCGCACTCGAGTCTTCCACAAAGGTCACTAGACCTGTCGGGATACCAGTACGATAGATGCCGTGGAGAAGAAATAAAAAGTTTGAGGTTCGCCGATGACATTGTAATTCTGTCAGAGACAGCAAAGGACCTGGAAGAGCAGCCGAACGGAATGGACAACAAAAGCAAAACGAGAATAATGGAATTTACTCGAATTAAATCGGGTGATGCTGAGGGAATTAGATTAGGAAATGAGACGCTTAAAGCAAGCAAATGAGTTTTGCTATTTGGGGAGCGAAATAACTTACGATGGTCGAAGTAGAGAGGATATAAAATGTAGACTGTCAATGGCAAGGAAAGCGTTTCTGAAGAAGAGAAATTTGTTAACCTCGAGTATAGATTTAAGTGTCAGGAAGTCGTTTCTGAAAGTATTTGTATGGAGTGTAGCCATGTATGGAAGTGAAACGTGGACGATAAATAGTTTAGAGAAGAAGAGAATAGAAGCTTTCGAAATGTGGTGCTACAGAAGAATGATGAAGATTAGATGGGTAGATCTCATAACTAATGAGGAGGTATTAAATAGAATTGGGGAGAAGAGGAGTTTGTGGCACAAGTTGACAAGAAGAAGGGATCGGTTGGTAGGACATGTTCTGAGGCATCAAGGGATCACCAATTCAGTATTGGAGGGCAGCGTGGAGGGTAAAAATCGTAGAGGGAGACCAAGAGATGAATACACTAAGCAGATCCAGAAGGATGTAGGCTGCAGTAGGTACTGGGAGATGAAGAAGCTTGCACAGGATAGAGTAGCATGGAGAGCTGCATCAAACCAGTCTCTGGACTGAAGAGCACAACAACAACAACACCGTACACACAATAATTGGTGTCCCGATACAGATGACACTCGCCTTAAAAGTTGAGGTTTGGATACATGGCAAGTGGAGTGGGATGTAACTGATAAAGTGAGCGGTTGAGAATGAAACATATTGATCCCAGCCATGGTATGATACATTTCTTAACTGGACACACACACACACACACACACACACACACTCTCTCTCTCTCTCTCTCTCTCTCTCTCTCTCTCTCTCTCTCTCTCTCTCTAAAACAATTGTCACCTACTCTTTAGTCTCAGTTGAACACTTTTAATTACATGTCGTATAGCGATCACTCTGGATCGTCTTCGCATGTCAAACAATATGAAAGTAAGTAGTTGCGTCAGTAATGGTTCTACTTTGTTTTATATCTGAACGTGATCCAGACTAATCAAAACATATCAGGTAATTAAAAATGTCCAACTTGCATTGAAAAATAAATTGGGAAATGTTTTAAGTATCAGTACAGTTATTGTTTCTGGCGGGGCGAATATGTCGGCTACAGTAAAACTGTTTACACCTTCCATAGTTGATACATAATTTGTTCTATTCGCCAGCAACAACAAGAATTAACGTAGTTCAATTTAATAATGCGCAAATCAGGAACTTGTCTGCGTCGCACAACAATGTGCAGAACTCCACGTTGCTGTTCTTTTGTGCAGGTTTTCCCCTAAGTTATTTACTCCCTTGCTCTCACCGGAAAAACAGCATTGTGGCACAGAGGAATACAAAGCACCTCATCTCTTAATTTAGCCGTCCCCTCGCTTTCGCCCATTCTACGAGTACACCCTCTTTGTCCGTGGCTCTCTACGCATTGCCTCTGGCAGATGTGGTTTGCCCATTCCGCGGATCCCCTCTTTTTCGCTCTGTGTGTGTGTGTGTGTGTGTGTGTGTGTGTGTGTGTGTGTACGCGCGCGCGCGCGTGCTCCCTGCAGTTTCTCATCTTTCCAAGCGCCGCACTTCTGCGATCAGTGACGACTTCTCCCCACTTCGTACTTGTGGCTCAAGGCAGTAACGTGATATTAAAATAACGCTCGCGCGAACGCACCTTCCCCACCCACCCACCCACCCACCCACGATCGGCGGGACGGCCGCACGCTGGCAGATGGGGATTCCCCGAGCCGGCTGCTGAGCAGCGACGCCGACGCCTCCCCGCGGCGGCCGCATTAATTATTGACGTCGCAGGCAGCGAGCGCCGCCGCAGACAATAGCGGCGTATGGTGATTACTGGCAAGTGGGGCTCATATCTGGCGCGCCACTCCATCTCCCCCCCCCCCCCACCTCCCCCGACCGCCTCTCTCGTCGTCTTTCTTTGCTTTGCGCGCCCTCCGGCGCCGGCGCCGCCGCCCCCGCCTCCCGCCCCCTCTGTGCTCCGCCCTCTCGTCCTCGCAGCGCCCTTGAGCGCTCTCCGCGCACCCGGAGCCCTTTTGAAAGCCCTTCTTCGCGCCGCCCGCGCTGGAGCTCTAGGGCCCGCGTGCGGCGTAGCGCGGTGGCGCCACGGTCGCTTCCGCTGCCCCGTGGAGCACCCTCCTGGCGCCAGCGACTAATGGACCCCCAAAGTCTGCAAAGAGCGCCGGCTGCGGCCCCCGCGTTGTGCTTACGGCTCATTGGCGCTTCGACCGTGCGCGCACACGCATTACCCTCAAGTCGCGCGCTCGCAAGAAACGAGCCAAACAACGGCTGCAAGAGGTGCCGACTTGTAATCGACGTCGGACCGAGAGGCTCTCACTAACAACAGTGGTGACACGTAAACGGTACAGGCGAATCATCTGCGTTGGGAAGAGGGTGCGAGTAGGAAGGAGAAGACCGCCAGTCGAAACTGTCCTTCACAAGCTGCGACATGGTCGCCAATCGAACAGTGATCCAAAAAGTGTAGAATAAATGTATTTCCGTCTATCATCACAAACTTGTAAGGTCCTTAAACTACTGGTTTCGGTCGGCAATGACCATCTTAAGAACTGCAGCAAAACATGGGAAAATACAAGTATAACGAGTGGACTGTCCACAGCTTAAAACAATGAAGTAGGCCACAATGAAAAGTAATATTGAAATACACGTGAAAATTATGCGCTTTAAATGTGTCGAGATACGCATGTTTTAAAAAACGTGTCCTTACGTAATGGAGACGTAGTGACATCGTCAAAAGGTAAACAGACAATCAGCTCAGCACCGTGACACACAAATGGAATATCGTATTTACTGAAGTCATTTTGTCAGCAGCAGACTGCCGTATGGTGACCACAAAATGTTTGTGTCGCAAGCTCGCCAGGTGTGGCTACTGTAGGCGACGTGGCAAGTCACGCTCGTGCTGGCGACGTTAGTGCCGGCGGTGCGAGTAGTCTGAACAAGCGCACTATCGTTTCGGAACGCAGCATCGCCGTAGGCGGACAAACAGGTACCATGGGATGGGCTGTGATCAGCCAAAACAGTTACGTATTCCACGACAGTAATGCGACCTTGCAGAGTACCAATGGGGGCTCATGGAATACCACGATATGACAGCCCCCCCCTCCCCCCCCCCCCCCCCCCCGCCACGTTTCGCTGCTTTGCTCTGATGTAAATTCGGCCAGAAGTTGGAAACCGTGTGCACCAAGACTAACCAGAACACATGACTTCCTTCCATTGATCCATAGTCCAGGTTTTTTATCTTTCGCACCAGGTTCTCTTGCATTATTGATAAGTGGTTTTGTAGTACCAACTCGCCTTGCAATTCCCCACGTCTCGAGCTCCCTCAGTGTACAGTTGCTGGCAACGTTCGCGAGTGCGACATTCAGCTCTGCACTGGTGTTTGAGGCTGTCGTTCTTATTTTTCTTCACAGTCTTCTTCAACGGCTGTCCTTCGCCATCATTCAACTCGCACTTTCGTCTGCTTTGCGACTTTGCGAATCATAATTTTACTCTTTCACTGTTTGCAGTACGCAGAACTGAGATACTGTATCTCTAGAAACACCAAACACTCTAGCTACACTTCTGGCCATTACAATTGCTACACCACGAAGATGACGTACTACAGACGCGAAATTTAACCTACAGGAAGAAGATCCTGTGATACGCAAATGATTAGCTTTTCAGAGCATTCACACAAGGTTGGCGCCGGTGGAGACACTTACAACGTGCTGACATGAAGAAAGTTTCCAACCGATTTCTCATACACAAACAGCAGTTGACCGGCGTTGCCTGGTGAAGTTGTGATGCCTCGTGTTAGGAGGAGAAGTGCCTACCATCACGTTTCCGATTTTGATAAAGGTCGGACTGTGGCCTACAGCAATTGCGGTTTATCGGCATTGCTGCTCGTGTTGGCCGAGATCCAATGACTGTTAGCAGAATATAGAATCGGTGGGTTCAGGAGAGTAATACGGAACGCCGTGCTGGATGCCAACGGCCTCGTATCACCAGCAGTCGAGATGACAGGCATCTTATCTGCATGGCTGTAACGGATCGTGCAGCCTCGTCTCGATCCCTGAGTCAACAGATGGGGACGCTTCCAAGACAACAACCATCTGCACGAACAGCTCGTCGACGTTTGCAGCAGCATGGACTATCAGCTCGGAGACCGTGGCTGGGGTTACTCTTGACGCTGCATCACAGACAGGAGCGCCTGCGATGGTGTACTCAACGACGAACCTGGGTGCACGAATGGCAAAACGTCATTTTTTCGGATGAATCCAGGTTCTGTTTACAGCATCATGATGGTCGGATCCCTGTTTGGTGACATCGCGGTGAACGCACTTTGGAATCGTGTATTCGTCATCGCCATACTGGCGTATCACCCCACGTGATGGTATGGGGTGCCATTGGTTACACGTCTCGGTCACCTCTTGTTCGCATTGACGGCACTTTGAACAGTGGACGTTAAAATTCAGATGTGTTACAACCCGTGGCTCTACCCTGCGAAACCCTACATTTCAGCAGGCTAATACACGACCGAATGTTGCAGGTCCTGTACGGGCCTTTCTGGATACAGAAAATGTTCGACTGCTACCCTGGCCAGCACATTCTCCAGATCTTTCACCAATTGAAAACGCCTGGTCAATGTTGGTCGAGCAACTGGCGTCAGAATACGCCAGTCACTCTTGATGAACTGCGATATCGTGTTGAAGCTGCATGGGCAGCTGTACCTGTACGCGCCATCCAAGCTCTGTTTGACTCAATGCCCAGGCGTACCGAGGCCGTTATTACGGCTAGAGGTGGTTGTTCTGGGTACTGATTTCTCAGGATCTATGCACCCAAATTGCGTGAAAATGTAATCACATGTCAGTTCTAGTATAATATATTTGTCCAATGAATACCCGTTTATCATGTGCATTTCTTCTTGGTGTAACACCAACAATTCGCCCACGTCAATTCACTTAGCTCCAACATAATGCACTCACAACTACGCAGAACACTATTCTGAGGACGAGAGACACTTGCAACGTATTGAGGGCATTGCACAGGTCCCGTTCGTGGGAAAATGCATTAGCGCAACTTGCAGGCTTGGCTAGCATCTGCATTTATGTTCAAGCATGCGTCTCTCTCGATGTTTCCATATTTTTGTCAAACCTCTGCAGCTCTATCATACTTAAGGGAATGGCCTAGCGCAACAGGCAGTCTGTTCTTTATCCTGACGGAGGAAGACAGTTTCGTCGCTAGCATTTGGTCGGCTAGGGGATGAAAATACGTCGATGTGTTTGGTTAATGACGCTGACATCGAGCTGAACTGGAACTGTCAGCCGTGTGAAACGCAATACTTACCCAGATAAGGGTAATCATTTCACGTCAGCTCACCTCTGGGCAACCTGCTAGTCGGGCGAGTGTTTATCGAGAGCCACAGTGGGAGAAGAGCGGAGGGCAACCGGAAGCTCTGAGTGTGTCGTCAGCGGCGCGCCCCCGTCTTATCTGAGCGGCGTCCTGTGACGGCGCCCCCACGTCCGCCCACCACGCCAGACGTACCTTGGCGTGGGCGTGGGCGTAGGCGTGGGCGGACCAGGACCCTCTGCTAAATCCGCCAGTACTCCCCAATCCGATAACGCACTACTACTATTGTTATTTTCTTCGTGTCTTCCCCGCTTCCGTCTCGCTTTTATGCCACGTGCCCGTCTGCTTGGGTCGACAGTCTGCCATGCACCGTGCATAATAAGGGAAAAAAAGTAGGTAGGACGTGAAAAAGATGGCGGCGGCGGCGGCGTGCGAGAGCAGAGAGCTGGAACGAGCTCGAGATGTGAGGAGCGGACTTGCCCGCTGGCGCCCGCGGCTCTGGCAGACGGAGAAACACGCGAAGAATCCGCGACGGCGGCGGCTGCTTAATTTACTATGGATGCCGCCTCGGCGGCGGGGCGCAACTGCCGAGCTGAATTTTCGATCGACGGGGAGGCGGCGGCGGCGGAAGAAGAACCAGATTGGAATGTTGATTAGGAAGAAGTGGGGCCGCCTCGGTGGGTGGGGCGCGGGTGCCGGGCTAAAACTTCCTTCAGAGGCCGCGCCTCTGAGTTTTTAATATAAGACTTCCTCCTCTCGGCAAGGAGAAAGACGGCGCGGGAAGGAGGGCAGAAAGAAGGGAAAAAACGGAGCGAAAGGCGAGGAGGGTAAAGACGTCTGTCGGCGGAAGGCGACTTAGGACCGAACGCCACTTCCGAGAGGCGCTGCAGCCGTCTGCGGAGGAATCGCTGCGGATTCATTTTCAGAAGATGAAATACGACGGCGGGGCGCTGCGCCACCCAGCTCGGCGACTTTGAGAATCGCGGAATTTAGACAGCGTATACGTCGCAGGCCGTTTAAACAGGAGGAATGTTTGTTTGTTTGTGTGTGTGTGGGGGGGGGGGGGGGAGGCTCCTTGTAACAGCGCAAGTTTGTTTGACAGGCCTACTCCGAATTTCTATTAGGGTATACTGGTAGGAGGGCTATTCGGAAAGCAAAGTCCGATTGAGCACCACAGTGAATATCCGTTGAACTTGGCACAGATGTGTTGGGCAAAGTCCCTGGTACACCCTTCGCTGGCGTCACGTCGCTCTATCCAATTATGAGCGCTCTGTGAGTCTGTAAAGATGCCTAGAACAATAGTCTCCCGCCAAGTGTGAAGGCCTAGTGAAAGATTTCGCCTGATGTTATGCAGCCCACATAACCGTCATGCGCTTCCTTCTTCACGGCCATTGCCGCGGGGGCAGTGGAGATGCTCCTGCAGCGTTTTCGATGGAAAGTGATGAATCACCACAATGCAGCCCATAATTGGCTCCCTCTGAGTTTCATCTCTGCTTATTTGAACTTTGGCACACCCAGAGCAGCGCGGACAATTAGCGGAAAGCACAGGCAGCTGCATTCTACGACGAGTGTTTCTTTCCGAATAGAAATCGTATTTCGTACAGAAAGCCTCAATAGTGAAAAACAGTTTCGCTTCTATTCCCTGTGTTTGTACATGAATGGTACGTTGTTCTTAAATCGTTGCTGCCATTCCAGGAATAGCTTGGATATATTCATCTTTGAAAAGGAACATATTCGTCATGTGCAATATTCTGTCGCCCGTCCAGTAAGAAGTAACTATCCAGAGAACACAATCTAGTGGGTCTGCTATAAACACAGACAAAAAAAAAGTAACCAAACTTCGTTAGGGTCTGGAATATACGCCAACGTATCCATACGAGAATTCCATTGGTATATTATACCATGTTCCCTGGATACGGGTCTGTGCTACTCCAGACGTGTTACGGCACGGTAGTGCGCATTCCTGAAATGTATCACAAACGACCCAAATTGTAGCCAAACTGCACGTACGCTGTATTGGGGGGGGGGGGGGGGGGGTGGCTCTTTATTATGTGCGAACATTACGGACTTAGAATTAAATACAAAATTCGGAGACGGACAATTTTTTTCATTCACTTGCTGAGTACGATGTCTAGAAGTCACTAGTCACTGTACGCAAATGAGTATATGTGTGACATACAAGGCGTTACCGGTAGTTGTTTTTTTTTCTTGTTTTCTTTCTTTTTTTCCTCGCTAAAATAAGGCAGCGTGCGTACGGAAAATCAACAAGTACAAAAGTAATCAATCATAGTATCTGATACAGATAGGCACGCCAAAACACAGATTGTTTACATAATTGCACGAAGCCTGTATGGAAGTAGCTGTGTGAACGACGTTAGGACCTGGGTACATGCTGAAGAATTGCACCTGTGTTTAATGTAAGGTAATTTCGACGGTTTCTTAAAATATTTAAGCTGAAACTCAGTAGATTTACACCTGCACAATAATCACACACCTGTTGTGGAAATTGGAAATTTGTGATAAGGGCTATCAAACCAAATCGCTGAGGTCATCGGTCCGTAGGCTTACGCACTACTTAATCTAACTTCAGCCAACTTACGCTACGGACAACACACACACACACACACACACACACACACACACACACACACACCACACACACACACACACACACACACACACACACACACACACACACATGCCCAAGAGAGGAAGGAGGAGGGGGAGCTGCGCGAACCATGACAAGGCGCCTCAGACCGCACGGCTACCCCGCCTGGCACACCTGTTATTCTTCGTGTTCGACGAACGTCCGGGTCGCCCACATACGCGCCTCGTATGTAAATAAATTTGTAGAATGTTGAAAGCTTCAAAAATACGAGATCTGGGGCGTAGCCGGTAATTCGGGAGTACCTTTCGGTGCGTTTACGTTGCCTCTGGTAACAGGCAGCGAACACGAGTGTCACGGCGCGCCTCATTGTCAGCAACTTTCCTCTCGGTAATTAATTTCAGCAAACTTATGCGTTGGTTGCTTTGCGCGTGCCGCTCTTGCACCGTGATTCGTTCCCTAGAAGTTTCACTACAATGTCTCTACATTGTTAATGACCACGCTCAGAGGGACAAGTTGCAACGCCAAAGCTATCCACACAGGCACACGAGGGCCGTACACACTGCGAAGCCGCGTAGACAGCTGTGGGTGTCGTAGGCGCGGCTGCTCCAGCTGAACCAGCACTTCATGTTCACCTAAGTGGCTTTCCGGCAAGTGTGAAACACAGCTGAGATTGTTGTTAAGAAATGCTTTAATTTGCGCTAACTTTAACATTCCAGGAACATCTTCAGGTGACGGGTGTATAGGACTTCACAGAGCGCATCGGTACTCACGGTTTTTTGCCAGTGCTCATGATAAAACCTACTGAAACTGTTTTCATATGTAACAAAGCACTCCGAGACGTCCCAGACGGCTGTCACCTGAAGGTGTTCCATGAACTTAACCGGTAAACGAAATTAAGGCATTAAGAGCTATGGCTGCACAATACAAGATTTGCATGAAATTTTTTTATCCGCCTTTAATCTAGTCAGAATGAAAAAATTCTCCTTATCCAAAGAACATACCTCTAGGTCACCGCACACATACATTTCTGTAGTCAACACTCCAGCTTAAATTATGATGATATTGATACTTATACACTACTGGCCATTAA
This sequence comes from Schistocerca nitens, assembly GCF_023898315.1. Classification (NCBI taxonomy): domain Eukaryota; kingdom Metazoa; phylum Arthropoda; class Insecta; order Orthoptera; family Acrididae; genus Schistocerca; species Schistocerca nitens. Next base: position 638,590,956 of record NC_064621.1, read on the forward strand.
AATTGCTACACCAAGAAGAAATGCACATGATAAACGGGTATTCATTGGACAAATATATTATACTAGAACTGACATGTGATTACATTTTAACGCAATTTGGGTGCATAGATCCTGAGAAATCAGTACCCAGAACAACCACCCCTGGCCGTAATAACGGACTTGATACGCCTGGCCGTTGAGTCAAACAGAGCTTGGATGGCGTGTACAGGTACAGCTGCCCATGCAGCTTCAACACGATACCACAGTTCATCAAGAGTAGTGACTGGCGTATTGTGACGAGCCAGTTGCTCGGCCAACATTGACCAGGCGTTTTCAATTGGTGAGAGATCTGGAGAATCTGCTCGCCAGGGCAGCAGTCGAACATTTTCTGTATCCAGAAAGGCCCGTACAGGACCTGCAACATTCGGTCGTGCATTAACCTGCTGAAATGTAGGGTTTCGCAGGGATCGAATGAAGGGTAGAGCCACGGGTCGTAACACATCTGAAATGTAACGTCCACTGTTCAAAGTGCCGTCAATGCGAACAAGAGTTGACCGAGACGTGTAACCAATGGCACTCCATACCATCACGTGAGGTGATACGCCAGTATGGCGATGACGAATACACGCTTCCGAAGTGCGTTCACCGCGATGTCGCCAAACACGGATGCGACCATCATGATGCTGTAAACAGAAACTGGATTCATCCGAAAAAATGACCTTTTGCCATTCGTGCACCCAGGTTCGTCGTTGAGTACACCATCGCAGGCGCTCCTGTCTGTGATGCAGCGTCAAGGGTAACCGCAGCCATGGTCTCCGAGCTGATAGTCCATGCTGCTGCAAACATCGTCGAACTGTTCGTGCAGATGGTTGTTGTCTTGGAAACGTCCCCATCTGTTGACTCAGGGATCGAGACGAGGCTGCACGATCCGTTACAGCCATGCAGATAAGATGCCTGTCATCTCGACTGCTGGTGATACGAGGCCGTTGGCATCCAGCACGGCGTTCCGTATTACCCTCCTGAACCCACCGATTCTATATTCTGCTAACAGTCAGTGGATCTCGGCCAACGCGAGCAGCAATGTCGCGATACGATAAACCGCATTCGCGATGGGCTGCAATCCGCCCTTTATCAAAGTCGGAAACGTGATGGTAGGCATTTCTCCTCCTTACACGAGGCATCACAACAACGTTTCACCAGGCAACGCCGGTCAACTGCTGTTTGTGTATGAGAAATCGGTTGCAAACTTTCTTCATGTTAGCACGTTGTAGGTGTCTCCGCCGCCGCCAACCTTGTGCGAATGCTCTGAAAAGCTAATCATTTGCATATCACAGCATCTTCTTCCTGTGGTTAAATTTCGCGCCTGTAGCCCGTTATGTTCGTGGTGTAGCAATTTTAATGGCCAGTAGTGCATTCAGCCTTAGCTAGGAAATAGGCAGCCTACATTGAGACAGCGTATGCAGCCTTCCGCTCTGATTACATGACCGAGCGAGGTGGCGGACTGGTTAACTCGTATTCGGGAGGACAACGGTTCAAGCAAGCGTCCGCGCATCCTGATTTAGATTTTCTATTATTAGCCTAAATCGCTTCAGGCAGATGCCGGAATGGTTGCATTGAGAGGGCACGGCCGACTTGCTTCCCCATCCTTCCCTAATCGAATGGAACCGATGACCTCGCTGTTTGGTCCCCTCCCCCAGATCAGGCATCCATCTTGATTACGTGATGATGAACAATGATGTCCTTCAGCTTGAATGTCGTTCAGCGGATGTAATCACTCAAAAAAAAGCATAATTTCCACCCGTTGTTTTATGAAGCAGCAGAAATATTCGTAAGAAACTATGGCCATAAAATTCCATTTGGGACTGTTCACATTAATGTTTGTTGATTGTGGATGGGAGATGGTGAGATCTTATTCTGTTCTGCAGTTGGCGATTGCCTTGCAAAATGAAAATATGTCCATTCCCCTTTATAGTAATACTAACAGTGATAGTTTTTGAATTTATAACATTGATTCCCAGTATAATTTCTACATATGTGGCACATTGTATTTGTGCAACTGTTAACTTTGAAATTAAAATTTCTATGTGCATTCGAAGTGTGTGAATTATTTTTCGTGGTCCTATATTTCCGCACTAAAGTAGGAAACCTGTAGTTAAACTTGCTTTGTCTAGCAGAAGCTCTAATCCAAGAACAGGAATTCCCGTATTATTCGCTCTGACACGGGGGGAAGATTGCACCGCCCCAGACGAAAAACCACATTCAGGCTGATTTGTGTACCTGCGGTGGCACGGACTTAACAGAGTTGCCAATCTGTTAACGTCTGCCGCAGAACCTGACAATCCACTCTTTTAATATACCGACTTATTTAGTAATTCCAGTAATTCCTTGCCAGTCATCGGCCGACTCACGCCATTCAGGGAGTTCGCTAGTGGTTGAGAACCACGTCGGTTGCTGCGCAGGGACTCCCTCCTGCGAGAGGTGACGTGACAAACCAGTGATCATAACCATTAAACAGGCAAGGAGATTTCCTGTACTCGAGAATTTGAAGGAAAAATAGTTATTTGCTTAGATTGATAAAACTGTCGAGACACGTAATTTCTAGCTGTAAGGTATTGGGGAATAACAGAAGACTCGTTAAATTTTTGAATTGTAATTGAAATGGGTGCTGACACCTTTTCGGGATCGAATTTCTCGTTTCTGTAGCAAGGTGTCAGTAGCAGACAGTTGCATGCGTGGTGCGGCACGCACATTTCGCGACCGAGCCAGTGTGTGCTTTGTGTGTGTGCTAGCTGTAGTGTGGCGTGTGGTGGGCGAGCATCCCCCTGATTTGTTCTCTTCTGTTTTTCAGCAACAGCGGCCAGACCTTCCCAGACTGCTGGTTCGTAGCCTTCTGTATTGTCTTTCATTACGCATGCGCATGAACTTCGGTGATGGGCGTACCTCAGTTAAATACGTTCATTATTGTGTCGTGCTTTCTTAATTTTATTCCTTGTTTCGCTCAGTTGTTTCTAATTAATTAATAACGCTATCGGCGTATTAGACGTCGAAATGCATGCGAAACAATTTAATCTTCTTATTCTGCTTTCTGAAGAATTACTGCTCTGCTGAATTTTACGTTATTGGTGTTCGTAACGCACAAGCTTATTCGTCATAGCTTGACAGCTTCTCTTAATTTTTTTTTTAATAAGCGTAACGTAAGAAGCGGCGTTATGTATTTTCTGCATTACTCATAATTTTTACAGTAGCGCTGTGTGTGGTCTTGTTTGTGCAGATGCTCTAATGTGTTGCCATTATAGCTTTCGGCTATCTGATTCAGACTTTTCAGTGCTGCTTTCGTTGTCTCGGCAGGAATTTAGTTACTATGGAGTTTTGTAGGTGGTGGTACGATTTTCTGAACATGAGAAAATATTTCCACAGAATCACGAATCACTTAAATTGCTACTGTAGCACTGGATTGGCCGAAAGCCGACACTTCTCCACCGTCGAGACATGCAGATTCCCCTAAAGCAGTTTCTCCGCCATCGCGAGGTAAGATTGAGAAACATAACAGGGGAAAAAAGTTCGTGCGAAGGCGAACATTCGTGCATTCGATAGCTTTAAGTATGGCTCCCCAGTATTCTCGTAAATTACGCTGAGGCTTTCTTTCTTGCTTGCTCTTTTTCCACTGTGCTATGAAAGACAATAAACCGAAGGAAAATCGGTCCACGGCTAGTTAGTATATACATTCTCCTCCTTTAAACGCGAACATTTTAGGTCAGACGCAACTGGGAATGTCATGATCATAAATTGCAGCACACAAATAGATGCAGCCTGTCACTTCCATTGATATTTCCAATAAGCGTTTCATAGAATTTAATTATTCAGAAATTAACAAGGCAAGCGAACAATACAGCCAGAGATAAATGTATGTCGTCGTAATTTATATGAATCCGCCCCATATTGAGAAACGCTTACTGGAAAGATAAGTAGACGTGGCTTGTTACAGTTATTTGTGTATTACAACCAACATCCTCCCTTCCATAGTTTTCGGTAAGTCAGATGACCGCGGATCCATAGCAAAAAGAGCCTACTACCATCGTACGCGATAGACAGCCCGAGAGTGCAGTGGAAAATTAAACTTTTCTGAAATGCTGGGACTAGACACAGCAGTAGTATTGCCTCTATTGTATGCGTCCTGGTATCGGGTAGCGAACATCGGTGCTCGTTTAGATTCTCAGCTTATCGCCAGTCAGCGATTCAGGACAAACCTTACCGGGCACCATTCAGGTTAAGCTTAGAATGGTAACGTAATATGTAGGCTGGATGAGAAGGGAGTGCGCCGTGTTTTGCGTGCTGATGAAACCCACATACATCAAGAAGTAATGCTTGTACTCAGATTGGTACAAATTTTATTTTAGTCTCATAGCGTTTTCAGTTGGAAAAAGCCGTTATGTCGTGTTGAAGGTACCAAACTAAGTTTCACCGATAATTCAAACCTAAGTTACAACGGCCAGATTGACACATCCGCCCTGCTAATCTGAATGCTAATGTCTTACCTTCGCCGTATTCAAAAATGTTCAAATGTGTGTGAAATCTTATGGGACTTAACAGCTGAGGTCATCAGTCCCTAAGCTTGCACACTACTTGACCTAAATTGTCCTAAGGACAAACACACACACACACACACACAGGGAGGACTCGAACCTCCGCCGGGACCAGCCGCACAGTCCACGACTGCAGCGCCTGAGACGCGTGTGGAACAGGGAAGGGGGGAGAAGTTAGTGCTAGTAGAAGTACCCTCGGCCACACGCCATCAGGTAGCATGCCGAGTATTGATATAGAAGTATGGAAAGTGAACGGAAATATTCGACTTAATGGAACGGTTGTGCTAGTGTTCAACGCATACAAGACGCTAGAGCGATAAGTTCTGAAGTATGTTAATAGTGTTTGGTGAGCTCCTCGTGTAGGCACAACGGCAGTATTCTAATGAATTCAGAGACCCACTGCTGGTGTCCTGACAGCCCTATATAGGCTGAACAAAACTGAAGTTGTGATGCTCGGGCAATTGGAATGGGGAATTTGTAGAACAATCGGGAAACTCAGTTGGATTAGTTTAGAGAATAAGTTCTGGGAGGAGACCCTTTAGACAGCGCCCCAGCGACAACCGTCTACTTAGCACAGAAATCGTGAAGAGGCGGTTAGCGCGAAGGGAAGCGATTTCCTTCGCCCAATAGGGTAGAAAACCACTGAGATTGGTACGGAGTACCAAAGAGAGAACCGAGCCGTACTCAGTGCAATTTTGAGGTGGAAGAGTAAAATAGTCTGTCCTATTGTCAACAACATGTAGCACAAGTGAATGGCAAGTGTGTTTCCAAACAAGATTCGCAGTGTTCACCGTCGACATGTGATACGTCACACAGATATTTTCAGTGGAATACGGATACAAAGGAGGGCAAGAAAACAAACGAAATGCATTTACTCTGGCAGGAGCCACCAGGGACCGTGTGTCCCTTCTACCTAAATATTCGGAACATATTCCTGAACACCCTCTGAAGTGTTGTCTGAGTTCCGGTTTATCCTCTATACGTAGTTGATGTACTGCCATGTGTTGTCCAAATCTCACGTACAGTAAAATTTAAAATAATCCAGGCTTTGGCAGAAACGAAAAGCAAAAGAAGAAAACCGTAATACCTAATCAGGAACTGCTCCGGGAGACGACCCTACAGTCAACTGCTGTCCGAGAGGAGTTGTTATTACTTGAACAAACAGTCACGTCTGTTTCGCGAGTGCGTGTTCTAGAGTTGGCGTTTGCTGGGGCTAACATTGCTGGTGCGACGAATATAGATGATGCTATGCACATAAATTTTACAGTGGAGAACTCTGGACTGGGCGTTCAAAAGTATCGGACTAGGCAGGCGCGGTATGGTGCTGTTGGGCAGCATTCAAAGCTAGAACTTGGACAGGACCCGCTGTTTTCGCCAAACTCTGTATTTAGCGGATGTGAGACAGACACGTTTTTTCTGTCTCGCTACTCCTACGCTGTGGCAAGTGACGTTGGAATGCTGCTAGGCAAGTCATCTGCCACCAAGCATGATGGCACTAAGTTCTGATAGTGACTGTAGTAACTTTCAGATATCGTGATAGTGTAAGATGGTACCAGGCAGCGACTTTTCTAAAACTGATAGCCTTTCATCCTACTACCGTAGTCAGCTGAGCTAATAACGCACAAAAAAATTAACTTTGGTGGTGGTGGTGGTGGTGGTGGTGGTGGTGTAGTTTTATGAACTTTGATATAAAGATTGCACGAGATTAGCGTTCGATGCTACCACCGGATGGTATGGCTAGGAAATCGAAGGCACAGCAGACTCGCAGTGCTGTGTAACTAAATAAATTAAAAATATGACGTAGCGAAGTGGTGGTCATATGTAAAGGTTTATCATGGGGAGTCACTTCGATGTAATTCGGAAGGTGAAAGTTCCAGTAAAGCGTAGATGGCTAGGTTCACATTGAGGCCGCCTCTTTAGTTTCATAGTTCCGCTTCGCCACGGTGTGGTGTTTGTTTTTGAGTCTTTCTAGGTAAATACTAATCTGGTCTCACAGTAGTGACCGGCGCACTCTGCTGCAAGCCAGCTCGTAGTACCTGAAGAAACCCTGGTCTGGCACCTGAGCGCGTTAGACTTCATCCAGATTGAAGTTTTGCGTCGTTTTTCTAAATGACTTAAGGGAGAAAGGACACAACTGATTTCCTTCCCCATCCAACTGTAACTAGCGCTCCATCTCTAATAACTTCACCGTCGACGGGACAAATTACAATTTCCGTGCTCGGTATTCTGATTCATTTCGTGTATCGGTCGTCCTGTAAATAATTTCGTACGAGCAAATAATTTTGCACGAGCTGTGCTTCGATACGTCCCTTTTCCTTTCTTAATATCGTCGGATCGGTTCCCTTGTCGAAGAAAGTACTTTTCATAAACTGATGGCGCTTACATTTATCTTTGTTACTCAAAACTGAAGCAGAGCATTGTCATGTTGGAATATCCGTCGGTTTCTTAAATAAAAGGTATTAATACAATAACTAATACTTTTAATTATTTATCTTCGTGACCTTTGTCTATAGTGCATCATAAAGTAGTTTTCACGTCTTGGGAACTATACTGTACAACGAAGATTTGGAAACGGCTGTGGCAAATTTTAAGTCTCCGACGGTGTTACCCATTACGAAAAATCTGCGAGCAGCTGTAACCCTCTGCAGAAAAGCTCTTCCACATAACTGCCTCAGTCTAGCTAATGTTGTCTTTAACGATGTCCGGCAATTTATCATCTTAAATATTTCGATGTTCGGTAATTGTGTTGCAGCTCGTTAATGACAGAAGTATGATTGTGACGGTAATTGTACTCCTTAGCCAAGTACCACGTTTCCCTTTCTATTTTCATAACTGTGGCACCTACTGCTGTAGTACCGAAAACAATAAGTGTTGGATCCGTTTTCGCACGGAACACGGCTGCAGCTAATATACTCGCCACGCACGATTTTCAGAACTGACGAAACTCCACATGCCACGCTTTCGCACGTACCTCCGCGCGGCTTTCGGCGTTAACACGGAGACGCTTGCACGTCGATAGGAATGTGACCCTTACCTTCACTGCACACACCTGCGTGGTCCCCCTGAGTCGCGCAATTAAAACGGCACGTGTGAGGCCCGTTGTTCTGCCCGGAACCCGCCCGACCAGACAGCGGGCATGAAGCTGTAACGTAACGTAACGTAACGTGATGTAACATAAGGCGGCCGCAGGCCAGCTGCACGTGGCGCACAATGCCGCATTCAATTACGACTATCGCTCGACTTGGCGACGACACGCAGCCTTTCTGCATAACCGGATTCCCCAGATAGCGCGATAAAGCTGCTACTGCGCCAGACGACTGTACCTGCCCGGCTGCGCGCTTCTTCGCCTCCGCCACGCTGCCTTCTCCACAGTACCCCGAATGGCTAAGGACAAAAATGAACCGGTCAGTGACTAGGGAAGCATCGTAAGCTGTAAAGTATTACCTGGACCTCTCCTAGCTGCCATGCAACCTGCCATGCAAGTGCGATATTTCAAGTTTTCTTAAAACAGGACAAATGGCACTGCAACATGTATGTGCAGGGATTGGATAAAAAAGGAGACCGCGAGAAATGCATGCTTCAACAGAAATGTAGCTGCCAGCCAAGCTGCGTGTTGCGCTGCTGTATTCGACCACGAACGGCAGCTGTTCAGTGTCCTCAATACGTTGCAAGTGTCCGTCGTGTTGAGAACAGCGTCCTGTGTAGTTGTGAGGGCATTCATCATGTCAGAGCTAAGTGAATTCCGACGTAGGCAAATTGTCGGTGCGCGAATGGTGGGTGCTTACGTAACCAAGGTAATAGAAATGTTTGGTGTTTACAGAGGCACCCGCAGTCGGGGGGGGGGGGGGGGGGGGGGGGGGCGATGGTTCAAATCCATGTCTGGCCATCTTGATTTATGTTTTCCGTGATTTCCCTAAATCGCTCCAGGCAAATGCCGGGACGGTTACTCTGTAAGGGTACGGCCGGTTCCGTTCCCTAATCCAATCTTTGCTCCTTCTGTAATGACTCGTTGTCGACGGGATGTTAAACATTAATCTCCTCCCTTCTCCTCTAGAGGCACCGTATCGAAGGTTTACACCGCATACAGGATAAGTGGAAAAACGTCACCTGCTAAAAAAAAAGGAAGGAAGATTGGATTTAACGTCCCATCGATATCGAGATCATTAGAGGCGGAGCACAAGCTCGGATTTCATAAAGAATGGGGAAGGAAATCGGCTGTGCCCTTTCAGAGTAACCGTCCCGGCATTTGCCTGGAGCGATTTAGGGTAATCACGGATCATCGGACGAAAGTGCACGCTTAGTCATCGTGACAGATGAGAACTGTGATGGAAAAACAAGAGGACAACATCTGCGAAAGCCACTGCAGAATTTAATGTCGCACTCGCCGAACCTGTCAGAGCTCCGTGAGTAGGGAAATCCGAGGCGAGCTATAATTTAAAAACTATTCGTGAGTGATGCAAGGGCCCGTGGCACGAAAACGTGATTCCGAAGCCATAAAATTATGGTGCAATGGAAAAAGAGATTTGATCGGATTAGTCTGTTGTACATTATTCCAACTTTTGACTGAGTTTACGTCTGAAGAGTGAAATATGGTTGGAGGTTCTGCGGTGATTTGCGCAACCATATCGTAGTATTCCATGCGCTCCGCCGGCCGGAGTGGCCGTGCGGTTCTAGGCGCTACAGTCTGGAACCGAGCGACCGCTACGGTCGCAGGTTCGAATCCTGCCTCGGGCATGGATGTGTGTGTGTGGTCCTTAGGTAAGTTAGGTTTAATTAGTTCTAAGTTCTAGGCGACTGATGACCTCAGAAGTTAAGTCGCATAGTGCTCAGAGCCATTTGAACCATTTTGAACCATGCGCTCCATGGTTACTCTGCAAGCTGACATTACTGCCAGGGATCATGTGAACATTTTGGTTGATCAGGTCCAACCAGTGGTAACATTTTTGTTTGCCAGTGGTCATGCTGAGTTCCAAAACCATAGCGGCCCAGTTCAAACAACTTCTGCGAACATGAGGAGGGGGAGGAGGAGGAATTGTTGCATCTCCCCTGACCACCACAGTCGACGAACTCAACATCATTGACCGTTTGTGATCCGCTTCGGAGAGAAGGGCGCGTGATCACTACTCACATCCATTATCGCTACTTCAAGTTGTACTATTTGGCAGGACGAATGGCATAAGATTCTCTTGAACCCTATAAAGTCCCTGTATTTATCCATTCAGAGGCGACTAGAAACTGTTTCGAACGCCAGCGGATTTCCTACACTGTATTAGGCGCGGTAATGTCTTCTGATTTTTCTGTCTCCGTGTTTTGCCCAAACCCTGTATGTCAGCAGATGGTCGCTGCTCGGTGCATAGTTCGGCATCCATTTATAGAAAACGACTGCTCTTGATGCGGTAAGTGGTTTCCCTGAACCGCTTGAGGCAAATGCTGGGACAGATCATTTGTAAATGCACTGCCTATTTCCTTCCCAGAACTTGTGCTCCACCGCTCGAATGTGAGGTCCCGTCGTCGACTAGGTCTTCTATCTTTCTTAGTTCAGACAAATCACCTATAGATCTCTACTTCACACCAGTTGGGAACGAAACGGAAGACTACTGGAGGGAAAAGTAAAGAGAAACTAGATATTTTTGCAACTACGTGGAGGCGTTTAGTACAAATATAAAACTCAGATTTTCTCGCGGACAGGTGGAGCGGGCAGCTTTCCTTCCCTCGTGTGCCCTGACAGAGCTGCATTAGTATGCTCGGCACGGCTGCTCGCTGGCCATAAGAGAATTGCTGCAAGTGACGCTCTCCTCCGGTGATAGCCTACTTTCGCTGAACATACAAACCGGATTCCTAAAGACAGACTTTGGCCGCCTCAAACACGTTCTACAAGTCGAACCGGTTCCGTCGTACAGAATCCCAAATTTGATAGGTTGAATCAGACAAAGAAGTGTTCCGTAGTTGTACTGCAGACCAGTGTAAGTAGCGCGAGCTCCAGGCATCCGGAATGAGTTTCATTACTGGGGCGCACCTCTCCAACAGAGACCTCGCTCTGAAGGGTGTGCTGTTACTGTCAGCTGGGTATATAACAGGCCAAAGTGGAACAGTAAATTCACCCTATTTTGGCGCTTTAATTGGTCAGCGCCCATACTGCTGCCATTGTGGGAATTCCGAAGACGAAGCGTCTGCAGCAGTGTCGAGAATAGGTGTAAAAAGTATGTGTAAAAGTAGTCAGTTGCGCAATGGCAAGTACTGTAAATGAGGTACAGATCTATACTCCGCCCAGATTTAACTGTCTTGATAGAACATAACGTCTGACGCTTTTACTCGTTTGCTGTGGCGCTTCTGTATTTGATACCCACTTCCGACGACATTCTGGGGAGTAGGTGGTCAGTAAATTTATCCCATCGATTGTCTGATCCCAACAGGAAATAAATGTCTCACAAAAAAAACTTTGCCGAAGGACACTTTTTTGTGCACCACATACCTCATCGGCGGGGGGGGGGGGGGGGGGTGATGAGAAGTGTAGCTAGCGGACATTAAACAAGGCCAAGTGCTGCAACGCCTCATCACTGACATACCGTGAAGCTCAACATTGCCTTAATCCTGCCAATGAATACGATAGTACAAAACGACTTTGTTGGCAAAGTGATTTTCCATTTTTCTTCGACGTTTGATGCGGAATATTTTACAATCCATACTGCGAAATATGGTTTGCCATCAATTACTTCAAAAATAAGATGCTTTGGGAATTCCTTATACAGCGCGTATGCACTTAGTCACTTCTACTGAATGAGCGTGTGCCAGCAAAATCTTACTTACGCTTCTTTATATCCGTTTACGGAAGCCAGAAGCTATCACATGAGTGCCAAATGTAACAAAGCGCGCGATGTTGTTAGCGAGAAGACTGAAGATTATTGGGATCCTCGTGAGGAGTTAGAGATTACATTACATTAAAATAAAACACACTTCGACGTAGCGTGTTACGCTTTTCGTGGACGGGTGAGGGCTGTGTCAGGTAGCCTTAAACACAGACAGTGAAACAGTAATTTCCTGCACGCTCTATAAACCCATTGTCCCGTTAGAGTAACAGAAAAACCAATTTGATTGGGCAAACGTAATTTCCATTGGATGGGCACTCGCACGTGCAACAAGCAAAAGCGAAGCAAGTTTTTCACTACGCGCACCAGTTTACAGTTATAACGAATAAAGTGCAAATATGCACGGCTATTAAGCATTCCGGGGGTTTTAGCGCTCTTTACAAATCAGCCCATTTGGCTGTCGGAAGCGAGCGGTGTGAAAATTGCATCAAAAGTTCAGAAATAAATGCATACTAGCTACAATAGAAATCACTGAAAATATGACGACAGCGCACTTCCTGTCTATAGCATATGAAATAACAGCACTCGACGCACATATCAAAGAAAATATTGTTCTGTATAATCTTTTTGAAGGATAATGAGAGTGAACATCCGTGGATTACAGAATGATTTGTGATTGCTTATCATAATAAACTCCTGCATTACATTTTGATCCGTCTTCCTACTTCCGCACAGTGACTCCATCTTCAGATACTATTTTGCTTACTAAGCTAATTTGCTGAGATACTGAGGAAGTCGAGAAGGTGGAAGAGTGTACTCACGCGTGTGAACATCGGCGCCGTAAGGCCGGTCAACTGACGTGGTGAAGTTGTGTCCACAGGTCTGTGTGCTCTCGTGGTGGCGTCGCGGGCTGGGGTCCCACTTCGGGTGTGTACTTCGGCTGTAATTACACCTCTAGTGTGTCGTCGCGTGTCGGTACAGCGAGGAAAAAAGGTACCACGTGTATAGATGTGCAATGAGATACGTGACGTTAACTAGCCTATCCACACGCAATAAGACGTCGCTACATAGACAGCAAAGGCTTGGTTAAATGGTCTCTGGCCAAAGAAAACATTTAAGCTGAATAAAAACTAAAAGTGCAGATATTACAGGACGAAGATGGAAGAGTTACGTATTCCTAGTTCAATGCTTGTCACATTTTCCTCGTGGTTCTGTTCCTTGATTGTTGAGTTTCATGGTCCCCATTTTTTTCGACATATAATATGTATCCTTGACTGGACTATACTTTCTCCTGAATTACGAAGTTATCAGTGATAAATACACGGATGGAGATTGTTACCCACACGTTCTGTAGAAATCAGAGTCCAGTTACGGAAGTTGAACGTCGAGGTAGGCAGTTCTTCAAATAGTAGTGAGATGGGCTTTTAGGCTACCCCCACTCCCCCCTCCCTCTCTTCCCTTCTTATTCGATCTGCACTCAGAAGAAGCTGTAAGGAAAAGCAAAAGCGAATTTGGAAAGGGAGAAGTAGTAAAATCTGCTATGTATTCCAATGACATTGTGCCCTGCCAAAGGGATGGGAAAATGCGATCGGTAAAAAGACATATCAATATTTTAGTTCTGAATAATCGATATTTTTCCGTACTTATTTCGTCTCGGTCTTAACAGGTGTTTCTTACTTTTTAGTATAACGGAGTAATAAACCAAAATGCCAATTAGCCATAGCAGCGTACTATAATTTTTCGTTTATAGCTGAAACTTTTTTGAAAAGGAGAAATTTTTATTCATAAAATTTGCATTAGTTTGAAGTATTGTACTATAATAGAAAATTTGAAAAGTGACCAGTACTATTTTAATAACCGTGCCGACAGAAAGAGCAGGAAACACATGACGTAACAGTAGACACGGCATTGCTGAGACAGTAACTTGGCTGTCGCCGTGTGACGTGGCTTAAGGTGCGTCCGTACGTGCAGTGTGCAACACCGGGACTTCATTCGCTTAGTCCGTAACCAGATTTGGAGAAATCCGAATGATTGGTTAGTAGTTCCAAACTGTTCCACAAAGAAGCCGTGTGTGTGTGTGTGTGTGTGGGGGGGGGGGGGCGGCATGTCGAGGGAGGTAGCAGGCACCCCACGAGAGGTGTTTCGGGAAGCAGTAACCACTTGTAACCTGGAACGTGAACGTGGTACGCAATTAACGAATGCCAAGTGAAAATTGAAATGTGTTTATTTCAGTGGTTTACTCGTTATTAGCTGTACCCGGCCACGCTTTGCTTTGGTGCAGTCTGATTAAATGGAAAGAGAAAAAATAGAAAGCACACGTTTCCAATATGTAGCCTATGGGAATTGGAGATATACCCTAACGTCCTCCTCTCCCCTGTCTCTGTCCATCTCCCCCTTTCTTCATCCATCTCGTCCTCTTTTCCCCTCTTTGTCCATCCTCTTCTCTCCCCCCTCTCTGCCTACCCCCCTCTCTGCCTACCCCCCTCTCTCTCCTTCCCTCCCTCCCTCCCTCCACCTCCCTCCCTCCACCTCCCTCCCTCCACCTCCCTCCCTCCACCTCCCTCCCTCCCTCCCTCCACCTTCCTCCCTCCCTCCACCTTCCTCCCTCCCTCCACCTTCCTCCCTCCCTCCACCTTCCTCCCTCCCTCCCTCCCTCCCCCCACCTTCCTCCCTCCCTCCCCCCACCTTCCTCCCTCCCTCCCTCCACCTCCCTCCCTCCCTCCCTCCCTCCCTCCCTCCACCTCCCTCCCTCCACCTCCCTCCCTCCCTCCCTCCCTCCACCTCCCTCCCTCCCTCCCTCCCTCCCTCCACCTCCCTCCCTCCCTCCCTCCCTCCACCTCCCTCCCTCCCTCCCTCCCTCCACCTCCCTCCCTCCCTCCCTCCACCTCCCTCCCTCCCTCCACCTCCCTCCCTCCCTCCACCTCCCTCCCTCCCTCCCTCCCTCCACCTCCCTCCCTCCCTCCCTCCCTCCACCTCCCTCCCTCCCTCCCTCCCTCCCTCCCTCCACCTCCCTCCCTCCCTCCCTCCACCTCCCTCCCTCCCTCCCTCCCTCCCTCCACCTCCCTCCCTCCACCTCCCTCCCTCCACCTCCCTCCCTCCCTCCACCTCCCTCCCTCCACCTCCCTCCCTCCCTCCACCTCCCTCCCTCCCTCCACCTCCCTCCCTCCCTCCCTCCCTCCACCTCCCTCCCTCCCTCCACCTCCCTCCCTCCATCCCTCCACCTCCCTCCCTCCCTCCACCTCCCTCCCTCCCTCCACCTCCCTCCCTCCCTCCACCTCCCTCCCTCCCTCCCTCCACCTCCCTCCCTCCCTCCCTCCACCTCCCTCCCTCTACCTCCCTCTAGCTCCCTCCCTCCCTCCCTCTCTCTACCTCCCTCTCTCCCTCCCTCACCTCTGCTTTTCCTGTATCCTTTCCCCTCCCGTCTATCTCGTGTGTGTGGGAGTGCGTTTGCGTGTGTGGGTGTATGTTCTCGTAACAATGTTCTCGCTTTATATATATCATAAGTATATTTATATATTACATGCGTTAAAAATGTGTATATACGAGGTGTGATGGGAAAGTTTTAAGAATGGGCCTGTAATTGTACAATAGTGGTACTTACATGCTACTGTGTTAAATCTCTTTCAAAACAGTCCCCTTCTGACTGAACACACCGATCCACTTGTGGAAACGTTCCTGGAAATGTTCTTCCTGCGTTAAGGACGCTCTCCGTATTTGCCTGGATGTCTTCAACCGAGTCAAATCGCTTCCATTTCGGTGACAATTTCAGTTTAAGGAATAGCAGGGGCTCAATCAGGGGAATATGGCGGTTGTGGTTCGCACAAACGCTCAAGGACACATTTGTAGTATTCCTCGTTAATTGTCTGTCCTCCAGGGGTAAATTGATGGTGCACAATACCGGTAGAATCGAAAAAAGTCACCAACATTGTCCTCACCTTAGACCGACTTTGTCGTGCTTTTTTCGGTCGTGGTGAACCTGGAGTCCTCCACTGCGAAGTCTGCACTTTGGTTTCAGGATCGTATCCATACACCCACGATTCTTCACCTGTAATTTCCCTATTTAAGAAATCGGGATCATTTTTAGTCCCATTGATCGGTTCTTGGCACAAATGGTTCAAATGGCTCTAAGCACTATGGGACTTAACAGCTGAGGTCTTCAGTCCCCTAGATTTAGAACTGCTTAAACCTAACTAACCTCACACACATCCATGCCCGAGGCAGGATTCGAACCTGCGACCGTAGCAGCCGCGTGGTTCTGGCACACTTGAAGTCGATATTGTCTTTGGTCACTTGAGAATACTTTTGGGACGAATTTTGCAGACACTGGACACATGTTCAGATCGTCAGTTAAAATTGACTGAACTGCATAGAAACTTAAATTAAATTCATCGGCCATCTCCCTAATTGTAAGTCTACGATCAGAGAGTACTAAGTCGCGAACTTTCAAAACATTTTCACTCGTTTTTGAAGTGGAGGGACAGCCGGACCTTGGTTAATCTTCAAATGATTCGCGGCCGTTTTTAAATCTGTTGAACCAGACAAAAACATCTGAGTGGCTCATAGAATTATATCCAAAAGCTGTTTTTAGTAGTTCGTCTCAGAAGCTGATTTCTCGGTTTTAAAACAAAATTTCACACAAACTCGTTGCTCCGTTTTTACGTCCATTTTTACGCAGACAGAATCCAGCAACAAGCTCTAACAGAACTGCACTCAACCAGCTGCCACAACGAACTGAATAAAGGAAACTCAGTTTCCTGTCACAGGGCGTTCACGGACAAGGCAATGACTCACTCCCCGCCGTCCGTGTACCTGCCCGCCAACCAGTAAGCAGTAGCGGATCCATTCTCAAAACTTTCCTATCGCACCTCGTAGTAGAATTCAACGTTGTGCCAAAATTTCAAAGCAATCGATTAATAATGTCAGAGATACACGATTTTGAACAATACAACATTTACTACACCACTGGCCATTAAAATTGCTACATCACGAAGATTTGCTACAGACGTGAAACTTAACCGACAGGTAGAAGATGCTGTGATATGCAAATGATTAGCTTTTCAGAGCATTCACACAAGGCTGGCGCCGGTGGCGACACCTACAACGTGCTGACATGAGGAAAGCTTCCAACCGATTTCTCATACACAAACAGCAGTTGACCGGCGTTGCCTGGTGAAACGTTGTTGTGATGCCTCGTGTAAGGACGAGAAATGCCTACCATCACGTTTCCGACTTTGATAAAAATCGGATTGTAGCCTATCGTCATTGCAGTTTATCGTATCGCGACATTGCTGTTTGCGTTGGTCGAGATCTAATGACTGTTAGCAGAATATGGAATCGGTGGGTTCAGGAGGGTAATACGGAACGCCGTGCTGGATCCCAACGGCCCCGTATCACCAGCAGTCGAGATGAAAGGCATCTTATCCGCATGGCTGTAACGGATCGTGCAGCCTCGTCTCGATCCCTAAGTCAACAGACGGGGACGTTTGCAAGACGACAACCATCTGCACGAACAGCTCGATGACGTTTGCAGCAGTATGGACTATCAGCTCGGAGACCGTGGCTGCGGTTACCCTTGACGCTGCATCACAGACAGGAGCGCCTGCGGTGGTGTACTCAACGACGAACCTGGGTGCACGAATGGCAATAGGTCATTTTTTCGGATGAATCCAGGTTCTGTTTACAGCATCATGATGGTCGGATCCGTGTTTGGCGACATCGCGGTGAACGCACTTTGGAATCGTGTATTCGTCATCGCCATACTGGCGTATCACCCCACGTGATGGTATGGGGTGCCATTGGTTACACGTCTCGGTCACCACTTGCTCGCATTGACGGCACTTTGAACAGTGGACGTTAAATTTCAGATGTGTTACGACCCGTGGCTCTACCCTGCGAAACCCTACATTTCAGCAGCATAATACACGACCGTATGTTGTAGGACCTGTACGGGCCTTTCTGGATACAGAATATGTAAGACTGCTGCCCTGGCGAGCACTTTCTCCAGGTCTCTCACCAACTGAAAACGTTTGGTCAATATTGGTCGAGCAACTGGCTCGTCACAATACGCCATTCACTGCTCTTGATGAACTGTGGTATCGTGTTGAAGCTGCACGGGCAGCTGTACCTGTACACGCCATCCAAGCTGTGTTTGACTCAATGGCCAGGCGTAACAAGGCCGTTATTACGGCCACAGGTGGTTGTTCTGGGTACTGATTTCTCAGGATCTATGCGTCCAAATTGCGTGAAAATGTAATCACATGTCAGTTCTAGTGTAATATATTTGTCGAATGAATACCCGTTTATCATGTGCATTTCTTCTCGGTGTAGCAATCTTAATGTCCAGTAGTGTTTTTCGTTTATGCAGATTTCTCTTCACGAAATGCTTAACAGTGTCGACTGGTAAGTGTCGTGATTGCTGCTGCCGACCTTGCGAGTGGTGCTCGCTCCGGCGCCACGTTCGGCAAAGCTTTCGCTGAGGCTCCAGAGGAATGCGGAAGCGTGCGTGGCGGGCAGGCACGAAAACGTTACCGTACGTGGCGCCGAGTGGGCACCAGTGACGTCAGAGGCAGCAGGACGAGTGTCAGAGCTAGGACGCTGCGTGAGAGGGCGCGCGCCGTGTTGCAGCAGCAGATGCACGCGCAGCAGCTGCCGCACGCCGCCCACGCGCCGCCGCTGCCCATGATGCCGCACCCCGGGCCGCCCAACGCCGCCGCCGCCTCGCTGCTCGGCCTCTCCGGGGCGCTGGCCGCGCCGCCCGGACACCCGCTGGCCATGCTGGGCGCCGCCAAGCCGGACCTGCACCGCGACGACAAGCCGGCGCCCGGTCAGTACCTGCCCGTGTCTGCTCTGCTCTGCTCTACTCTGCTCTGCCACCTGCCGTCGCGGCCCAGCCACTCCAGCCACTCTGCCAGTGCTCACCAGCTCCCTACTCTAGGGGGAACAACAGTATACCGTTCCTTGGCGGCTAAAAACAAATCCTGATCACGACTTGCGCACACACACTCTATCTTTCTCTCTCTCTCCCCCCCATTCTCTCTCCCCCCCATTCTCTCTCCCCCCCATTCTCCCTCCCCCCCATTCTCTCCCCCCCCCATTCTCCCTCCCCCCCATTCTCTCCCCCCCATTCTCTCCCCCCCATTCTCTCCCCCCCCATTCTCTCCCCCCCATTCTCTCCCCCCCCATTCTCTCCCCCCCATTCTCTCTCCCCCTCCATTCTCTCTCTCCCCCTCCATTCTCTCTCTCCCCCCCATTCTCTCTCTCCCCCCCATTCTCTCTCTCCCCCCCATTTTCTCTCTCCCCCCCATTTTCTCTCTCCCCCCCATTTTCTCTCTCCCCCCCATTTTCTCTCTCCCCCCCATTTTCTCTCTCCCCCCCATTCTCTCTCTCTCCCCCATTCTCTCTCTCCCCCCCATTCTCTCTCTCCCCCCCATTCTCTCTCTCCCCCCCATTCTCTCTCTCCCCCCATTCTCTCTCTCCCCCCCATTCTCTCTCTCCCCCCCATTCTCTCTCTCCCCCCCATTCTCTCTCTCCCCCCCATTCTCTCTCTCCCCCCCATTCTCTCTCTCCTCCCCATTCTCTCTCTCCTCCCCATTCTCTCTCCCCTCCCCATTCTCTCTCCCCTCCCCATTCTCTCTCTCACTTCCCCCTCTACCCCCTCTCTCCCCCTCTACCCCACCTCCCTCTCTCCCCCCTCTCTATCCCCCCTCTCTCTCCCCTCTCTCTCCCCTCTCTCCCCCCTCTCTCTCCCCCCTCTCTCTCCCCCCTCTCTCTCCCCCCTCTCTCTCCCCCCTCTCTCTCCCCTCTCCCCCCTCTCTCTCCCCCCTCTCTCTCCCCTCTACCCCCTCTCTCCCCCCTCTACCCCTCTCTACCCCTCTACCACCCCTCCCCCTCTCTCCCCCTCTACCACCCCTCCCCCTCTCCCCCCCTCTACACACCCTCTACCCCCCTGTCTCCCCCCTCTACTCCCCTCTCTCCCCCACTCTATCCCCCTCTCCCCCACTCTCTCTACCCCCCTCTACGCTCCCCTCTCTCAAATACGCTCCCCTCTCTCTCTCACCCCTCTACACTCCCCTCTACCCCTCTCTCTATCCCCATCTCTCTCCCTCTACCCCATCTCTCTCCCTCTACCCCATCTCTCTCCCTCTACCCCCCTCTACCCCCATCTCTCTCCCCCTCTATGCCCCCCTCTCTCTCCCCTCTATGCCCCCTCTCTCTCCCCTCTATGCCCCCCTCTCTCCCCTCTATGCCCCCCTCTCTCTCCCCTCTATGCCCCCCTCTCTCTCCCCTCTATGCCCCCCTCTCTCTCCCCTCTACGCCCCTCTCTCTCCTCCCTCCCCCCTCTACCCCCATCTCTGTCTGTACCCCACCTCTCTCTCTCTCACTCTCTACTAACCTCTTGTGTTGAAATCTTACCGTCTCTTCTATATCTCTTTTGTTACGCAACCTCCCCTTCTACAATAACCTATGAAACCTCCCCTTAGTATTTCTATCTCTTGCTTAATAATAACAAATGAAATCTCCCCTTTAAAATTAATTCTGTTTCTCAATAATAATAAGTGCAATCTTCGCATACAAATTTAATTGCTGCTTATTAAAAGTGATTTAATGATTAATTCGACGAAACATAGAATGAGTCGTGGCCTTCAGTCGTTACCTGCAATAACCCAAAACTGCTCCTTACCTTTTTTACTGTTACTGGATCGCCATCTGACTGCTGCATCGAACTGCGACATGAATATACTTACTCTGTTTTACTATACTCGATTAGCTGCTGGTGGGATGTCATAGTAAGTGGCTGTATTTATTACCAAAGCTGACGTTATTCTTTAATTAATTTGATTGAAGTTAGGTAATTCATAGTTAAACTTTTTCTTGACAACAATAAAATTTTGCAAAGTTTTATGTTGATGGTTTTTGGGATGGATTATAATCAGTAATGCAGTATTGCTGGCAAAACTTAATTATATTCTGAAAACGATTCTTCATATATTTACTGTTGGTAATAAAATGATTTTACAAACGTTCAAATGGGACTTACTTTTTACAATAATCTTACAACTAGCATTGCGCAAACATACCTTCAGCAGTCTTGAGTTTCTCGAAAAAAAAAAATCAGTAATATTAGTTCCTCTTATGATAATAGTTAGCTGATGTCTCTGTACATCCGTTTATAATCTCTTGTAAATCATAGCTGGTGGCTGGCAGGAACACCGCTCCTCTCAACCTTTCGCTTCAGACCTGCTACCGTCTCGCTTACTACTGACTCCCTACGAACGCTAAAGTGCGGTCTCTCCTGCCAACAATGCTTTCTGGTGCAGACAATCCCTGCTACCATTACGAAAACGTGTCAATGCGCAGTCTTTCCCGCTCTTCTCTTAAAATGTATCGATACGCGGTCTCTCCCGCCCTTTTTAAAATTATACCAATGTGCGGTCTGTCCCGCCAACAATACTTTGGTGCAGACATTCCCTGCTACCACAATTATTTCAAAAATAACAAATATTAATTCTTCCTACTTAATCCTATTAATAAAATATAAACATCTTTCATAAATTGTGGTTTGACAATAGACAATAGAAATATACACGTCTTAAAAAGTTTATAGCTGGAGTAAGGATTGGGATCTCAATATGTGGTGTACCCAATTTATCTTTCACCGAGCGAGATGGCGTAATGGCTAGCACACTGGACTCGCATTCGGAAGGCCGACTGTTCAAACCCTCGTCCGACCATCCTGACTCAGGTTTTCCGTGATTTCCCTAAATCGCTTCAGGCAAATACCGCGATCATTCGTTTGAAAGGGCATCCTTCCCTAATCCGATGGGGCGTATGACCTCGCTGTTTGGTTCCCTGTCCCAAACCAACCAACCAATTTATCTTTGTTTTACTTACTATACCTAAAAAGGGAATAGTCCCATCCCCCTGAGACTTAATGGTAAAATGGCCCAGTAGACACACCGTCCGAAACTGAACACAGCTCAAGGATGAAAACAGCAAGAAGGTGCACTGAACTGCGAAGAAAGAAGCAAAATAGGTACAGTGAGCGGTCCAAGCTCGGCACGTGCGACATCGAGCGAACTGCGTGAATACCGTTGTCCTGGTTGTGTTTTCGCGGTATTGGACTGCTAAGCGAGAGGTCAGTGTTCAAATCCCTCTCATGCCCCCTTTTTTACACAAAATTATCATCTTTCCGTTCGGTCATCGACGTGTCTGTTCTCCTACATTTGTCTTGGCAACTGTTAAACTATCCATTTGGGTACAGAATATGAGTCATGTGGTAAGAATGTATTACCGTCGCAAGTGAATTTGATGTATTGTGAGAGCAGGCGAGATGGCGCGTAGATCTCTTACAGAAATTAAAACAACAAATAAACGGGTGTGAACTATGTTACAAAAGAAGAATTCAAGAGTCATAACTTCCAAAACGGAACGCAAGAGTCATGGCATGTGGTACTTGCTTCGAACAGATAGGAGGTATGTGCGTCTTGAGGTCCCTCCCTTACACCTCGCTGTTACAAACGGACTTAACACCACGACACAGACACAAGTTTGAATACAGCTATCAGACACATCAATGACTGGACAGACAGTTCAATCTTGTGGGAAGAAAAAAAAAGCGACTCGATAAAGATCTGGACACGTATCTCCCCCTTCAGTCCAACACCGTGCCCACATAACCACGACACCGTGGCTATTCGAATCCGCTCGATGTTGCACATTTTGAGCTTGGATCGTTCATTGTTTAGATTTTGCCTCTTTTTTTTTACCGTTTAGTACACCTTCCTGTTTCCATGCTTGCAACGCGTTTCAAGCACCATCTGCTCTTCGTCTGGCGTTTATCAATAAATGTGCTACTTGCAGAAAAAATGTCTGTCCAAAGTAGCCCAGAGGGAACTGGACGGGGCGTGGGTGGGCAGAAATCGACGTCCACCGATGCCGTCCGCTGGCGTTCAGCTGTGCCTTGTTGTGGTGACCGATGTCACAGCCTGTGCGGGATGCAGACAGTTTTCCGCCAGTTTTTACCGTCTGACAATCGTGTGTTATACTTTTATATGTTGACGGTTCACTTAAGATTCTGACTTCCCAAAGCTTCATCTGCATCGTCGGCACACAGACGGAGCGGTTTTGCAACACTACACTATTGCACTCCTTAATGTAACTGGCGTACTTCCACTGCACAAACGTTTCTCCGTAGATTTAAACAGTGTACCTTAAATACAATATGGCGGCCTTGCAATAAATTTAACTTCTTGCAGTGTGAAACGAATGACTACGAAAATATCGGTATCGCGAATATCGATGGAAGTAAATGATTATCCATAGTCATCCACATACTGCAAGGGTGCCGTATTGTATTTAAGGTATACTGTATACATTTATGGACAGACGTTGTTACAGCGAAAGTACGTCAAAAACAGTGTTACATTGGAGTGCAACCGTGTCGTGTTAAAAAACAATTCCGTCAGTGTGCCAATGATGCAGATAAAGCTTCGGGACGTCACAATTGAAAGTGAACAACCGACACATGAAAAGTACATGACACGGTTATAACAGCATAAGGCAAAGTATCTGCATCCCGCACGACAAGGGGGCACAGCTCGACGCCAGCAGCAGACAACACTGGACGTCGATTTCTGGCCACCCGTGCCCCCCCCCCCCCCCTTCCGATCAACCTCTCCAACAGGAATAGCGAATAAACAGTCCTACGTTAGTTCAGACTGATATTTTGTCTTCAAGTAGCATATGTGTTAATAAACGCCTGAGAATAGCAAAACATGCTTGAAATGCATTCCAAGTGTATAACTGTAATCAAATAAAAGTGATTGATTGCAGAAAAAGTACAAATAAAAAAGGTAAACATTCGAGATCCAAAACCCACTACGGCATGGCCAGGAAGTTTCATATCAGCGCACACTCCGCTGCAGAGTGAAAATCCCATTCTGGAAACTTCTCCACTTTTCTTTATACACGTTTACGCGTCGTCCAAACTGTGCGCCGTATAGATCTATGCTCCATGTAGCAAAATAATGGCTCTGACCACTATGGGACTTAACATCTGAGGTCATCAGTCCTCTAAAACTTAGAACTACTTAAACCTAACCATCCTAAGGACATCACACACATCCATGCCCGAGGCAGGATTCGAATCTGCGACCGTAGCGGTCGCGATGTTCCAGACTGAAGCGCCTAGAACCGCTGGGCCACCACGGCGCCCACACGTAGCATTTGTCTAAAACTAAAAGGCTTCTAAATTATTGTTAAAACAGACTGTTGCTCCATCAGACTCTCATGTTAGATCGTCGACCACTTCCCATCAACTACTAATAAAAGGTCTCCACCTTCCCGTGTGTTCAGTACGTTACTGAACTGTTCTGGTCCGTAAGGGAGCACAGGTGAAATTTTAGAGGTAACAAAATGTTTCGTCTCGGACGCTCTAAAGTATTCCCGGTCGCTAGAGCCGGGAAGCAGCCCTCCTTAACAGAGGCGGGGATCACGTGGCCGCCATTGATCCCCTTTGAGCGTCGAATAACGGAGGCCTTCTTGCCGGCACTTGCTGAGTAGCGCGGCGCGCCGAGTGGCGGCCTAAGACGCGCTGGAGAGTCCTGCTGCTGCTGCTGCTGCTGCTGCTGCTGTCCTCTGATGTCACGGCCACTCCCTCCCCCGCGTGACCGGCCCACGTACGGCGCAAGCGGTCTCCGGAATTCGTGCGCCGCGCCCAGCACTTGTCTGGCACTTCGTAACGACCACAAGGGCTCGTCTGTTAGGAAGGTGGAAAAAGGAGGGAAGAAGTGTGTAAATGCACCACACGAGAATACTACACGAGAGAGCCTTTGCTCACACGCCTGTGCGCCTACTTCTGTATGCTGACGGTATTACGGCATCGCCAGAAGTGTCGGGCGAGCATCGAGTATGATATATCTGCCTTTGTGTATCGACGGTTTTCAGGATGCTACTGTAAATATTCTTCGAAAGAGGGACTTGGGAGGGGGGGCGGCGACATTTTCATAAAAAAAGTGTTTCCAGTTCGACGTCATGAAATTGACTACAGAAGAATCTACAAAACATAGTTGAAAAGCTGCTTCAGGCTACTACAACGCTTCTCGATGGTGACGCTTTGTTTTTAGTGCCGTGTTTCGAGAATATAAAATTCGCACGAAGCAGTTTTGCCTTCTCGGTATTTGTTGTGATACAGATCAGCCAGCTCTGTTGTTCCCGCGCCGCGCCGCGCAGTGCTTCTCAGACTGGAGCCTAGCTGAGGAGATCACATTTCCGTCCGACTGTAGAATTCGGTCCTCAGAGCTTCCACCATTACAACTGAACGTAACACGGTATGTTTCCACTGTGCTGTGACATGTATTGAAAGAACTACTACTTCACCCGCAGAACAAAAATGTGTGTGTGAAATCTTGTAAGACTTAACTGGTAAGGTCATCAGTCCCCAAGCTTACACCCTACTTAACCTAAAAAAGGGACAGACACACACACACACACACACACACACACACACACCCGTGCCCGAGGGAGGACTCGAACCTCCGCCGGGACCAGCCGCTCAGTCAATCACCAGCAGAACAGCGAGACACACTGCCACTGGAGATGCTCCAGTATACAGTCAGTGTCGTTGTAGTCGGTACTTGTCAGGGCTCCTATGACAAACGGTTGATCGTAGGACAATATAACTTTGTGGAAACATTTGCAAGGACAGGCGGAATAGGAATGACGCATAAACTATTGACCCCTAGAACTTAGAACTACATAAACCTAAATAACCTAAGGACATCACACACATCCATGCCACAGTCAGGATTCGAACCTGCGACTGTAGCGCTCGCGCAGTTCCAGACTGAAGCGCCTAGAACCGGTCGGCCACATCGGCCGGCTCAAGACAGGTAACACTTGTTCAAAATGGCTCTGAGCACTATGCGACTTAACTTCTGAGGTCATCAGTCGCCTAGAACTTAGAACTAATTAAACCTAACTAACCTAAGGACATCACACACATCCATGCCCGAGGCAGGATTCGAACCTGCGACCGCAGCGGCCGCTCGGTTCCAGACTGTAGCGCCCAGAATCGCACGGCTACTCCGGCCGGCCGGTAACACTTGTTAATTGCGTACCGTTTCTGAGTTCCAGGTTACAAACGTTTCTCAGTGTAACGACTATTTGCATCCACGGCAGCCTGGAACCGCACTGTAGATACCATTTCACAATTGCTAGCAACCCTTCCGAACTGTGGACCGTGGAATATTCGGCTGTCGTCATACAGTCGTGCAGTGCTTGAAGATCGCACATTCCGTTCAGCATTCCCAGGGTTGGCAATGGTAATTTCAACAACAATTTGTGACACAGTTGGCCGTCAACCTCTCCCAGCAGCAATTCCCGAGTCACCAGTGAATTCCAACTTCCAAATCATATCCTTGAACCCCGGTGAGGAAACAGGACCATTCCATATTCCTTTTACGGATCAATACTCGTGAATAACTGCAGCAGTGCTGCTGTTGGTTTATCAAAACAGCTTTACGAGTAAAGCCCTGCTCACCTCGCCTAGACCAGTGCTGACTGTCCCTAACTGTAGTGCACGCTGACCCTTGTGTTTGCGAGGCCCACGAGAGAGAGAGGCCGCGGCGCGTACGTCACGGAGCTAGCCCTGAACTCGCTCGCTCGTTCAGCTCAGCAGGCTGTTGCGTTTCTAAACCTGTTAACTCGCAGCTGGGCGTGTAAGTACTAACGAGAATTGCATCTTCCACTGGAATCTGCTATTATGAAGTCTTACTGATTAACAGTATACAGCAAAATTTAATTTAAGATCAATACTCGATATAAATGGTATAACGAAGACTTTTTAGCATTTAGTCTCTTCTGCTTAACAGTACTCATTAAATGCTGGAAGTGGTGCCTTATGCAACTGATAATCATTTTAGCACGATTTGATTTTATTGTACGTCAGTACAGCCGTAACAAATTACAAGTAAGCCCACGAACTTCCCATCATAATAGAACAGTAAGATTCCATAATAGCGGATTCCAGTAGAAGATTCAGGTTTCGTCTTTACGGACACGCCTAGTTACGAGTTAACAGGTGTAGAAACGTAGTTTGTCTGCTGATTTGAGCGAGGGCAGGATACCTTCGTGACGAACACGCCGCGGCCTGTCTTTCTCGTAGACCTCGTCGTGTTTCAACCGTACGTCGGCGTGCCAGTACCGGTGACATTATCACACAGTTTGAATATCATTCCTACCAAGTCGAGTGCCCATCTGGTAAATAGTCTTCCGTCTACACTGGCTCGGGCAGTGAAAGTTTAATGATAGCCACCCTGCACTGAAGCGGAACGCGTCTGGAAATAAATAAACTGGATTTATACGGTTGGGTATTTACGTAAAAGAATTATTCTTTTAGAACCCACAATAAAATTTGTTCAAACACTTACTCACCAAAATTACTGGGATTTCACAATGTGTCTACGACCGTGATGTGGGAACGTGGAAATTGCTTGCTGTGCCCTGATATCGTCGGGAGGTGGCTTTACGGACGTTTCGGATCGCCGTGTGCTTCAGAGGATTCAGATGAAAGGCAGCTGGTGAACTCTGTGGTGACTCGTGCCCTATTTATGCCCGAAGAACCGTGGCGGTTCGCCGGGATTGGAGCGCGAGGGTTGCAAGTTGGAGGCAGAGAGAGCGGAGCCGGTCTGAAATGCTGGCCCGGACCTCGAACCGCGCCTGTCAAAAGGCCGCCGACAATAAGGCCGGCCGGAGCCTTTGTGGGCTGCA
The DNA here is from genome assembly GCF_023898315.1 of Schistocerca nitens. Classification (NCBI taxonomy): domain Eukaryota; kingdom Metazoa; phylum Arthropoda; class Insecta; order Orthoptera; family Acrididae; genus Schistocerca; species Schistocerca nitens. The sequence continues at coordinate 638,618,092 of NC_064621.1, forward strand.
CAGAGTGATGAAGACCTACAAACGACGGAACTAGGAAGAGGAAGAGGCCTTCAGGTCGACTGTTTATCTACCATTTATTGGGAATATTTCTTCACAGATAGGCAGAATATTGAGAAAGTTATCAGGTGAGAGTCATCTTTCGCCCTCCTTCCAAAATTTCATCACTGGTGGGATCCGTTAAAGACGACCTGGGCCTGCGTAAACCAGGTGTTTACAAAATTCCGTGTGAATGCGGCAAATCATATATAGGGCAAACGACACAAACTGTGCAGGAACGCATAGTGGAACACCAACGGCATACTCGCCTTCTCCAACCCACCAAGTCCGCAATCGCCGAACATTGTATTTCCACAGACCATTCCATGAATTACGACGACACAAAAATTTTGGCTCATACATCAAACTTTTGGAGCTCGATTATCAATGAATCTGTGGAAACAAGATTGTCTGACAACGAGACTCTCATCAATCGAGATAGCGGTTATCAGCTGAACTCTGCTTGGAATCCTGTTATAGAGAAACTTCGTAGCCGACGTAGTTATCTGCATAAAGATGGAAATCGACCTGACACCGATACGCCAGGTTTTCACAGTGGAGGGCGCGAGGCGCAGCGCACGGAGCCGTTACGAACGCGCACGCTGAGCAGCGCATGCGCAATGTCACCTCAGTACGGCTTTAAATAGCGGAGCTCAGCCCGTACTCGCCAGTACTACTACAGTGGCATTCACCTGAAGATGGCCAGAAGACTCTGCGCCAAAATATCGTGGCAGGAAGTTATTGATATCCGGCAGTTGTCCCGTGTTTTTATAGAGTTCAGTTTTTTGTGCTGCGACGTAATAGATCATAGGAAATAACCGAGTTACACCCACTGATTCTGCTCAAGGTGTTTATAAAGATTTTCCCAGGCCGAGTTGCGAATTCCCATGTGCCATTTCCTTTTTCGCTAGCCCCAAATTGCTGGCATATGGTTGAAGAACTTTCATTGCCTCATCCTGCCTTCTAGTGATAGGGACATGTAGGTAAGACGAGAAAGAATAAAAAGCAGCATATGCGCTGATCGTATGATGTGCTAACAGAAACGGAGGAAGATCCGCAGGCAATGATGGAAAATACTGTAAGTTTGGTTAAGGAATTTGGAACAATGGCAAGACCAAAATAATGAGAATCGCAAAAAGCAATGACACGTTTAATATATCACTAGATGGAATGGTATTATGGAAGAGGTTTACCAAATGTTTTGTTTGGGGTGTATGTCGTGTGGTTCTGAAACGTGGGCACTCAGAAACAACAAAAGTATTTAGAAAGTTAGAAGACTGAAGAAAGTGACATGGATGGACAGACTGAGAAATGAGGTGCCGAACAAGGGAGGAGAGGAACTTCGTGAGGGTCGTACAGAAGAGGGAAACGCAGTCGACGGGACACTCGTCACGTTGGAATTGTCTACAACAGAGAATCGTGGAGGGAAAAGAAGGAAAAACAGGGACAGCAAGGCGGTGCTCTGTTACGCTAACATGCGTGTAGAGACGAAGTGGTTACAAAGAAAAGAAGGAAGATGCTCGGGACAGAGGTATGGAGGACAGATTTACTGAAAGTAGAGGCATTTGAATAATCTCTGTAATAGGCTTTGTTTCGCTGCAGATTAAAGTAGGGAACTATCGAAGAGATTACGTGGTGAATTACATACTTAAAAAGTTGACCAGCAGATGCTGTGGATGCTTACTCAGTACGTCGCCAGACGGATCGAGAGCTTGCAGTAGGAGATGACGTAGACGTCTAACCGGTAATAGCTGTAAAAGTTTTGACAGTGGCTGAAAACAAAATTAAAACAAAACTCTCAATTAACAAACGGTGATGCTCCTCCGGCATAAGGCTTATTTCATGATTTCGTTAGACTGAGATCTGCTGCATATACGGGCAGGACTACGTTTAAATGAGTGCTCGTTGGAAAAAGTCGCTTCTCGACTGTACCACCACCGACAAGACCCTTTTCCAGTGGCTAATGTAGTTCGGCGAGCTCGGGCGGTTAAGAAAGAAAAACCGAGGCGGGGGGAGAGACGTCGGCGGCGTTTGGAGACACTGGGCGCTCGCAGCCGCCGACAAAGAAATTTCATTAAGGTAGTTTATAGTGCGAGGCGGCGAGTAATTTGCAAGCGCTGCCTGACAAGATTGAGGGTGACCCGGGGGCCCGGGTCTGCTGGAAGAAATTCCGGGGCTCGATGGGGAGTTGTCATAGCAACGCGCCGGTACAGTCGCGCTCCCAACACGACTGACCTCCGATCCGTACGGCGCCGCCGCTCCAGGGAAAGGGCGCCCCTAGAAGCTCCGTATTTGTTCCACAGGGCACTGTTGTTCTGCCTTATTCGCATATAGCGCCCTGCATGCGGCCACATTACTTGTTGGCAATACTACTTTGCCAAAACATTCAGTACACTGAAGCGACGAAGAATATTGCCAGTTGACAACGCAATTTCACAACGTTAAGACGTTGAAAATATAAAATAAAGCGTGTACCGCAATTATATTAACTATAACTGGCAAGAAACAACAAAAAAAACAACCAAAAACAGTAAATGAGTCCGAGAATGGCTGGAAACTAGGGGCGACCTCTTTCTCGTGTTAATTAACTGACTGAAATCAGAACCGAGAGCCCGAAAGATTCCGCAATTTTCGGATGCGTTGTACCAAAAATTACTAAAGTTGAAACAACATAAAACACACGTTAATGAAAAAAGATTACGATTAGTTTTGAGATGTTTGGCGACAGGCAGGTCATTCGAAAGCTTTTAGTGCTGTAATAGTAACAGATACAACTAGGGAAATTGTTAAGGGAGTCTATGAAGAAACTGTGTCCTGCAGTGATATGTTAAGCTGATTAACGTAAAACGTTTTTTAACGTTTTCAGATAAATTTGTGAGACTAGAAATCATTTCACAGACCTCTTCATACTGCATATATGTGATGTACTTTTCAAAATGAAAGCCTTTTTCCTCACTGCTCTGTAATTTGTCGAATTAATAGTACGTTTAAAATTTTTCAAAAAGCCATAAATAAATTGACACCGCTGTTTAGTGTGAATGTTCAGTAAGTCTTCACAGCCCTCATTTTAATTTTTTTCCGTATATTCCTTTGAATATTGATTTAACGGGGATTATTGTTTTTGTAGTACTCGATAAATTTAGCCACCAGTTCTTTGTTCAATTTAGGACGCAGGGCACTGAAGCGCGAACTTGTAACGAGACACAAAGGCGAACTGAAAACAGAAACAATGCACAATAACGCTCTGTGACCGGTTCATGAAGCTCTGTCAACATTTGAACGTGGAATATAGTCAAACCGTCAATACACGACCCCACACGCACAGTACGTACTGAGAATATTCAGACTGTTTTAGGGGAATCCGTACTGCTCGTCAATATTTCATGTAATGACAACATGTCAGGCGGTGATGGTTTGACAAAGTTATCGAACGTGTGAGGGCCGTTGATGCAACAAGACAGAGATGTTCGTACACTTCCGTACGCTCTCTCTTACCTCTTATCCCTAACCAAACACGTGATGGAGACAGTAGAAGTTTTGCACAGTCCTAGAAATGCCACATATTACAAGAGAACAGTGATTTTCATTCAGCTTCCTCGATCCCCTCTGTTGCACCTACATACTCTGAGCTGCAGCGACTTGCTGCTAACATAGCAGCGTATCTGTCAGCTCCAGAGATGTCTTCAGAAGAGCACAAAATACTGCAACGGCACTCAAAAATAGATGGCACTAGCGTCTCGTATGCCACGTCCTCACGTCCTTCATACACGCACCGCACATTTCCAGAACCCTTCAAACTAGTACGAGATTTCCGTCTGCCACCCGTACTCGTGAATTCACATTTACGTTCACTTCCATATAGTTTTGTGAAATTACTCATAGGCATGTAATCGATGTCACACGATCCACGAACTTGACACCCTTTTTTCAGCATAGGATTATGCAGCCAGCCGGTTTTTAATAACTGTTTAGTACATTGACCTAGGTTTCGACACCTACTACTCAGAATTTAACTTTGATAAACCGTAAAATTACATTGCGAACAGGGAATAGTCAGAATTCGGAGCAGCTGTGCTCGAGTCAAAAATAAAATAGAACATTCGAGCCTTTGCCAAGTGTGCCTAACTAGCATCTTCATCATCAGTCTGACCATTCCCTTTTCGCAGTGTAATTTTACGGTTTATCAAAATTTCATTCTGATGAAGACACCCTTAGTAGGTGTCGAAACCTCGCTCAATCAACCAGTTATTTGCAACCTGTTGGCTGTATAACCCTATGTTGAAACTAATATACGGTTGCTGAGTAACAGCCGTGTTTAAAACTGTGAAACTTAACACTGTAACCTACCGTTCGGTGACTCCTGTGCGTCCCATTTAAAGAGTGCTGCTTGAACTAAAAATATGTTTCACCCGCCTCACGTTTGGGCGTCATTACAGGTCAAAGCACAGATACGCCCTTGTTTCGGCCAAGTTTTCTGCCTTTGAAATCAGAAACTAATATCAGCGGTATAATGGACGACTGTAACAATCGTAGTAAAGCATGCGGAGAGCCAATGAAAAGAAGAGGGGCAAGTATTTCGCTAATACATATTTCAGATAACAAGCCTGGGGGGAAATTGTGGAAAAAAGGTGAGAATCTGACTAATGTGTAGCATCAAAATTAAATCTTTGTGCTCGTATTGTTCAGAGTTCGCTGTAGAGAGGCGGCCAGTGGTTGCGTATTATGCATGGAGAAGGAGAAGAGTAGGTGGGAAACTGTAGTCAACAACTCCGACTGGACGAGATGGCGCCGGTAATGCCAGGGCCCGCTGCCCTTAAGCAAAGGCCAAGGGCTGTGTCTAAAAGAATGCCAGCCCCGTCACCTTTCACAGTTCCTGGGCAGTAACTGACCGGGACCGAGCACAGCCGATGGCGCGACGTAATTGCTGCCGCTTCTCGGTGTTCCGGTAGCGCCCCGTAAGCAACGAGAGCGTAATAGCAGCCGGCTTTTACTGTGCATTTCAAAACATTTCGCTCTGGAAATGGTGCAATTTGTGGAACTACATTGAGATGCTCATTCACTCCTCTAGTTCGGGCTGTCGCCAAGTCAGCTTTCGGGACCAACGCCGCAGTATTTTACTGGCCGTGGTTCAGCCGGCGCTGGCACGCACGCTTCTGACGTCCTCCGACAAACGTCACGGCTTAATCGAGCCGATTGCACGAGTTTTAACGCGCACTGCGGACCACGGTCCAGTTTGTGATTAACAAATCGTGCAAAAAAAAGTTGTTCCGCTACCAACGGTTCGACCTTGAAACATATTTTTGCCATTTTCCTTCTTTAAAATAGCATTGTACAAACGACTCAATTGACTACGTGATAAACGAAATTGGTAAAATGTCTGATAATGTCATTCTGGTACGGGATCTTGTGTATGTGCACAAACGTGTGGAACAGCGATTGTTCGACCTGTAACCAACAGGTACGCCCACCCCATAACACCATAACACGGTAGACCTCTGCGCGAGCTTTTTTAATTTTTCCATTTGTCAACGTATAGAGGGGAAGTGGCTGGTGAGCGCGCCAGCAGACGGGCGTGTTTTTTATTGGGTTGCGCCGAACGCGCGAGGCAGAAATGGATCGTCCGCCTGACGCACATTACGCCGGCGTCGACAGAGCTCCGCTGGTTAAAATGTCCGTTAGCTTTGTTCTCGCGCTTCTACCTACTGAGTAATTTATAAATCTGTTAAAATATGAAACTTCCTTTTGCGTTTGGAACAGAAATAACGACAACCGGCGTTGGAAAAAGGCAAGTGATGGGGGTAGAGAGGGCTGTAGCGGACGAGTCGGCTTCAGTTATAAAACATTATTTCTCTTTTATCCGGCGCCGTCGCAGTGAATTTTTCATGTGGCCGGCAGTGGATCGGGGTAAGTTAATTCTTATGAAGGGCCGGGCGCGGGTGGCATTACGTTATTAAATCCGTACCGGCAGCGCGACGAATGAAATGTCACGAGGGCGCCGCATCGTGTGCATCGGCCCGCCGGCAGAACGCCTGCGCCGACTGCGCGCCCTCGGCAGCTCTCCTTGCTTATTCGCGCCTCCCTCGCTGTCGGCGACGTTTGTTTTTTCCCCGGTGGCCTCTGATGTAACATCGCGTATCCCAGGCTGCTGACGACAGCAGCACCAGCGACGCCCAACTTTCCTCTTCAAAGCGACTTAAATACGGCCTGACGTTTCATATTTACACTCCCGAAGGCGGGTTTTAGCTCAAAATTGCTTCTGTCGAACTTCGCATAATCTGCGGAAGTGTGTGTGGAATTCGATTGTTCTTTGGCCGCTGTTTCTTGTCAGAAATACATTGAAGAACCGAAGAAACTCGTACACCTGCGTAATATCGTGTAGGGCTACCGCAAGCAGGCAGAAATGCCGCAATACGTCGTGACATGGACTCGACTAGTGTCTGAAACATTGCTGGAGGGAATTGACTCCGTGAATCCTGCAGAGCTGTCCGTATATCCGTAAGAGTACGAGGGGTGTAGATCTCTTCAGAACAGCACCTTGCAACGCATTCCAGATACGCTCAAGCGAGGTGTTTAAACTCGGGAGAGTGTTCCTGGAGCCATTCTGTAGTGTGGGGTGTAGCATTGTCCCGCTGTAATTGCCCAAGTCCGTCGTAATGCACAATGGACACGAATGAATACAGGTGATCAGACAGGATGGTTAGGTGCGTCTCACCTGTCAGAGTCGTATCTAGACGTATCAGGGGTCCCATATCACTCCATTTGCACACGCCCCGTACCATTGAAAGAGCCTTCACCACCTTGAACAGTCCCCTGCCAACATTCAGGGTCCGTGGATTCGTGGGGTGTCTCATTCCCGTACACATCCATCCGCTCGATACAGTTTGAAACTTGTCCGACCAGCCAACATGTTTCCAGCCATCAATGTCGGTGCTTGACGGGCCCAGTCGAGGCGTAAAGCTTTGTGTCGTGCGGACATCGAGGGTACACGAGTGGCCCTTCGGCTCCGATAGCGCATATCGATGATGTTTCGCTGAATGGTTCGCACGCTGACACTTGCCGGTGGCCCACCATTCAAATCCGCACCAGTTTGGTGAAGGGTCGCACTTCTGTCACGTTGAACGATTCTCTTCAGTCGTCGTTGGTGCCGTTCTTGCTAGACCTTTTTCCTCTCGCATCAATGTTGGAGAGTTAATGTTTTACCGGATTCCTGAATTTCACGGTGCAGACGTGAAATGCTCGTACGGAAAAATCCCCACTTCTTCGTTACTTCAGAGATGCTGGTCCCATCAGTCGTGAGCCGGCTATAACATCACGTTCAAACTCACTGAAATCTTGATAGCTTGCCATTGTAGCAGCAGTAACCGATCTAACAACTGCGCCAGACACTTGTTTTATATAGGGGTTGTCGACGGCAGCGCCGTATTCTGCCTGTTCACGTATATCTGTAGTTGAATACGCATGCCTGTACCAGATCTTTTGGCGCTTCAATTTATATTATCACGCTAGGTGAGAACCGTATAGTGTACACACGTTTCTACTGTCGTCGAAGACGAAGTAAATATTCCATAATTCGAATGAAGAACAGCTGCCAACATGAGTAACTTGGAACTAGATACCCTCGGAGTATTGAAGCAACTTGAAACACTTGACAAAAGCACTGGCCAGTATTCTCTGCGCCAGCACGGAGGGGCCGGCTCCACGCCAGCGATTCCTGCTGTCGTCAAGTAATGTAGATCTGATGAAGATCTCTTAAGAAGATCGGACAACTGAAATGGGACCACAACTGTGTTTACTAAATAAATATTATCAATTTAGTAGGGAAAACGACGTTTTTGAGCATCCATTTCTTTCCTGTCAACAACTAGGAAGCTCTGAAAGTTGTCTTACTGTGTTGCTTTATCCCAGTGGAGCTGACATCAGACAGTAATCGTGACTAACGCACTGACATCCCCACGCTGTGGTATTTGAAAGGGCACGGCCGACTTCCTTCCCCAATCCGACGAGACAGATGACCTCGCAGTTTGGTCTCCCCCCCCCCCCCCCCTCCCCCAAAATCAACCCAACCCAACACTGTGGTCTCGACTTCGATTATCGCGTGGAACGCTTATTACGAAGACTAGAAGACTACAACGGAGGTGAGACATTAGACCATTGTGCGTGGTACGTCTCGTTTACTGCGTAATACGTTCTGTTAGCCTTGCTTGTTTGTTTACTTGCGAGTGCGGCGTAGACGCTATGTAAAAGGCATCGCACACGGTTAGGATTAATACGGTTTTAACCGTGAACAAGGCGCCAGTTCACAGCAGACTAGTGAGCAGTTTGCAAGTCGTTTCGACGACTCCACTGGGGCTGTGCGTTATTCATACCTAGAGTTTATTATTACGCCGTGGCAGCACGGGGAAACTAGTTTTGTTGTCAGGCCCTGCCACTGCCTTCTGCAGCATTAGCCAAGAAGCAAGAGCAGCAGCTGTGTGTGCAGTAAAGTGCTTCGTTCATGAAGCAGTGCAGTAGTTGTTTGTGCGAAACAGATTAGCTGCTGCTGCACGGTTGACGGCGAACGCGCTTCGCGCGGTTACCAGTTCGTATTTGGGCGACCCTCGAGACATAACACGGGATTAAGCGCTCTACATACAACTCGTTTGGCGAGTCTGTACGGTCGGGAAGGGAGAGCGCTGGTACTTGTCGTCACGGACCGGTGGGGAAAGGGACAATTCAGGTTCGCTCAGGTTCCAAACTTTATGCCACTGGCTGAAACATCGTCCCATATATCGCGTCCTTATAAGACGTTACTCCTAATGGTTTACTTAGCATAATCGCTCTTATTAAACGCTGTAGGTAATCGCAAATTGGGCAGTAGATGTATCATATTTCCCACCACGCGTCATACTGACTCTTAACACTCGTGGCCCATAACTCAGTGATTTGCAGGATGCGGCGCTATACGAGGCACGTTCTGAAAGTAAGGGCCGTTCGCTTACATGTAAATCTACGCTGAAAACAGAGTTGCACGAATGCAGTACCATCTGTTGGTGGTTTACGACACTACAGAAGCCATCGTACTGATTGAGTAGTCGTTAGAAAGCAGACAACAGTGGCCTCTTATTTGGCGTCGAGATGTTCTTAAAAGCGGCCGTGCCAGTGTGGATGACGAAGGCAGGAGCGGCAGCCCCAGCATCCAGACAAAACTGGTGGTTGACGCCTTGCATTACGAATCGTCAAGGCAAAACTCGAGATTTGTGTGTTGCTGGGTACCGGAAATGCTATCTGACAAACACAAAGTCAAGGGGACGAACGATTTCGGACCGTTGTCGACAAGTAGGAGATCATTTCCTTTCCCATATTGCTGTGGGCGATGAAACGTCACTATCCTACTCAAAGAAGAATCAGAATAACAGTCAATACAGTGGTTCCATGCATATTCGACAGAACCGAATAAATTCGAGCACACTCCTTACGTGACTCGAAAATGGTTGGCTAACTTTTTCTGGAACGAAGTCGCCCTTCTTTCGTTCGATTTCATTGGGCGTGGTTCCACAGGTACAGTTGGTGCGGTCAGCGATACTTCGATCAAATTGAAACTAGCATCAGAAATCGGCGATGCCGCGTATTGTTGTCATAATAGCCCACACCACAACTTACGTCCACACACAGCTGTCCGTACTAAGGATAGGATCCAGTACATCCCACCATATAATCCCGACTCCACGTCCAGCGATTTATTACCTCTTATTGGAGGTGAAACAGTGGCTTGCTCGAACTACGGTTTGAAGATTAATTAAAGACGGCCATCGTCAATTGGTTCAATTCTCAGGCAGAGAACTTCTTCGCAAATGTCTTGAAGAAAGCATGTGAAGCGTTGTCAGAAGTGCATAGAAATGAACGTTGATGACGTATAAAAGTTTTGTAGAAAGGAAAACTGCGAATAAAAGCTTTTTTTCTGACAAATGTGTGTTCATTTGAGCGAACGGCCCTTTCTGAGTACACCATGTAAATAGTTTGTAGCACTGCCTCCGGTAGTGATTCGTGAGAACAGTTAAACTGCCGTGTGAAGTTCTTATTTGTAAGTTTTTTAGGTTAGGTTAGTGTTGTTTTAACGTCTCGTCGACAACGAGGTCATTAGAGACGGAGCGCAAGCTCGGGTTAGGGAAGGATGGGGGAGGAAATCGGCCGTGCCCTTTCAAAGGAACCATCCCGGCTATTTGTAAGTCGCTGATGTGCTCCCTGGCGGTTATTTGCCTTCTATGTTCGATTTTACGAAGACTACTCTACGGCATTGGCACCTTATCTAGTTTGCATTTATCGTGAATCTCTCGCCCAGTGCAAAGTCCCAAGCGACTGGGAAAAAGCCCAGGTGACTCCAGTATATAAGGAAAGAATAGACCCGCAGAATTACAAACCAATATCTCTTCTGTTTGCTGTAGAATCCTTGAACATGTACTCAGTTCGAATATAATTCACTTTCTTGAGACTGAGAAGCTTATGTCTGCGAATCAGTACGGTTTGGGAAAGCAATGCTTGTGCGAAACTCAGCTTGTTCTCTTCTCACATGATACACTCAGAACTATGGGTGAAGGGCAACAGGCAGAGTCTATGTTTCTAGATTCCCGGAAAGCATTTGACACGGGGGGCCCCTTTGCAAGCTTTGAACGAAGGTACGAGCATATGGAATAAGTTCACGGATATATGAATGGCTCCAAGACTTGGTGAAAAATAGAACCCAGAGACGTGGGTGTCGTCAGGAGCGCCCCAGGGAGATGTGATAGAACTGCTGTTGTTCTCCTGTATACACAATTGATTTGGCAGACAGGGTGGGCAGAATCTGCACCTCTTTGCTGATGAAGCAGTGGTGTACGGAAAGGTGTCGAAGTTGAGTGGCTGTAGGAAGATATACGACTTAGACATAATTTCCAGTTGCTGTGATGAATGGGAGCTAGTCCTAAATTTGGAGAAATATAAGTTAATGTGGATGAGTAGGAAGATCAGACCTGTAATGCTAGTGTCCTGCTTGACACAATACAGTCGTTTAAGTATCTGGGCGTAACGTTGCAAAGCGGTATTAGGTGGAAGGAGCATGTAAGAACTGTGGTGGGAAGGTGAATGGTTGACTTGGGAGAATTTTAGGAAAGAGTGGTTCACTTGTAAAGGAGACCACATATAGGACGCTGCTGCGACCTGTTATTTAGTACTACTCGAGTGTTTGGTATCCGTACTAGGTCGGATTGAAGGAAGACATCGAAGCAGTTCAGAGGTGGTTTGCTAGATTTGTTATCGGTAGGTTCGAACAACAAGTAAGTGTTACGTAGATACTTCGGGATCTCATACGGGAACTCCTGGAGGGAAGGCGACATTCTTTTCGAAAAATACTACTGAGAAAATTTAGAGAACCGGCGTCTGAAGTTGACTGCCGAACTATTGTACTGCTGCCAGCAGACATTGCGCGTAAGGGCCACGAAGATAAGGTACGAGGAATTAGGACTCATACGGAGACGTACAGGTTGTCGTTTTTCCCTCGCTCTTTCTGCAAGTGAAACAGGACAGCTAATAACAAGTAGTGGTACAGAGTATCCTCGCGGGGTACCGATGTAGACGTGCTTATCGTTCCAGATACCCGTGGTTGAAAACGGGGATAGCTCACATTCACCTTCTGCGCGTGAACGCAATGTGATCTACGTTTCGGCTGAATATGTTGCACGAACATAAACAGAAAAAGTACATTCCTTCATTAATTGAAAAATTTGTCACTGCATGAGAGAGAGAGTATTTGAGACATGGAAACTTACATCTAACCTATTCAGTGTTATCTAGCAGTGCGTTCTAACGGTGCTGTCCTAAGTCGGTTAGCAAGATACCATTACAAATGCGTGTTTTTTTTTTTTTTTAATCACTGCCTGTAAAATCCTAAAACGAAATACATTTGTGTTGTCTGTACGAGTTAGGTGTGCGCCTGCTCTACGCTGCTGAGTCACCCTAATGTTAGATTCGAAACTTATTTCCGTGTTCTCTGTCTGTGACGTGTCTTAAACTCAACCACAGATAAGATTGCAAGTGACATGCGATCATTGTGCGCCTCGCTCCTACCCTCTTCCGTTCTCGCCTTTTATAACCTCCAGTTACGAGTACCATATCTTTGTAGCTGAAGTTCTTCGCGCAGTCTTCCAGCCCGTTGTGGCAGCAGCCATAAAGGGCCGACCTCCGTTATTAATCTTATTTTCGCCGTAAATTAAATTAACTCGGCCGCTCTTTGAAAGCGTTTGAGCTTAATGCTTTTAGGTGGAAGTGGGGGAGAGGGAGAGACTGCCGGAGTCCATTTAATGGAAATTAAACATCCATTGATGAAAATTAAACGTCGGCTGAGGAATAATTTTTAAGTTCGTCGGAATGACGCGCACGTTGAGAAATCGTCGATAACTTCCCGTGTTGTTCCTCTCGATCTAGGCGTGACACGACTGTACAATACAGCGGAAAGTCCCCACAGTTGCTTCCTCACGTTTTCTGTCACGTGACAGTAGTTGTTTCCTGCACTGAACATGCGCTGTGCTTTATCTAGCTGTGAATGTTCCGTTATCTCCGCCTCCGCAGTGAAACTTTATTGAGACTTGCGAATTAGTATTATATTTTTTATCAGGATTAAGGGACAAGGCAACACCCATAGATTGTTCTTTCGTAGCACGCTAGTCAAAGGTTTTCAGTAGTTTACAGAATGCGTTAGCAATTTGCGAAAGGCCGTTGCCGCTGTTGCCGCTTCGTTACGCAGTGTTTACACGGAAGGAATATGTGTGTAAACATATACCGTGCAGTGCGGTGCGCAGTATACTGTCAGTATTACACTGCACTATTCCTTTCTCGGATAGGCCGAGAAAATGACTGGACCGTATGCCTATGTAAGTGCCCTTGTGTCTCTCGTGTTTTTGTCGTGATTCTGGGATATACGGTAAAGGCGGTAGAATTTTAGTACGGTCTACGTCGAACGCGTTTTGTATAAATTTATCCAAAAAGTTTCCGTAGGTTTCCTTCCTAAGAAACACACGTTGTTACCATTTAGTGTAACTTGCACAGCCCTACCGAAGATGGTGGGACAATGGTTAAGACGTCAGACTCGTATGGGAAGGAAAGAGTTGAAGTCTGTCTGTCCACGGATATACGTACGTATGTTTTGCTCGGTTTCCCTAAATCGCGTGATGATTTCAAAAAGACACGCGCTTTCCGCAGCCACATCCCTATCCACTTCTATTTTGTGCTCTGCCTCTAAAGATCTTGTTAACGTGTAATGATACTTTATAGCCGTCTGTTACCGTCCTAGCAGCACGACTCCGCATTCAGTGAAACGTTTGCTGTGGAGACTGCAAACACAATGGTAATGCTCTTCAGGATATGTCGCATTGCCCTTTTGCTGTATGCCTCTTTTCCTCTTGCAGCTAGAAAAAGCCATGATTGTAACATTACCTAGCAAAACAACAAAATGATAAGGGTATTAAGCAAACAGCAAAATTACCTCCTGCGTTTGTAGGCCTATTCATTCATTCATTCATTCATTCTTTCTTTCTTTCTTTCTTTAACGATGTGTGGCCCATAAATCCACCCGTCAACTATATCGCTGACATAGGGAGTGAGACAGGTTGCATATCAACAGGCGTTAGCAGTTATAAAAGGGCTCAGTAAAAAAGAACTATGACTAGTGGTAATTTACTCGCACTAATAATTAAGAAAATTACTTCTAGATTACTTCATAAATGTATACTGGCATAAAAGCAACTATTTTGGGAAAAAATAACCTCTTCTTCTATTATACTATTCAGCTGTTGTTTCTCTCTGCTGTTTCAAATAAAGCGTATATGTAACTCTGTTTAGCTCTGTATAATGCTGTTATCAAGGTCTGCAGAAATATTAGAGTTGACCGCAATTGAATGAATTGGTGTAATAACCAGATAAGTCGCGTTAGGACACTTTCGAGTAACAGCCAAAATATCATCCAGTAATTGAAAAACTTTATTAATCAATCTTTTCGTTTTCCAACCTCCAACACACAGTATCTTACTACATCACCAAAGAAAAGTTTATTATGTTATTTATAGAACTTGAAAAAACTGGACTTGTCTCGCCCTTGTTTTTTAATGTAAAGTCAAAAGAGAAGCAAGTAATTAAAGATACTGCAGGTTACTGAAGTTGATGAAGAGTATGAGATTTTTAAAAATGGATACCCTAATAAGTCATAGGTGGTGGAAGTTTAGTCAGTAGTTCATTGTGCCTCTCTTTCTGATGAACTGCATGTAGCATTTCCGTCACAGATCACCTTATTGTAAAATTCCATGTATACACATGCAGACTGAAGTGACGAGTGGAAATTTGTACAAAGGCTAGGATTCGAACGCGCATCCGCTGCTCACTAGGCAGGTGCTGTGACCGCTACACGACCGTGGCACAGTTTCTTTGCCCAAATGCGCTGATTACGGTTGCGCGCCTCCCTCCTAGTCACCTACGCCTGTGTTTCAGTTCAGTGCTGACTGTGCAATTCCAATGAAGGTGGAGAGCCTCTGCAATACTGTTCCAGTTTAGGGGGAATACCAAGTGCGCTGAGGAGTGAATGTAATTTGAATTGAGAAGGCAGGCGTGGTAGGGTAATCCGTGCAGTTGTACAAAGCCGCTACACTAGGCTGTCGTGGTGTTCAGCACATCTGCCTAGCGAGGAAGCGGCCCAGGTTCCAATCCCGGCCTTCGTACAAATTTTCATTCGTCGTTCGAGACTGCATCTATACACATCATAGATGTCTGAGACTTGAAAAGGTCTCTGGTACCACTTACTCTCATTTCATAAAACTCCGTGTCTGAGGTTGGCACATACATCTCGGCAAGCTCCGTGACATCGCTATAAACCAGAGTGCACGTCTTCCGTTTTTTTCACGTGCCAGACTCTGACCGCTGTTTGGAATTACAAAGCACAAGCGCCTGACGTGTTTGGTTCTTGTCCCAAAGGCACGACGTCGACAGGTCCATTCTCTATGCTGGCGTGGGTCGGTCCCGAACACAGATGTTGTTCTTACACCACACGACAGAGCGGTTTTCAAACCGTGCAATGATGATGAAATATCATTTTCGGCCGAAAGTGGCTATATCGGGTTATTGCACCAATGCCTCCAATTTACATTCCCAAGTACAAATATTCTGATTAATTGTAGTAGATGCTAATGATGTATTCCTTTACTCTGTTGATGAATATTTGAAGATTTTCAGTTTCCTCTTCGATTTCCACTGGTAGCGTATTTTATGTTGTAATATGTTTATTAATATTCGTCTTTAAAACGCCGAATGGATAACTAAATAATTAAATAAAACTCTTGCATAAAAGTTAAAACTACGAGGGCTATCCACAAAGTACATTACGTTTTGGAATTAAAAATAAATAAAGTAGTGGAATTTTTTTATATATACAGATGAAAGCCACACTTAAATTCTACTTTTCTACGTAGTTGCCATTTAAATTAAGGCACTTATCGTAGCGATGGACGGGCTTGGAAATTCCTTCGTCGTAAAATTCGGCCGCCTGCGCCTTCAACCACGTGGTGACTGTCTTTTGGGACAGAAAAGGTGTGATTTTTCAGGACTTCCTGGAGAGAGGCACTACAATAAATTCTCAAAGGTATTGCCAAACTCTGCACAACCTCAGAAGAGCAATACAAAACAAGCGCAGGGGAAAGTTGGGCTCAAAGATCCTGCTGATTCACGACAAGGCCCGGGCCCAAACGGCAAATGCCACTCGTGAAGTTCTCGAATCTTTTAAGTGGAGCCGGCCGCGGTGGCCGTGCGGTTCTAGGCGCTGCAGTCCGGAACCGCGGGACTGCTACGGTCGGAGGTTCGAATCCTGCCTCGGGCATGGATGTGTGTCATGTCCTTAGGTTGGTTAGGTTTCAGTAGTTCTAAGTTCTAGGGTACTGATGACCTCAGAAGTTAAGTCCCATAGTGCTCAGAGCCATGTGAACCATTTTTTCTTTTAAGTGGGAGTTGTTTCCTCATCCGCCGTACAGTCCCGACCTGGCACCGAGCGACTTCCACTTATTCCCAGCAATGAAGAAGTGGTTGGCTATGCAGCGTTTTGATGACGACGCACAGCTTCAAGAAGAGGTTGAAGCCGCAGGCGGCCGAATTTTACGACTTAATTTGGCTCTCTGAGCACTATGGGACTTAACATCTGTGGTCATTAGTCCCCTAGAACTTAGAACTACTTAAACCTAACTAACCTAAGGACATCACACACATCCATGCCCGAGGCAGGATTCGAACCTGTGACAGTAGCAGTCGCGCGGTTCCGGACCGAGCGCCTAGAACCGCTAGACCACCGCGGCCGGCCTTAATTTAAATGGTCTTAATTTAAATGGGAACTACGTAGAAAAGTAGTATTTAAGTGTGGCTTTCATCTGTATATAATTTAAAAAAATTCCAATACAGTATTTATTTTTAATTCCAAAACGTAATGTACTTTGTGGATAGCCCTCGTATATTGTAAGCCCTAGAAAGGGATGTACAGTCTGTCAAATTTTTACTGCTAGTATTCTGTTTTTAAATTGCACAGTTCATTGAAAAAACACTCTCGTTGTTACCTATAGATACAGTTAGGGAGTAAATGTATTGGCACGTAAGTAAAGACGCGAGATGTTCGGTTATCAACTTCATAGAACTTTATTTCACGATTCTCCAGAAAAATGCATTTCTTCACTTTGGCCGCGTTGCATCACCAGATTATTTTATGCCTTAGGGCACTGTAGGGGGGTGGGGGGAGAGGGGAAATATGCAGAGAATCGTAGCAGTCTAGTTCACTGGTCGACATAGAAGGGGGACTTCCAAGTGCAAAGCAGGCAGATCTGAGTTTTCTGGCTGGCTTGTCGACCACCTGTGGGGCTGGGCATCTCACACTGCTTCTACTTGTTTCTTCGCTCCACGAACACACCCCGTGCTGAGACGGCTGTGCCCTCTGTGTTGCAGGAGCAGTCCGCGCGCCGTCTGCCGGCCTCAACGCAGCGGAGGAACGCCACGTGAGTACCCGCGCAGTGGCCGCTTTACGGTAGCCAGTGTTGTCCTGTGTGTACACCTGTAACTGTGTTCTTACAAATAAACCAACTATCACAAGTGAAACAAGTGTCGGCTGAGTATTCTGAGAAGAGTGCGGCGAGGAACTTCCCCTCCGGAGGTTCGATTATCTACCTGCCCACTTTCATTATATCCTGAACCACACAAGGTAAATCCCTGGCCGGCCGGTGTGGGCGTGCGGTTCTAGGCGCTTCAGTCTGGAACCGAGCGACCGCTACGGTCGCAGGTTCGAATCCTGCCTCGGGCATGGATGTGTGTCAAGTCCTTAGGTTAGTTAGGTTTAAGTAGTTCTAAGTTCTAGGGGACTGATGACCTCAGATGTTGAGTCCCATAGTGCTCAGAGCCATTTGAACCATTTTGTAACAAGAGTGTTAGTGAAAACCGACTGTGATGACAAAAACAAACACATTGTTTGCAAGGAAACTTTTTTTAATTGGAAGCAGTCCCTTTCGAATGTGACCCTAGGAACCCAGAACGGATCAGACGTTCGGTTACAAGGAGAAGTCGCTGTTGTTTGCTACAAACAGTTGAAAAACCATTCAGACTTTGCACACGGAAGTGACGTTGCACCGAATCCACGACCCCTGAGGGCATGACAGCATGTTATTAACAGACATAGTTAGAAATCTAGCTGTGACCGACAACATTCTAGTTAGTAGTCGCATGTGTTCATTACGGATTAGCTTTTAATCCATTTCTTTTGACGTTTTGCGGGTGCTGGTTGTGGGTTAAGTATTGCGCCGGTTTACTTGGCAAGTGACAAGTGAGAAAGGAGGCTCGTCGTGATTATCGACTGCACGCTCTGGTCAACAATCGTTAGGTTAATCAGCGTGCGAAGACATCGGTCGGTGACTGATACAGCCGTACCTTTTTTTCGAAATTAGAACGAATTATCGTGATGCCACAGTTTATCTACGGGGCCAGACATTAGTATGAGCTGCTTTTCTCAATTAACTCCATTAAATTACATATCCAGTTATTGATTGCATCTGCTTTCGTAATTATGCAGCCAACTACGTTAAGCAGTAAGAAATACGACAGTGTAAATACGTTTCATTACCGTCTGGAAATACGAGGGCGCGCTGAAAAGAAATGCTTCGGAATTTTTTATTCTGTTTTCAATATCGGCTGAGGCAATACACGTCAGACACGTTACTCGGTCGACTTGCCGCTTTGCTGACGCGAATTGTACCCCTCTGCCGCTAGAGGGCTCCGTACTGTGTGTGTCGTATCTATGTCGGTGCGTGAAAAGCAGCGCGCTGTAACTGCTTTTCGAATTCTAAGACTTTGCTCACAAATCGAACACCCTCTCCTTGAGGATGGCAATGACAGATCACACACAAGCGCTGCGACATCCACAGCAGTCCAACACATTGGGGTCACTGACATCGATCAGTCGCGACTTGGTCCCCATCCATCTCCTTCCAAAACTTAGAGAACCTCGACGACTTCACGTTGATACTGATGAAGCGGTGCAAGCAGAGATGAGGTTGTGGCCCCGCCAACAGTGTCAAACATTCTGCAGTGAACGCACTAACTGGCCTCATGTGTCGGTCATCAGGGCCACTCTGTTGATAAATATGTCGACTTTAAAAATAAACAACTAGAATGTTTTACTTGAAAACACTTTCGAAAAAATTGGGAGGCGTTACTTTTCAGCACGCCGTCGTAGTTACCCATAGTGTCTTAGCAAACAGTGAAGATTCCGTTTATTACCAGCCTAAGGCGTTACGGGACGCCTGTGCGATAGCATTGCACTCGAGATAGTTGGTCCGAATCCTGCTGGCTTAAGGAATGTTCGCCACCTATATTTGACTGATAAGAAGAGCAGACTTGGCTCCAGAGACCTGAATTAAATTCGGAACCACTGCACCGTGTCTGGTGGAGCGCGTGATACTTTTGGCTTTCATCCGTCTGTTAACCGCCACCCCGGTGCTATTCCAGAGGAGTAGGCTGTGTATCTGCACCGGGGTTCACCCTCGCCTTTCTCCCGTCATAATACAACACAAGGCTGACACCGCACTATGCACACACGCAGTAGTCACCTACATTCAACGGATATAGCGTCAAGAAGGGGGCCATTGTGACCGTCGGAAGAAAACCCTATCAGATAAGACTCTTTACGTTGCATGTCCATATACCATAGTCAACAATGTTATTTGATTATGTAAATTGAAGGTGGAGGGGGAGAAAGGAAAGGGAAGGAATTGATGTCAGTCGGATGGTGATCTTCCGCGGAATCGGCGGCGATGAGCGGAAATGCGAGCCGGACCGGAACTCGAACCCGGGCTCTCCTGCTAAGTAGGCAGTTGCGCTATCGGCACGTAGTATTTATAAAACGCGCGCTCCGTGGCCGATCCACTCTCCCACCTAGTGCAGTCCCCATGCTCGCTTATTTTGGGTTCCGTCTGGTGGCCGAACGATATTTTGCATCCGCATTGAAGGTTATGGATTCATTGCCTATCGAGGTGAAAGAGTTACACGAATCCTTGATGTGTGGTCTTTCTGACACTGATGTAAGTGATTCGCCTTGATGGGCATTGAATCCGCAACCTCTAGTGACTGGGAATTCGGCTCGGGCTGGGAGCGTGCGGATATAGTCCGTTCATTGGTATAAACACTGTGTCCAGATAGTGCAGTGGTTACCGCAACCGCCGCGTAAGCAGGAGATCGCGGTTCGAGTCCCGGTCGGGCATACATTTGTACTCGTCGCCGCCGATTCCGCGTGAAGTCCCAATGCAAATGACATTATCAGTTCCTTCCGTTTCCTTTCCTTTCTTCCCCTTCGACCTTCAGTCTATATAACACGTATCACAGTTACGGATTTCGTGTGACGTCTGTTCTTCCGACGTCTCCGAAAGAACAGACATCACTCATTCATAAAATGTTGTTTCAATTTTTCTTTCTGTCCATATATTAGTATCTTCCTCACATAGTAAATCTCTCTCTCTCTCTCTCTCTCTCTCTCTCTCTCTCTCTCTCTCTCTCTCTCTCTCACACACACACACACACACACACACACACACACACACACAAGCGTTTACTGTAGAATGTCAATACAAACGGTGTGCATTTATGCACACATATCCTCGCATTTTCATGCTTTTACCTAGCGGTCTGTGCTGTATGAAAAAAATGGACGAGCTCGCGGCATTAGACCGTATGGCTAGGAGCAGTTATGTTAATCGACAATGAAAGTATCTGCGGCAGCTGTGGATCAGGACGCATGCGATATAATTACGCCTCTCGCGACTTGTGGGAAGAAGTGCATTCGCAGGGCAAGCGCCGCGTGCGCTGGGCGTCGATCCGGGCACCCCTGGCTGCGGGGTCGTCAGTAAGGGGGGGGTGGAGGGGGGGAGGTGCGCCGGCGCGTGTGTAATGTCCGTTGTAATCCCGGCGGACAGGGAAGGGTCGCCGGCTGCGGCGGGGCGGCGCCGCGCCTGGTTGGCCAACCACCTGTAGGAATTAATTGCCTCCAGTAATTAACTGCCGGCTGGAGCCTCCAGGCACCGCAAGAAACCGCACCCCCCTGCTCCGCTCCAGCCTCAGCCGCGGCCAATAAATTGCTTTTCCGGCGGCTGCCGCCACGAAGTTCGCGCCTCTTCCTGCCGCTGCGCTCTCTCTCTCTCTCTCTCTCTCTCTCTCTCTCTCTGAGGTCAGACGTCTCCACGATCAAGTATTTGTCCTGGTAATTGTGTCTCGGCGAGAACATTGCGCCGCAAGAACCGTGCACACGGTGCTCAGCTATCGTCGTTTCGTTCTGTTCTGCTTACAAAAACGAGGTTGTAAAGATGCCTCTATCGTATCTGGCTCCCTCCCAGCATTCCTGATTTGCGTACCCCGTTCTTTCCTGGTACGTGGTTATCACTAGAGACCAGATTTTTGTGCACTATCAAATGGTAAAACGTGCATGCATTTATGCAATTGCGTATCATAAATACCAACTATGAGGCATCAAAACGATACAAATATGGTAGTAAAAGTCAGTTCATAATTAGTTTCATTTTCTTCTAAAACTGTACACAACCACGAATGTCGCCAATGTCCTGGTTTAGATATGAGGCTTCTCCGTAGTGTGTCATGAAGTGTAGCCATGTGACAATGTTGTTGCTGATCCGTCCCTTAAATGGGGTCCTTAAGATCGGCGGCCCCTTTGGTGCTATTCGCAAGGAGTGGGTTGCGTGCCGACACCGGATATCATCCTGTCGCTTTCATCATCATCATCATCATCATCATCATCATCATCATCATCATCGAACGCAAACATTACACATTACCCCCCCTCCCTCGCCCCACACACACTCTACATACATGTAGTATTACAAACATGGTAATGGAGCATGGTGTAAATACAGAAATAAAAAAATAAAACCACTATGTCTGCAGATTTTTCCGTCTAGCGAAAATACCTTTTTGTACTTCGAAAATGATATTTCTACGTCGCAAGGGGATGACAGATGCATGCTAAAGTGAAGAAATATGTCAGTACTGTGAAGTTGAAAGTCTTTCACATTTTCTCCACAAAATATTTTTTTTGTCAATTTCGTAACTTTCACTTTCTTCATCTTACTTGCTACAACTCCCAGTTCTCCATAGGATGATTTCTAATATTTTTCAACAAACTCTTCAGTAATTGTCAGTTATTTCACCAGTTAACCTGTGGATTCCAACTTCGTTATTGCCGGAGGCAAATGCGCGAAATTTCTTTCGATGTAAAATCAGGCTTTTCTTTAAATCTGTGTTCTCGAGTAGCACTTTCATAAGCTGCATTAGTGGCTTACAAAGTGTCTACGATCCGAAACCAGCAAAAGCAATTAGCGGACATTCACGTAACTCTTTTTCGTATTAATTTCCGGGAATTTACAATCTGTTACCGGTTTAAGTTAATTAAAATAATCGAATTAAAAGCTGCAAGCATTTATTCTGGTACACCATCTGGTTAAAATAGGTTGTGGCGGCAAAGCTAAATCTGGGAGTATATTTCTAAGTTCCACAACACGGTTAGGCGCTTTCAGGAATACCTACAATAGCAAAAAAATTCAGCATACAGTGCGTAGTTTAGTTAATGTTGTCAGAGTTATCGAACTGTTAGATTTTCTGCATCTATTTACCTGATTGGCGGATGTCAGCGTATTCATATTGCCATATTTTAGGCTTACTATTGTACCAGCTACACGATGTAACTCATGGGCTACGCATGAAACGTGATAGCCGGCCGCGGTGGCCGAGCAGTTCTAGGCGCTACAGTCTGTAACGGCGCCACCACTACGGTCGCAGGTTCGAATTCTGCCTCGGGTATGAATGTGTGTAATGTCCTTAGGTTAGTTAGCTTTAAGTAGTTCTAAGTTCTAGGGGACTGATGACCTCAGGTGTTAAGTCCCATAGTGCTCAGAGCCATTTGAACCATTTGAAACGTGATACATGCTAGAGTAAAATATTTTACCCTAATTCCCGCCCTTCATCATATACGGGGCAGCGTGGCTTAAAAATATGAACCCTTTTTATTTAAATTTATTCGGATGAAACCTATTATTGAGTTCCAATGAGATCAATCGAGCCCATCTGGGGCTTTTGAGCTCACTGTGAAATGTATAAACTGTAACAAAATTCGCAAATTGGCGCACGTTGTACACTTTTGCCGTATTCATATGAAAAAATCAATAAAATTTACAATCGTGCAAGTCATTGAAATACACGCACAGAGGCAAGAAAAATATAAATGTCAAAATTCACGCATTTCATTGTAAATGGCAAAAAATGAAAACATGTATGCAACATGCATTTACATGGAAATCTAGGCCCTCTTTATTATAGTCTGTATATTTTAGTTTTCGCTGTCAATGATAATTTGGAGACACAGGAAGCTTTAGTTGTGGGATTTAAAAATCTTCCTTCTAGAATACGAAAAATACACTTTTTTGTATTGGTTTCTCCGAACGTATGTGGCCATAACATCTCCTGTCTCTCTTTGTTTATGAAAATAAATGGCACATCTGGAGTTTTTTCAGCACACTATTTCTGTCTTAACGACTTTTTTCTTGCACTAATACTACACGTCAACGTGTGTGATTTGATTTGTTGTGTGCTTTTGGAGTCTGTAAAGTTTCTCAGCCAACAGTGCAAAGTAGGAATAAAACGTTCACTTCGTATTTGTTTTTCCTCCCAGAGAAATAATCTTTACACAGCGTGTGAAAGAAGTAGCGACGTTCGTATTTAATATGTCTTCCACTGGTGTATTGCAGTTTTCTATTTCTTTTTTCGAGAAAAATTGTTTCCAAAAGCATACCAATGGACGCGATCATAAGAAAAGCCCATTGAGAGCAACTAGGCTTCTTCACTGATGCACTGGCAAACCCTTCGACAAAGTAATAATTCCATCGATACTGTGCTTGCAATAGGCTACCTCCCCCCCCCCCCCCTCTCTCTTCTCCCAAGCTGGTTTCTCTAGGCAGGTAATGTAAGAAAGGCTTTGACTCACAGCAAACTAGAGCCGGTACACACTAAAATTCAGACTACTAGGCTAGTTCGACCTGTGAGTACTTAAGTCGAAACAACTACTACAAGACGAAACACGTATTCTGGCGACGAGAGAAAGATATTCCGAGTAAGTGAGGGGGATTAAAGAGTCGTCGTCCCAGATGCAATGCGTGAGACCTGCTGTCAGGGGCAACAAGCGGCCGCGACTGGGGGGAGAGACTCCGCAGCTGCCCCCGGCGACCTTATCAATCAGCTGAGCTCCCTGGGGCTCACCCTCCGCCATCTGCAGGGGCGGCCACCAAAAAGACGAGCTGCTCCCTCTCTCCTGGCGCCCCCAAATTGCTTTAATATGCAGCCGAGGACCCGTTTTTATGCGCCCCTCTCTGCACATTAAACACGAACAGAGATATTATCGCTTTTTGTTATCGCGATCAAACCCGCGTTATAACACTGTATTACCGTTATAGCCGGGCACTCAGATTTCCATCAGCGCTAATTCCACACGCTCCCCGGCCGCTCTTTTTGAAGCGACTAACCTCTCCTCTTTCGTATTATGCGCCGCGCCGTGTAGTCCTTAATACTTGATGACATCGAAATTGCCGCCCTGGCGAAACCTTTTATTTTGGTCGAAGCCGAGTTCTTCCCGTCTCCTGTTTACTTTCCTTCCTTCATCCCCGCTCGTGCTTTCAGGTTCGTGGGGAAGCCGTGATCCATAATAAATGTTGCTCCTTCAGTTGAGATATTCTGCCCGTAGCATTTTTCCCAAGTTCGGGTATAAAAAAGATTCGGGACCCCACTTTCCATTATTTGATTGAGCGCGCTGGGTGTCGTCAGACAGATGAAATTCTAGATTTACGTCAGCCTTGCAAAGTTTGTTGATTAATGATTAAATCGACAGCCGTAGATCGATATGAAATAAGAAATATATTTTCCATCGCCCTTACGAATTTAGTGTAAAACTAGCAGTGTATAGCGTTTTATTAGAAATACACACTGCAAGAAAAGAGTTGAAGAGCCTCCTTCTTCGACGCTATTTCGCCATATAAAGTTATTATTTTACAAGATAAAGTACCAGTTTAAGGGTTAACCGTATTAGTGAAGTACCTTTGTATGTCTTCGGTAACCGGGTGGCTTATAAAAATTAGTACAAGGTGTCATTAAATTTATTACGGATCGGGAATCTCCGAAGACACACACGCAGTAATTCTGAATATCGTCACAATTTTGTGACTACTACTGTTTGCTGAATATAAAATTACTGACTGATGTCGGTACAAGTTGTCGTACTTGTTTGGTCGCTCTTTAATACGTAACTGGCATACGTGCGAAATTGCGGCAGGCCCAGTTAGACTCTAGCGAGTACATCCTATGTTTAATACTTTTCTATATGCTTCGCTAAGTCTAGGTGCTACGTTCAGTTTATTTTAAAAAGAAGTGCCCGTGGGTATCGACAGATATGGCACCAGGTGGGTGAGTGTTTGATCGAAACAAAAGTAATACTATTTTTTGCAAATTCTAATCTTGCTTTGGTTATCACCTCTAGTATTTGCAGTTTGGTAAGTAATGCGCTGTACGGCCGTCTCCTCGCCACGCTAACAGAAACGCAGACGACGAAGTGAACGTAACCATGATTTGACTAATTGTAATCAAATCCGTTAACTTATAAGGCGGATGGAAACTGAATTATGAAGAACTGTGGCATATGGAAGAGAGCCAAGCGGGTGCTGTTCAGTCTGCCGAAATCTCTACGCACCTCGTCAGTGGAACAAGAGTAATGGCCCGTCCCACTGCAGGCTAACCTAGAACTGTGTTCACCAAGTAATGCAACACATTTTTTTCTGAAAGCAGGTTCGTTTTATTCAGGATTCCAATACACCATATTATTCCCCACTCTTTAGGCTACAACACCCTATTTTTCAACATAATCTCAATTCAATGCGACGACCTTACGCGACTTTATTGGGAGGGCGTGTATGCGCGCATTGTACCATTCCCCTGGTCGACTTTAAAGACAGCATCTTGCTGCATCAATAATATTCCCACCACCCATGCACTGCTTTGTGCGCAGTGCTCCCTTCATTGGGTCAAACAGATGGAAGTCGAAAGGTGCGAGATCTGGGCAGGAAGAACACTACAGTGAAGTTTTGTGAGCTGCTCTCGAACTTGGAAGAGGCGTTGCAGTGTCGTGCAGAAAAAGTTCGTTTGCAGTTTTTGTGACAACGAAGGCGCTGAAACCTTGTTGCGATGAGGACAGACCCACCGTGCTTCTGTACACTGCCAGGTCTCAGTAGCGCCTATTAATCTACGATGGGTTGATTTTCCGCCAAAATAAACTCAATGAGAGCGCTCCGCTCGGAATACACCTCCGTTCCAGACGTTTTGAAGTCTGCATAAAGCGCTACCAGCTATCGGAACTTCGTGAAACTATAGGGACTGAGGCGGGAATATTTCACTATGTCCCTAAAGAAATTCTACTTTTTTCCATGCGCAATTGGCTGAGAAAAAGTGTCGCATTACTCATAGAATGCCCCCCGTACTACAACCGTTTGACATTCGAACAAACGTAGTTTGCAACTGTTTCAGGTTGTAATCTTACAGACCACCGATAGCTGTCTGAAATGTAAGCGTAAATTGCGAGCAAATACTGCGTGGAAACTGTAACTGTAATGAGTTATGGTAGATTTTTCGATGCAGGAATGAACTCACTGCTCTTGTTCCGTAGCGAAACTAACAATTCTCGCCGAAATGTTCACAATAATTGATTTTCACATGCGTGAAACTTTGATCCTAATTAATTCTGCGCAAGCCTTCTACTGTGGCCAACAGCCAGAGCTTCAAAGACGCTTAACTGTTGTGCGCCAGTGTGCCACGCCCCTAGAGAAGTGGTCCAACAGAAGGCACTGGATCGCATTCGGTTGTTCAAATCCCTGTTGAGATTTCCCGCGACTTCCCTAAATCAGTTAAGGTAAATTCCGGAATGGTAAAGGTTTCGTCATTCTTCCCCAGTCAAAGCATGTGGTCCGTCACTAATGACATTCTCGCAGGTGGGACGGTGAACTCCACACTGCCTTTTCCCACCGTTCCTTCCAATGCACCGCGGCCGGAATTGTCCTCACTTGTTCATTTCGGAAGCCGAAAGGGCTGCGCAGTTTTTTTTAAACCCCGGCGCGCAATTCGTCCTGGCATTTGCAGCTCTCTGTTTGGAAACAGCGTCGCAAAGTGAATTTTTACGAAAGCATTTTATCCTGGACTGCATAATGTATCAAGCAATCGAATTTCGAATCGTTTACGTGCCGTATTCACTGCTGCGCTTTTAAAGCAATAATTGAAGCCAGCAGGTGGCTCCCCATTTTCCACAGAACGTGTACTGACACAGTGTGAGCGGAGACACCTCGGTACACAGTAAGCGCACAACCGCACACCTGAGCAGCTGTCCTCGTGCAGCTACTGGAAGTGCAGAACACGTCCAAGTAATAACGCTGCACTCGGTTCTAAGCGTTTTAAAACAGATGCTCGATCAGCTCGCAAACTCTTCCCGTTATGAAGTCTTCTTTTGCCAATCGCAACACATTAACAAGCTAATGCGGTGTAGGGAAATCGCTGGCATTCAAAACAGCCTCCAGTCGTTTCGGAATGGATAAGTTCAATTACTCTGTGGTTTTCAAGAGAATCTTGTAGCAGTCTTCTTACAAAAGCGGCGGTTCAGGTAACGATGACAGTGAAAATCCATTACGCATCCTTCTCTCCAAAGTAGACCACGGGCTCAGGAACACGAAGTGTCTCAAAAAGGACTTTACAACTTCGAAAATACGCATAAATTAATTTGTACTATCAATAGAGTGATTGTAGTGTCAGTTTGTAGTGAAATACGTAAAGTTGTCTCTCGCGTAGTTCGCTAGTGCCGAATCGCACCGTAAGGAGCGCTAGCGGCAGTTGCTTTAAAGATGGCTACCTTCACTGGAGCCGAGCGTGCTAGCCGTGTAGTTTGGTTTGAAGAATCGAAGTCGGCGACAACAGTTCAGCGTAATTTGCGTACGAAGTACGCTAAAGATCCTCCTAGTAGGCCTAGAATTTACGAGTGCCGTAAATGTTTCGTAGAAACAGGGTGCTTGGTAAGACACGGGAAACCATCGGGGCGTCCAAGCACATGTGACAATTTCGGTGAGTGAGGGAGACAACGTTTTGTTAACAGCCCTACTATATCGACCCTGCGAGCATTTCGCGAACTGCAGATCGCACGTACGACTGTTTGGCGTGTGTTAAGAAACCGTTGTATTTGAACCGCACCGCCGTACTAGGCAAGGTCCTAGTGGAGGTGGTTTTCCGTTGCCTTCCTCCGACCGTAATAATGAATGATGATGATGACGACGACACAGCACCACCCAATCGTCTCGAGGCAGGTGAAAATCCCCGACCCCGCTGGGAATCGAATCCGGGACCCCGTGCTCGGGAAGCGAGAACGCTACCGCGAGACCACGAGCTGGATCTTCAGTTTAGGGTTTTTTTTTTTTTAAAAAAATCTTGTTTTTCCCTACAACATAACACTAAACCCAGCTCCACATCTTCTTTCAATAAATTTGTATGAACTTTTAAAGTTGTCAAGTCCATTTTGAAACACCCTGTATTGGGGAGACGCGACAATTCATCCTCGGAAAACCAGCCGCGGACGAGGCGAACTGTGTGAAGGGAGGAACACAGCATCGCTATCAGGGAAATGGACGTGATCAGCCGAAATGGTTGTGTAGTCCTTCACAGTAACGCGACCTTGCAGGTTGACGAAGTGCCCACGGAATACAACATTATGAATGACCAAATCATCATCGAACTCTCATAGTGTTTGTCGTGGGACGGTTAGAAGTTGGAAACAGTGCGAAACAAGACTCACCTGGCGAAATGGCATTCTTGCTTTGCTCCACGGTACGGCACCACCTTTAGTGTTTCTGTTTCGACCTCGGCTGACACGTGCAACGTATTGAAGACGCTGCACGGACGCCTTTCGTGGTCAGACACAGCAGCGCAACCTGCAAGCTGGGCTAGCATCCGCTATTATGTCGAACCATTCGTTTCTCGCGGCTTTTCCACGTTTTTCTCCAATCCCTGCAAGTAGCTGAAGTCTGCCTGAGAAGCTGGGGTCTTTACAAATATATCCGTGCTCAGGCATGCGGGTCCTGCATTCGGAGAAAAACTTTACTACTGCAACTGAAACCTCATTTTTACATCGATGTTCTAACTGGAAATGTTTGCAAAAATAGACATAATGTCTTATGGGATAACAGCAATCAGTGATTTTATAATGTTACTTAAAATCCGTCTTGATTGCAATTTTTTTTTATTCATATGACCGGTTTCGGTTCAATCAGAACCATCTTCAGATCTGTAAAAATAATGATACTAGTTTACTATTTCACGGAAGCAAATCTTTTTCATCCTATCTAATCAACATCAAATGTGCCAGAACGTACCTGATATTTCAGTTACGGGAGTAACCCGTCCAAATCCAGCAACTTTCATATGCTACGTCACATAAAATTGGTTGGCAGAGTGCACGTCATTTATATTAATTATAACACTGTTACCGACAGGTGGCATCTGGTACATTTGTTACATTCCATTTGCACATACTGTATTCAGTAGATCTTTTTTGTATTAAAAATACTTAATTAAAATATGTAGATGTCAAGGTTAAAATCTGTACTTGTCAAAATTAAAAAACCGTAAAATAATCATTTTTATACGATCTAAAAAGCATAGGGCGATTTATATATCTATGGTGCTGGTGTGAACTTGTTTTCCTCTACGGCCTGCTTCCGTGGTTCCCGCCATTTCGGTGTTGCGCCGCGGTCCGCCCAGTCGTCTGATGTCCATCGCCGCGGGCAAGAGGGCCGCGCAGGAGGGCCCCGTCAACGACGCCAGGCGCCGCACGCGTCTTCCAGCTCCAGCTTCTCCATCACGCACCATCTCTCATCCCTCGGCCTGGACCTCCACACGCAACAGTTGTCATCTTAGTAGGTCGTCATACATGCTAAAATAGGCGTTATGATTGAATTCGCTTTGCTCGTTGAGGATTAAATCCGGTTCTTTATTTTTGTGGGCGTATATTTCAATCTGTTCCAAAATGTTAAGAAACCCTCCTTTATGAGCTCTATGCAGTATGTCTAAATTGTGTTCAATGTTCGTGACTGAGTGCTTTGTCGCAGCCATATGCGCCCCAAAAGCTGTTTTGTGAAGCTCCGGCATAGAATATGTAATAGTAGGAATAAATTTCAGGATTCAGGTGTATATACGATCAAATGTAATGACTGCTGTAAACAATATATAGGGCAGACTTGTAGGAACTTTGAAACCAGATTGAGGCAGCACACCTACTCTCAAAACAAAACAGCTTTTGGGGCGCATATGGCTGCGACAACACCGAAATGGCGGGAACCACGGAAGCAGACCGTAGAGGAAAACAAGTTCACACCAGCACCATAGATATATAAATCGCCCTATGCTTTTTAGATCGTATAAAAATGATTATTTTACGGTTTTTTAATTTTGACATCTACATATTTTAATTAAGTATTTTTAATACAAAAAAGATCTACTGAATACAGTATGTGCAAATGGAATGTAACAAATGTACCAGACGCCACCTGTCGGTAACAGTGTTATAATTAATATAAATGACGTGCACTCTGCCAACCAATTTTATGTGACGTAGCATATGAAAGTTGCTGGATTTGGACGGGTTACTCCCGTAACTGGAATATCAGGTACGTTCTGGCACATTTGATGTTGATTAGATAGGATGAAAAAGATTTGCTTCCGTGAAATAGTAAATTAGTATCATTATTTTTACAGATCTGAAGATGGTTCTGAATGAACCGAAACCGGTCATATGAATAAAAAAAAAAAAAAGAAATTGCAATCAAGACGGATTTTAAGTAACATTATAACTGGAAATAGTCCTCGTGCTACCGTTGTACGTCAGGCTTTACCATTCTGCCACCTGTGTTACAAACACTCCACGCTAACGCCTCAGTGAATCGCATTTAGTGAAGTCAGTCTTTTCCATCCGGTACAACGCACCACGTTTTTAGCACTGTGTTTTTTTTATTAGTTCGCTAATGACCTCTTGCGCAGTGTATTACATTTTCAGCAGAGCCGTAGAGTCCTCCCGATGCTCGAATTTCGACGAATTTATATTTTTTTCCCGTGACGCCCTTTTATTTTTTTATCACCTGCTATTACCCTCTCGTGGAGGCGTCAGAGGCCAGAGAGCGCCGTTGTGGTTCGCGAGCGTCTGTCACAAACGAGACACCGGCGGCGCCGATACTCAGCGCGCGGCACTCATGGAACCGATCGACCGAACTGCAGAGCTGGGGGCCGGAAAAAAAAAAAAAAAGCACGCTGGAGCCGTCAGCCGGGCGCGCGCTGCTCGTGTGACAAATTAGTCAGCGATGCCGATGTAAAACAGAGTTTTGAAGTGCGATCGAAGCGGCGCGGATGGGGGGGAGGGGGCGACGGGCGAGGGCCGTGACGGCAATCCGCGGCCCTTGTCGCACCCCTAATTGGGTTTCTGCTCCCCCGCAGCAGCGCGCCGCTGCCTCGGCGGCCATTGTGCGCGTCCGCGAGGGCGGAAGACGGATCGACTCGAGGGTTGCGGATAATAATTCGGCTGCTTTGTGATGCTGATGCAGACGCAGCGCCGCCTGCCGCCTAGGGAGGCCAAAGTCCTCGCAGCTCTCGGGACAGCCCGAGGCCTTCCTATCTGGCATCCTTCCCCCGATGAAGGCTGCCGCGGAAACATCGAGCCGTTGTAGGTAATGCTTCTGCCGAAACAGCTCTCGGGACAGCCCGAGGCCTTCCTATCTGGCATCCTTCCCCCGATGAAGGCTGCCGCGGAAACATCGAGCCGTTGTAGGTAATGCTTCTGCCGAAACACAGGTGGCACCAGAGCTTAAACCTCCAGTTACATGTGAGAACGTGCAAGACGAAGATTATGACCTCAGGCAAGCAGGACAACACAGAAATGCATTAACACACAACACCGTACACAATATAGTGCGTAACGAAGACACACAACACAATCTGTAATGCACTACACACTGAGCACCCGAAGGGAGAACTAAACAACTGACATCATAATAAGCAGCAATGAGAGCAACTCCACAGGGTACACGAACAGGGACGATAGACCAAAAAAAAAAGCGAGAGTCAGCAAGCACATGGCACAAAACCCACATACGAAGATACGTAAATATAACGTAAAGTAAGATTAGAGACATAAATGGACTAGAAAATAAAGCTATTAGCGCCGTATAAAATAAGAACGCGTACAGTAGAATCAAACAGTGACCGGTGATTTACTGCAGAGTTTCTCTCTAAACTTGTGCTTACATAAGTAGAATTACAATAGGTTGAAAAAATCTGATTACAACAGCATTACAAGTAATTAAAATTAGAATAATTTACCGTGTCATCTGTATGTAAAAGATATTGTATAAGCACGACCAGTCGTACCATCTAGGTGGCAGATCTCTGTAAATGACAGCAAATAAAAAAAAATATTGACAGAAAGAAACGATATTACTTTATAGTAGGACACTAGGAGGTCAGTACGGAAAATGGTTCTGTAATGTTCGAATAGTGGTTTGCAGCTTCACAGTCACGGCGATTAAATACGCGTGACATTGCAAAGCGGCCCGGCATGCAACAAGCAGGTACGGTTGATTGTAGGGGAGACGAATGCTCGACTCTGGTTTATTGCAAGAATTCTAGGAAAGTGTAGCTCCTTTATAAAGAAGACGGTCCACAGGGCATTTGGGCGACCCATTCTTGAGTGCTGTTCCAGTGTTAGGATCGCCACCAGGGAGCGATTCAGAGGTGTGCTGCTAAATTTGTTACCATTAGTTTCGGTTAACACATGAGCTTTCGGAAATGCTCCATGAACCGAAGTAGGACTCTGACAGAAGAGGATGTCCTCTTCCACGAATCACTATTGAGTTCCACGAACCACTATTGAGGTAGTTTAGGGAACCGGCATCTGTTGCAGATTGCGCGAGGATCTTACTGTCACCAACATACATCTCTCGTAATGACCACGAGAGGAGAAATGAGGGTTCGGACGGAAGGATATAGACAGTCGTTTTGCATTAGAAGCATTTGTGAGTGGAATAGCAAGCGCAATGACTTAATGTGTTACAAGCTAACCTCCAACATATACCATATGGCGGCTTTTGGATTACGTATGGACATGTAGAATGCAAGAGTAGTGGTGAACATGTTGAATACATCACATAGTATAAGTATTTACGGCTAATACTAAGAAGCGGTATGAAATGAGAAGAACGTGTAAAATCAGTCTTGGGGAAGGCGAGTGAAGATTTAGATTTCGTTGGAAGGGTAAAAGGAAAATGAAGTGCGGCGCATATGTAAAGCAAATTGCACAGTAGACGCTAGTGCAACCAACTCAAGAGTATTTTTCCAGGGTTTGTAGTTATCCCTGAACATGCATTTAATATCCAGCTCCCCGTGCACAATGTCAGTTCGTCCACATATCTCTACGTTGAGATGGTTCTCGTTGTGCTTGTATCCTGGAGTAACTGGAGTGAGCCGGCCGCGGTGGTCTCGCGGTTCGAGGCGCTCAGTCCGGAACCGCGTGACTGCTACGGTCGCAGGTTCGAATCCTGCCTCGGGCATGGATGTGTGTGATGTCCTTAGGTTGGTTAGGTTTAAGTAGTTCTAAGTTCTAGGGGACTGATGACCACAGATGTTAAGTACCATAGTGCACAGAGCCATTTTTGAACTGGAGTGAGTATATGTGCCGATATGCACAGATACTTTAGCAAAGTACCGTGCCGAGAAGTGCTTCCACGACTGTACTCTCATCGTACAAATGCGAGGCAAATACGTGACATTCGTCTGTGCGCTGAGGCATACGTGAATGAGAGAAGTCGAAGTGGATATAGCAGTACAGCAGTTACAAGAGACAGAAAATATGTCATCCAGCTGCAGGGGACAACGTCTCAGACAGGAAAGACAACTGTCGATGTTCTCATCAACATGTTTTTGTATTTTTTTCCTTAAAGTGATTTTCACGTTTGAAAGTGCTTCGTTGAGTGGATGGAAAAAGTCGCAGAGTTTGAGGATTCTACGTCAAACGGCGGTGTCATTAGAGACCGAGCACGAGTTCGGATTGAGGATGAATGGGGAGGAAAGTCGACCATGTCGTTTCCGAACCACGGGAAACCTAGATCTGGGACGCCGGGCAGGGTTTAAAACCGCCGTCGTCCTGTGTGCGAGTATACGTTTAACTTCGCGCCAGCCAGTTTCCGAGTGTGAGAATGAAGGGCACACCGCGCTCAGTCGGGACAATACCAAGTAAAGCCCTTTCGGTCGAGAATTAATTTACTTTTGTAGTGGTATCTGTATTAGCTGATTTTTTTCTTCGTGATTCAAAAAATGGTTCAAATGGCTCTGAGCACTAAGCGACTTAACTGCTGAGGTCATCAGTCGCCTAGAACTTAGAACTAATTAAACCTAACTAACCTAAGGACATCACACACATCCATGCCCGAGGCAGGTTTCGAACCTGCGACCGTAGCGGTCGCTCGGCTCCAGACTGTAGCGCCTAGAACCGCTCCGCCACTCCTTCGTGATTCATCCTTCTTCTAGAAGGAAAGTAGATTGTTCGTTTCCAAACAATTCTCTCTCTCTCTCTCTCTCTCTCTCTCTCTCTCTCCTTTGTAATTTTTAACCGTAACCCCGGTTCTGGAATTTCCTGGCAAATTAAAACTCTGGCGGTGCGGGCAAAATACTCTTCGCGAATGAGTTGCCCGTGCACGGCAGTGAAAGCTGTGGGGGAGAGTCATAAGCTGTGCCTGGATAGCTCGGTTGATAACGAAATGTTCCGAATTCGAGTTTATGTTCCTTGCATAGTTGTAGCTAATAGTTTCAAAATAGCGCACTTTCCGCTGTTTGTTAGCTGGCCGAAGACACACAGGAATTGGTAGTTACTTACATGTGACTGACCACACGCACTGAACAAAGGAACGCCACACCAGCTGCCGTCCAAGTGTGATAATGGCGTCTACTCGATGCCCGATCAGTGACTGCTAACGTGCCAACCAACGTAGCTCCAAGTCCAGCGTCCTACACAATGGAAGCTGTGCGCCAGAAGTACTTGACACGAGTGGGTGATTAAATAATGACTCACGCGCGAAGAGAGTCGGCGAGACGTGTGCGAGGAAGAGCGAAGCAGCCAGAGAGACGCGGAGTCGTTAGGAGGGGAGCCGGCAGACAAAGGACGGGCGTTACGGCAAGTGGGCGAAACGGCGTAGCGCGGCAGTGCGCACCCCTGGGGCGAGGCTGCCCTCGCAATTTATCACACCCCTCGGAGCGGCCGCGCTCACTCCCTGGGCCCTTATCAGTTATTGTGCATAATAGCGCGGGGAGAACGGCCCTGAGGACCGCGGGGAGCCGCCGTGCAAGAGTGAGGGGGGGGGGGGGGAATATTAGGTTACGCGGGGGGCAGCGGCCGCCCGGGCCCCATCTGGCAGCTCCGGCAGCGGCCCATGTTTACGGTTGGTAACACTGCTGGCTCAGCCGAGCGGAAAAAAGACGAGGGCGAGGGAGCCAGGCGAGGGAGGCCGAGTACAGCAGTACAGTCGGCTCCCCGCACCGTCGAGCCACGCCGCGCCTCGCCGCCTTGTTTATGCAGTGCAGGACTTGTTACACACACACACACACACACACACACTTACGCGCGGCCACACTCCCCGTCACGTCGCCTAAAATACAGCCGTGCGCTCAGGCCTGTCTCGTAACAAATGGTTTGTTGGTTAGGGTAGGAACTCACCCGAGCATTTGCTTTTACGAAAACAGTCAGTACGGAATCAACATCTCGCTTTACAATCATAGTTCGGATTCCTTTCATTTTGACACTGCGTGACCGAGTGGACGATATGTAACATACTAAATTCTTCATTTCTCTGTCCGTACTGTCTGTAGGTGCTTTAAAATTATTGAAAGTATTTTAATTGCCGGCCGGTGTGGCCGTGCGGTTAAAGGCGCTTCAGTCTGGAACCGCGTGACCGCTGCGGTCGCAGGTTCGAGTCCTGCCTCGGGCATGGATGTGTGTGATGTCCTTAGGTTAGTTAGGTTTAATTAGTTCTAAGTTCTAGGCGACTGATGACCTCAGAAGTTAAGTCGCATAGTGCTCAGAGCCAGTATTTTAATTGCGTGTTTGCAGCAACAAGAAAACAAGACCCCCTTTCACCAAACTTTTCGATTTATTGGAACAAATAATCATCAGATTCCTGTAATGAAAGATATTTACAATCTCTCTCTCTCTCTCTCTCTCTCTCTCTCTCTCTCTCTCTCTCTCTCTCTCTCTCTCTCTCTCCCCCCCCCCCTCTTCCTCCCTCCCTCAATTTCACCTCTTGGTCCTCATCCGTTTCCTCTAACACACTCTGCATTTCTACTTCTACGTGATTACTCTGCTATTCACAATAAAGTGCCTGGCAGAGGGTTCAATGAACCACCTTCAAGATGTCTCTCTACCATTCCACTCTCGAGCGGCACGTGGGAAAAACGAGCACTTAAATTTTTCTGTTCGATCCCTGATTTCTCTTATTTTATCGTGATGATCATTTCTCCCTATGTAGGTGGTTCAAAAATGGCTCTGAGCACTATGGGACTTAACCTCTGAGGTCATCAGTCCCCTAGAACTTAGAACTACCTAACTAACCTAAGGACATCACACACATCCATGTCCTAGGCAGGATTCGAACCTGCGACCGTAGCGGTAGCACGGTTCCAGACTGCAGCGCCTAGAACCGCTCGGCCACACCGGCCGGCTATGTAGGTGGATGCCGACAGAATGTTTTCGCAATCGGAGGAGATAACTGAAAATTTCATGAGAAGATCCCGTCGCAACGAAAAACGCCTTTGTTTTAATGATTGCCTCTCCTATTCACGTATCATGTCTGTGACACTATCTCCCCTATTTCGCGACGATACAAAAGAAACTGCCCTTCTTTGTACTTTTTCAATGTCATCCGTCAGTCCCACCTGATGCGGATCCCACACCGCACAGCAATACTCCAGAATAGGGCGGACAAGCGTGGTGTAAGCAGTCTCTTTAGTAGACATGTTGCACCTTCTAAGTGTTCTGCCAATGAATCGCAGGCTTTGGTTTGCTCTACCCACAATATTATCTATGTGATCGTTCCTATTTAGGTTATTTGGAATTGTAATCCCTAAGTATTTAGTTGAATTTACAGCCTTCAGATTTGTGTGACTTTTTGCGTAATAGAAATTTAGCTGATTTCTTTTAGTACTCATGTGAATAACTTCACACTTTTCCTTATTCAGGGTCACTTTTCGCACCATACCGATATCTTATCTAAATCATTTTGCAAGTCGTTTTTATCATCTGATGACTTCACAAGACGGTAAATGACACTATCATCTACAAACAATCTAAGACGGCTACTCAGATTGTCTCCCATGTCGTTAATATAGATCAGGAACAATAGAGGTCCTAACACACTTCCTTGGGGAACGCCAGATATTACTTCCGTTTTACTCGATGACTTTCCGTCTATTACTACGAGCTGTGACCTTTCTGACAGGAAATCATGAATTCAGTCGCACAACTGAGGCGATACTCCGTAGGTACACAGTTTCGTTAGAAGACGCTTGTGAGGAACGGTGTCGACAGCCTTCTGGAAATCTAAAAATATGGAATCAATTTGACATCCTCTGTCGATAGCACTTTGCATTTCACTACTTTGCATTCAATGTCCGCTCATTTTCACCCACCCCGGTCACGCATCTACCAACTACCCACGGATTAGATAAACACCATTATTAAACGTTCATTTCTGTTACATATTAATTAAACACATATTAACACAGTTAAACTACGTAACACACACATGGCCACTCGCAGAGGAAGAGAATTATTTTAGATCAAAGGAAAACTAACAGTGAAGGGGGTAATATTACACAAGCGCCTGCGCCATGCTAAAACTCGCAAGACACTTCAAACGCTCCCCAACGATTCTCGGATTTCTCTCTCTAGCGCACACAACCTGTCTTTGTTGCAAGTGAGTGGAAAAGGTGGCGCCACTAGGGTTGCTCGTACCGTTTTGAAGCAGTCTGCTTATTGCTAGTATGTATAAGGCGCACAAAATAAGACTCTCAAAGCTGGAAAGCAGAGATGGGTGACGGGCAGAGGCGTACAAATTCCGCTTTTAACCTGCCCATGCTTGCCTGTTAGCCAGACAGGCAAGTTGCCGCTCGTTATGAGCGGAACGGGTAGCCTGCTTTACTTCCATCAAAGCCAAGATATGTCCAACTGAAGCACACTGAAGGAATCTTGCATGCCTGCCCGTCTTCCCACAATGCTACGTTCGTAGCTATTCGTTCTGTACGCTTTCATTGTAGTTTTATGATTAGGGTTTTACCTGGGTATCACAAAACGAGGCTCACTGAAATATATTTATCTTATGGGTCACTGTAGGACATACAGCGGTGGATTTTATTTGTCCTGTTTCTCCTTTTTGGCGTATTGCGAGATTTATTTCGATGTGAATGGTTTTCTCTGCAACTTCACCCTCTTTCGGCTAGCACAGGCTATGCTGAATTCGAACCATCATCAGGTGACCTGTCGTGTATTTTTTCTTTATTAAACAGGGTCATCTCCGAAAGTAGAGATCCTTTGCCCCTAAGGATCTGAAGATATCTATTATCCTGCAACCTTAGTGTGTTGCAGCTAAATGTGACCCAGTTATACCAGTTTTAATTACTTTGTCCGAGATGTTTAGTGCCGATTCGCTGAATTAATGCTAAGTGGCCAAAATAGTTCAATCTAAATGCTCCAACGCATTTTAGCAAAGACGAAGTTCGTTTTCCATTTCACGTTAATCTGAAAACGCATGTCTGAAGGAACCAGCTTTTCTTCCATTTTAAACTTTCTTCGCACTATGTTGCATATCACCAGATTATGATTTTTAATATCCACTGCGTAATGGTTTTTCCCTATTTCAGTCAACGTTTGCCCCGAGCTTAGAAAGTCCTAAATGACCTCAAGTCCTCGGTACACGTTTTCACATCCTTGTCAGACAGCGAGACTTTGACCTCTTTCACAATATTTATGGACTGAGGAAACTGATGGTCAAATTCACAAATATGTCGTAACGTACACGAAATTCCCGAACGACAGTTTACTATCTACACAATTTGCATTATTACCGATTTATCTGAAAGTGTCTGAATAAACACCCGACAACTTTTACCCTGCTGGACTTGCGCTCCGTTTGTGACTTGTATGTTATTCCCCATTTCTTATCTTTTTCTCAGTCTCCTTCAAGTCTGGCTCGGTCATTTTGCTGCTCCCAGCGTTACGATAAATGAGCCGCATTGAAACTACCTTAGCAAACATATACTCGGCTAGTGTCGTCGGGTCGATAGAGCAACCTTTTGTCGAGTGGAGCAGGCCGAACGGGTCTCGAGAATCTTGCCGAGCTCTCCTGCCTTCAGTACACACGTACTCTCGAGTCTCCGATGCGCCACCTCGAGCTGCTGTAACGGTTGCGGCGGAAATAGGGGCAGGCAGGCTGGAAGGAGGGTTTGTACACCTCTGGCGACGGCGCGAAACGAGAGCCGGCCGCCGCCTCGCCACTGGATACGGGCGGGTCGCCGTTCCCACAGCACACGGCCGGCCTTCTCGCGTCGTTTCGCAGCTCAGCGGCCGCGTCCGGTGCACGCCTCCACTTCGTCTCTTGTTTCCTTCACTACGTCAG
Source organism: Schistocerca nitens (assembly GCF_023898315.1). Taxonomy (NCBI): domain Eukaryota; kingdom Metazoa; phylum Arthropoda; class Insecta; order Orthoptera; family Acrididae; genus Schistocerca; species Schistocerca nitens. The sequence goes on from NC_064621.1 coordinate 638,657,478, forward strand.
CCGGAGGAACACCACATATTCTTAAAACATTAAGCAGCGGCCAATTCCTTCAGCTGTACTCGGTAAACCTAATCACTTCGTGACATCTTAAATAATGCCAGGTTAAATCCCAAAGATTGCACCTAGTGTCTGCCCTGCTAATGGACGTGGTGGTGGTGCTGGTGGTGGTAGCGTTTTTGTTGTTGTTTTTTTTTGTTGTTGTTGTTATCGTTATCATGGCCTTCAGTACGAAGACTATTTATATGCAGCGATACGTGGTGGTCTACCTGTCGAGGTCTCGTATACCGGCAGTGATGTGGTACTCCCCTTACGACGAATTTCTGTATTCTGCCAGATGGCATCGTCACACTGCTTTGTAGTTCCTTGTAGATGCTACGGGACGTCAGTAGAATGGTACAAATGCGTTTTTGTAACTTCAGTTGGCAGTAGGTTTTAGTGAGATGCTGGTGTTCGTGAAACCTCAACACACGACACTCTTCCCATAAGAATAAAAAGTCAACATAGCCATTTCACAGCATTTTTGAGAGTATTTTGCGTGATATGCTGTCGTATAATTCGTAGCGAATATTGTTATATATGGTTTGTTATGGGCCATAAGGCGACAAAAGTTCGATCATTGATTGATCACGTACTCGATGGGGACCAATAGATTCCGATGACGGAGATGAAGAGGATGCTGTTATTGTCAATGATCGCGACACATTAGCAGAGCGGGAAGGAGATCGAAACGATGAAGCTGAGGTCAGTGATATTTTTTATCTGGGGAAAGATGGAACGACTAAATGGAGAAAACAATTTCCATGCCCTAATGTTAGAAGAAAGTTGCCCAATATTATTACCCAACTCCCCAGGCGTCATTGGTGATGCCAGACAACGTGCTGTATCATTAAAGTGTTCTAATCTCTTTATATTTTTTGATATTACAGAACAAATTGATTTGTTTACAAATAAGCGCACAGTCATACAGAGGTATTCACAAGAAAACGTACTAAAATCTATAACGGATCACGAAATAATGGCAGTGTGGTTCTGCATTTCGCAGGAACCTACAAGGCACGTAGAATGATTCCGGCAGACCTTTGGGCATCTGATTGAACTGGAATAAAGATGTTTTTGAACTAGTATGTCCCTCCGAAGATTGCGCTGCTCTAGTTTTGATGAGCAAGATATTGGAACTGCCAAGAAGGAAGTAGTAAAATTGGCTCCAATTAGAGATGTTCTTTACCGGTTTGTGAGTAACTGTAAGAAACTTTTCCTTGTCAGTGAATATGTTACACTGGATGAAAAGTTTACCTCAGTATTTGTATCTGGTATGTGGCTAATAATTAATAGGTAATATCCCATTATATTATCGTCACTGTGTAAAGTTGGTGAATGGAATTTGAGAAGATTCTGTCGCAACGAAAAACGCCTTTCTTTTAATGATGTCCATCCCAAATCCTGTATCATTTCTGTGACATTCTCTCCCATATTTCGCGACAATACAAAACGTGCTGCCTTTCTTTGAACTTTTCCGATGTACTCCGTCAGTCCTATCTCGGAAGGATCCCACAACGCGCAGCAGTATTCTAAAAGAGGACGGACAAGCGTAGTGTAGGCAGTCTCCTTAGTAGGTCTGTTACATTTTCTAAGTGTTCTGCCAATAAAACGCAGTCTTTGGTTAGCCTTCCCCACAACATTTTCTGTGTGTTCCTTCCAATTTAAGTTGTTCGTAATTGTAATACATAGGTATTTAGTTGAATTTAAGGCTTTTAGATTAGACTGATTTATCGTGTAACCGAAGTTTGAGTTCCTTTTAGCACTCATGTGGATGATCTCACACTCTTCGTTATTTAAGGGCAACTGCCACTTTTCGCACCATTCCGATATTTCTTCTAAATAGTTTTGCAGTTTGTTTTGATCTTCTGATGACTTTATTAGTCGATAAACGACAGCGTCATCTGCAAACAACCGAAGACGGCTGCTCAGATTGTCTCCCAAATCGTTTATATGGATAAGGAACAGCAGAGGACCTATAACTCTACCTTAATTTCAACTACATTAATTTCAATTTTGAAATATTCAAGATATGTAAAAAAAAAAGACAGGGAATACTACACCCCACACGCAACTAACGTTGCAATTCCCCAGGCTACAGCAATGCCGGATGAATCTCTGAATAACTTCAAAATGGTTCAAATGGCTCTGAGCACTATGCGACTTAACTTCTGAGGTCATCAGTCCCCTAGAACTTAGAACTACTTAAACACTACTAACCTAAGGACATCACACACATCCATGCCCGAGGCAGGATTCGAACCTGCGACCGTAGCGCCTAGAACCGCACGGCCACTCCGGCTCTGAATAACTACTGCAGCTAACATCAGTCTGAATTTGCTTATTTCAGTCATCCTTGATCCTTCGGGAAGTGTCCTGGTGAGGTATCCTTTCTTTTAGTTAAGTTGTACCGTAAATTTATTTTCTCGCCGATTCGACTCGGTACTTCTTCATTAGCTATTTAATGTTCGACGTTCTCCAGTCGCGGCAGGTCTCAGAAGCTATTTTCCTCTCCTTTCCACTGTTTACACGACTTCTCGGAAACGCGGTGAATGTGCCTTTTAAACATTTAGTAACAAAAGCACGTTCTTGCCTACTGACAGACAAAAACGTATGCTGTGTGAACAGTACTGATGCTTCTCCGAAGTTGGTCTGTAAACCGCTCTCCCGGAGCACACTTATTTTCGGGGATGGACATGTCACAGTGTAGGTTAAATTCGCCGCAGCGTACCCAAAGAACAAACAAATGTAGGAAGATTAGGGTTAAATCACGTGGACGACGAAGTCCTAAGGGACTCGACGCAGCGTCGGCTTGAGGAAGGAAATCGAGCGCGTCCTTTCCGTAGGAAGCATCTGTCTAGGCACTTGCCTTTGAAATAGGGAGGCCACGGATGAGCATTATCTGGAAGTAGTAGAGAGAATCTGAACCCCACTGCTCCCTAATAAGAGTCCTTTGCCAGAATACGGTGCTCGAAAGCGTGGCCATTACCGCTCTTTATATAACACGGAATTTTCAGCAAAAAAGAAAAGATTTGAAAATAACAGTAAAAATAGATGTGTGTGATGTCCTTACATTAGTTAAGTTTAAGTAGTTATAAGTTCTGGGGGACTGATCACCTCAGAAGTTAAATGCCATAGTGCTCAGAGCCGTTTGAACCATTTTGACACCAAATTTGGTTGCACTGGTATATTCTGTTCTGGTTAAAAATGTTCAGCACATTGTTCCTTTTTTCAGTTATTTTGGGAAACTTCAAGAATTGAGGACAAAAACTAGGAAATTGAGGACATTTGTTGTCCTCAGTTTGTTTTAAAAGAATTGATGACAAAGCATAAAAATTTAGGACTGTTCCCAGAAAATGAGGACGTCAGTTTTGAATTCTTACCTAGGGCGAGAAAAACACGAACGGTTCTGACTGGGGTGGTTTCTTTCCGAGTAAACGGCCAATTTCCTTCTCCCAGAGCCCGAGCTTCTGCTGCGTCTCTAATGACCTTGTCGTCGATGGGACTCGAGCTAATGTTACCACCTCCTCGTGTTAAGCTACCGTGACGGAAAGGAGGTAGATGCGATGTAACTCGACTGCAGGTCCATTACAGCCTTAGGCTAGCTCGGATTGCCATTCCAAAGGGTGACGGATTTGTCCTGAAGTTACCTGCCAGCGTTCTCCTGTAGTGACAAGTGGGACGAGCAGATATGCTAAAGTGGTATGGCCGGGCAGGGGTTCGAAGACATATCCTCCCGAATATGAGTGCAGCACCTCGGCCACCTGCCTGAGGCGCACTGTAACGACGTGCCGAGGCGGCGTGGCTGTCGACATTTGGTCGCCCGCCGGAGACCCGCGAGTCGGAAGAGCTCCGCTGTCGTTTCCCGGGCGGGCCTGTGGCGGCGGCTGCCTCGTATTCTGCCGTGCAGGTCCGCAAATTGAGATTTACGGCCTGGCGGGGGCGTGACCGGCAGCTAGGTGCGTGTCCGTGGGCGCCGGTAATTGGGACAAAACACAATTAAAAAGAAATGGGCCGGGAGGAATGGAGCAGGCCGAGAGAGGACACGGGATGGAGAGCGCTGCGCCGGTGTCACAGCAGATAGCGATGGCTATCGCGGTAATTATAGGCGGCCGGCTTTTTTTCCGCTCCGCCGGGCGGTAATTTAAGGGCTATCGCTGCTTGGCCGCCATTGTTCTCTTTCCTATCTGGCGGAAACGGGCGATTGGCTGGTCGCGCGCCGCTATCAGATCTGCCGGCCCATTGTGCGGCGGGCACCGCCATCCGTCCGCACTTCGGCCGAGCACCGGCGATGACTCTTTTTTTTTTTTTTTAACCTCGCACGATTACCGATAAAATGGTGTCTAGTGTGGAGGGCAACAGGGCATTACAGTGCACGCAAAGCCAATGCTTCTTACTCCTTAGTTCACAGGTTGCGTACACAAATCTGGCCTTACAGCCAATGATCACAGCAGCTGTGTTCAGTTAAATTCTCGCTGTGGCGGTAAAACTCGATTCGGTCATCAGACAGAAGGGCGGCTTGACGCTTGTTATCATTCGTCAGAGTCTTTAGCTAGTTATCTGTCCTCTTTGTTTCAGCGTAACTGCTGCATCCTTCACATTCGTACCCGGAGCTTCCCCAGCGACTTTCCTTCCGTGATCCCTTAAGCTAGAGCACACTTCGTACGTGTCTCGAGAAGCGAACCCGCCAGTATAAAAGGGGGGCGAGGACTGTCACGTTGCCATTACAGAAGTAATGACAGGAGAACGGATCGGCCTGTAGAGGACAGTGGCTTCGAACTTGGACTAGGCATTGCGTATCGCCTGAGTAACACATCCATTGGGAACGTTTCGACCCTTCTATAACTGGACAACTCGACTACTGATGATGTGACTGTGAAGTGGAAACGCGAATGAATAACCACAGCTGAACCCAGACTATCCAGATCTCAGATAGTGACGGACCGGAACAATCGATCCTTGCGGAGTTTGATTGTAAAAAGACAGCGAAATCAGTTGTCAGTTCCAGAGTGCTATTACCGTTCCAGAAAACACGACGAGTGTGGTTCAAATGGTTCAAATGGCTCTGAGCACTATGGGACTTAACATCTGTGGTCATCAGTCCCCTAGAACTTAGAACTACTTAAACCTAACTAACCTAAGGACATCACACACATCCATGCCCGAGGCAGGATTCGAACCTGCGACCGTAGCAGTCGCGCGGTTCCGGACTGAGCGCCTATAACCGCTAGACCACCGCGGCCGGCACACGACGAGTGTGCTTAGGGAGTTAAGGCGCTAGAGTGGTCGAGAAGTTCCTCATAAGCCACGAATTTCTGAAATCGGTCCTAATCGACAGTTGAACTGCTGTGAAGGGCGACGGCCACGAACAGTGGGTGTCTGGAAACGAGTGGTTTGAAACACGGTATAGCGTGCAGCAATCAAACGGAAGGATTTGGGTATGGCCAATGCTCGGAGAACGTCACACACAATCACGTGTACCGCCGACAGTGAACTATGCAGAAAGGTGTGTTGCTCTGTGGGGCTGTGTTTCGCGGTTACGTTGTGCTCCCCTCATTGCGCTTAAGGAAATACGAAACGTGGAAAGATGTGAAAGGCATTTTACAGCGTTCTGTACTGCGTACAGCAGAACAACAGTTCAGAGACGAAGATTCATTGTATCACCACGACGACGCACCCTGTCATAATGCAGCATCCATCAGACACTACGGTTTGTGGACAATAATATCCCTGAAGTAGACTGGCGCGCGCAGAGACCTGCCTCGAACCCAGTAGAATATCTCTGGGGTGAATTAGAAAGTAGACTTCGTTCCAGAACGCGGCGTACAAACATCACTACCTCCTCGGGCTTCCGCTCTCGAGGAATATTGGTCTGCCACTGATCTACAGACATTGAGCCACCTCAGTGGAAGTTAAAGTCGTCATAAAGGCGAAAAAGGGTGGACACACGCCATCTTAAGTTCCGCTGATAAGTGACCGGATACATTTGATCACATTTGTATATCTGACTTTCAACAGTCAATTGTAGCATCACATATCAAAGGTTTCTCGCACTTCTCCATGTTGCGCACCCACTCGCAGAGCTGTGCCGCTAATGTAGCTTTTCGTCAGTCTTTTCGAGGTGTCGAGGTTTACGATATGTCAGTTTTCTTCGCGTGATTGGTTGACGGCGTGCTTCCGCATGTTCAGCAGAGTTACCGTTTCCAACTCCAGTACGCCCAACCGCACAACTTGCACCACCTGCAGAAGACGAATAGGTCGGTCGTCTAAATATTGTGCGTAAAATAAACAACCCGATTTAACACCAAGAATCACTTACTCAAAGCGTGCGTATAATCCTCGCAGCTATGTCTCCTTACTTATACTACTGTATCTGTTTTTACCTCGGAGATAGGAAGATTCTTTATCTTTTAGAGAGCCTCTGGTCCCAGCTTAAACATTTAGCCCTCTAGCACGTACACCCACGCCGTAATCGATTACTTTCCTGTCCTTTATGTGCGTATTATAGCCATCCGCACTTCCATTTCATCGAGCACCCTCACATGCGGCGATTACTGGTACGTCGTCAGCCCGCACTGCGTATGAGGTTGAGAAAGCGGATTGATTAGCATGAATGCTCCGCCTGAAACGAGCCGCACGCACGTGTCGCCGGCTTCGAACAACAGTCGCGCCGCCGTAGCGCAGTGCGGTCACGCCGCGAGGGCCGGGTATCCCCGGACGTGACGTCACCGCCGCCCTAGTAAATCGCGACCAATCCGGCGCCGGCCGTCGTATTTTATGCGTCGGCCCGTGTTTACCGTGGCGCAGTTTAAACAGCTCGCCGTGTGTATCTTTCTTCACGTCATATCACACGTCCCTCGCAGCGCGCCCGGGGGGAGGGTTATGCCAGACTAGCAGGGCCGCCATCCCCCAGGGACGTGAACAATTTCCGGCAGTTTTCCGTCCCCGGCCCTCGGCTGCTCCCTCGCTTTCTGTCTGCGCCCTTCGGCTCGCCTCCCCTGCAGGCAACTCTCCTCTGTCTTTCACCTCTGCTTGCCTCCTCTCTCTCTCTCTCTCTCTCTCTCTCTCTCTCTGCGCGCTCGCGCAACAAAACCGTGGTGCCGCGTGACATTGCTGCAGCGGGGCACGAATGCGAGAAAGCAGTGTGAAGAACTCCGGGCTGCAGATAAAAAAAGAGTAGGAAAGGAGGCAAGAAAAGGCGCCCCGTGTGCGGGGCAGGCCGACGTATGCCGGGGCGAGGTCACGGCGCCGGCTCCCCCAGGAACTTCATTTAGCTCGCTCTCCCGTCTGCGCAGTGTTCGTCGTCCCCCGCACGCGTCCCTTCATTCGTCTGGCCCTTCTTTATCGTCCCTCCCCTTTTTTTCCTATCCTCCCTCCTCTCCCGCACTATGCGGGCAGAGGGATTCCTGCCTGTCGGCACATTTAATTGGATCGTCAGAATCTATCAGGCATAAACTCGGCTGCCCTCTGTCGGCGGCTATGCGCAGAAGAGAGCCGCTAGGATGTGCGTAGGGACCAGCCAACGGAATTTTTGAAATCTGATCACGCGCGGAGCCGACGAATGTAGCCCGGACTAGCTCCGCATCATCTTAGCCGTATGCAGTAGCTCTCGTGTTCGATGACATTATTTCAACGAGCTCGTGGTGATATCCGGCAGGGCAAACAAACGATTCTTATGACTGTCAAATTTATTTCCTACATATTTTTGACGACCTGATCAAATATTATATGTGCTGCAACAACTTATTAAGTTACAACATTCACTTGGCGTAATTTAAGGATGACACTGGGGAATAAATAACATTTCGCAAGACCAGTACGTAGCATGGCACCTAGAGGCATTTGTAAGTTATTTTCTCGGACAAAAGTGCAGAGCGAGCGGTCAGCACGCGATCTTCCACGGCTGTTATTCGCCCGGAGCAATTTTTCAAGTGATATCAACCCTAAAATGAGGACTGTCACGTCATACGCAACGCTTCCCAAACTGTCCCCTTTGCCAGAATAAGCGACAAGTAGACAAAGTTTGAATACGAACTTACTCGCGTTTATCACTTAGATCACAATACTGATGGAAGCTGTTTTTAAGTCATCAGTCCTAAGCTTGGTTTTGAAACCGCGCTGTTTCAGCTGACATTGTCGTCGTGGGTGTCGTATTTCCATATCTTCAACTTGATACCCGATCTAGGCTCACAGTTCACCAGCACGATAGTTACAGTTTAACAAGGAATCTGTGAATATGTCACGAACGATTACAAACTCGAAGTATTGCCGGAGGTGTCAACTGAGTATAGAAATAACTATTGGGTATCAGTGGCAACTACGGGACTTGGACAATAATGTAGCCTATCACCCGCTATTTTATACGTGACATATATCGATGACAATTTAAAGAAATGGAAATAGCTAGTAGATCCAGGAATAGAATTATGAAACAAATAGTGCGCGCGCGTAATGTTTGCAGACAATCAAATATCAATTAATCTTCCAAGTAAATCAAAGTTACAGAAATCCATGTATCTTTTAAATAATATGTGTGAATCTTACAATTTTAAAGTCTCAGTTAATAGAATGAAAATTAAGACGTTGAGAGGAAAGGGCCGAGTTACATCAGATATTGTTGTAGAAAACGACATTTTAAATATCTTTACTGTGATAATGAGCAAAAAGTTAGCGTATTCCAAGCTGTAAAAAGCTTTTAAAAATAAAGTTAGGAAAGAAACGGAAAATAAAATTCGTAGAAATTCAGTCTCTGACTGCGAATTCGTTGACTTCAGCTGTATTAGGTATAGATTTACTATCCGAGAGAGAGACGTGAAAATTTGAGGCGGACCGGTACTCGAACCCTGTCCTGTTAAAAGTTTTTCACATGTCACCGTTGGGTGGTAAGTATATACGTGATATAGGCGATATCAACGAATTTACAGTCAGAAATCGAATCCAGAAGTGCCTCCGAATTTATGTGAAAACTCTTACAGCTTTTTCAAACACAACAAACGTTATTACCATTGTACGTAGCCTTCTGCCGCTAGAGGGCTCAGAATATTAACGTGTAATGGAGTAGTGTGTAACGTAACTACGTCGGTGGGTGGGGTAATCCTCAGAAAAATGAAAGCACGAATTCGAAGAGTTCGTCTACACATGGAACACCTTCTCCTTCAGTGTGAAGCGCCCAAACCACACGTGTGGTTCACTGTTATCGATCATTGTGTATTGAGCCGGAGACCTAGAAAAGCCGGACAGGCTTCGTCCCGCCGTAGCCCTCAGAGGTTCACAACCCCACAACAGACCACAGCAGTCCACCCATCCCATCGCCGCCCCACACCGAACACAGGGTTATTCTGCAGTTCGGCCCCCAGTGGACTCCCACGGGAACGTCTCATACCAGACGATGGTAACACCAATGTTTGCGTGGTAGAGTAATTGTGGTATACGCGTACGTGGAGACAGTGTAACTGAAGCAGAATAAGGGGAACCAGCCCGCATTCGCCGAGGCAGATGGAAAACCGTCTGAAAAACCATCCACAGGCTGGCCGGCACACCGGACCTGGACACTAAACCGCCGGCACGGCACGCCTTGCCGCTGGGGATGCGGGCCCTCATCGATCGTACTCCATACAGTCCCCAGTTGGTCCCATCCGTTTGTCATCTGTTTCCAAAACATTCGAGGACTACAGTTCGATGGTGACGAAGCGGTGCAAGCAGAGGTGAGGGCATGGCTCCGTCAACAAAGTCAGACATTATATAGTGACGGTATCAATAAGCAGGTCTCTCGTTGGGAGAAATGTGTTCGTCCCAGTGTTGAGAAATAAGTAAATAGATATGAAGAATGAAGATGCAGAATAACGTTTATGTTATTTACCAAGCCTCAAGGGTTTTCACGTAATAAATTAGGACGAATTACTTTTCAGCACGTCTTCTTATTTTGTACAGCTGTGGATCGCCAGCAGTGTGTGTTCCTTCAGACATGCGTGGTAGAAAAAAGAATTGAAATTATAAGAAGTTAAGGAATTACATTGCCTTATGGCAACGAAGCCTGGGCGTCAACTCAAAAGGAACAGAGTAAAATACAGTCGGCTGTAATGAGATTTTTAAGGAGCATTAAAGGAGGTACGACATTGGGTAGAACACAATGTGAAGATGTGACGAAATAACTGATTACATAACCAGAACGCGACGGCCGTTGTGGCCGAGTGATTCTAGGCGCTTCAGTCCGGAACTGTGTGACTGCTACGGTCGCAGGTTCGAATCCTGCTTCGGGCATGGATGTGTGTGATGTCCTTAGGTTAGTTAGGCTTAAGTAGTTCTAAGTTCTAGGGGACTGATGACCTCAGAAATTAAGTCCCATGGTGCTCAGAGCCATTTGAACCAATTATACATTTCGAGATTCACAGTAACAAGATCGTAGCGAGAACACCGAATTTCAAGCGTTACGGACAACACAGTGGCCGACTGCCTTCACTTTAACTACCGACACCAGTGGCGTTTGCTTAGAGTTGTCAGTGCTCACAGACAAGGAAATAACCGCAGAAATCAATGTGGGACGTACGACAGTGAGCCGAAAATTGGCGTGAATGGGGAGTGGCAGCAGGAGACCGATGCGAGTCCCTGTGCTAATAGCAGCGCCTCTCCTGGGCAAGTGACACTATCGGTTGGACCCTAGACGATTAGAAAATCGTAGCCTGGTCAAAAACAGAAAAAAGAAAATGGTTCGAATGGCTCTGAGCACTTTGGGACTTAACTTCTGAGGTCATCAGTCCCCTAGAACTTAGAACTACTTAAACCTAACTAACCTAAGGACATCACACACATCTGTGCCCGAGGCAGGATTCGAACCTGCGACCGCAGCAGTCGCTCGGTTCCAGACTGAAGCGCCTAGAACCTTTCCGCCACTCCGGCCGGGTAGCCGGATCAGTTGAGGCCTGATTGGAGTTGGTCAGAGCTGATTGAAGGTTTCAAGTGCGGTGCAGAGCACACGAAACCAAGTACCTAGGTTGTCAAAAGGGCACTGTGGAAGCTGTTGGTGGCCCGTGTGTTCACATGGAATGGATGGGTCCTCTGGTCAAACTGCAGCCATTCGTGGACTTCATGTTGACGAACAGCGATGGAATGGTTGGCAATGGTCCGTGTCACAATTGTTCGCGAATGGCTCGAAGAAGATTCTGGACGATTTGAGCGAATTATTTGCCAGCCATCGAACATTTATGGGACGTAATCGAGAGGTGAGTTGGTGCACAAAATCCTACACGTGCCTCCGTATTTTTGCAGGGGACCTCCAACGACTTTGTGAGTAGTCCATGCCACGTCGAGTTGTTGCATTACGCCGGGCACGAACACGATTGGAGGTATACCGTGACTATCCTCACCTCAGTGGAGATTGCATTTTTGCTGACTTTGAAGGCGACGGAAAATCGTTGTCCTGCGGTGGATGAAAGTTACGAAGCCGAGTTATGAAGCCGCAAAATTCACTCTGGTACATACTTACAAGTTTCAGCTTCGTGACATCGAAAGGAGAACCTCCTCTGTGGATCTACGTGTCAAGAACCGAAGTTCCAGTGTCTAAAGGTGTCACATTCAAAATATATATGTTGGCCACGATTTCGGTTCGTGAGAATAAATCCGGCTCCTTACGCCACGGAATATTTTTTTTTTTTCCTCTTGCTCGCCATTCCGGAATTTTACGCCGTCATTTGCATCTTTATTCTCAGCCATCCCACCCCCTCCGCCCGGCTTGGTTTTTACGAGCTGTGCGTCTTTAAATTCACGCGACCGGAATTAACGACGGCTGTGACTCTCTTTGGCCGGGCATACGTTCGTGTGTTGCGCGGTATCACTTAGTAATATTTACGGCCCGTGTGGGCGCCCAGGTTTTACTGCTCGCCGAGGCGCGGCGCCTCACGTTTTGCTCGCCTCTTTAACCCAGCTGCCGCTTTTTATTAACCTTTTGTACACGGTGCCGCTTACCGTTTCCCCAGTTCATTGTTTTACGCGAACTCGCGGGGTGGAGATGTTCTTTGTTGAATGGGGACAAATGACTGCAGTCGCTGATCGACCGCTGGTTCCTGGCAAGTCTTGTGGATCGCTCCAGTACTGTCGAAGTATCGCCGCCGTCGCTCGCACCAAGTGCTGTTTCCATTGACGTGTCAACTTGCGAACAATACTGAGTGCTGCACAGATGTTTAGCATTGGTGCCGATCTTGTGAACACGAATCAGCGTAGTTAAACAAGGAAATGCTTTGTTGCTGTAATAAAAAACGCGTTTAGTATCCGGTACGTTCATTTTATAGTGCAATTTGTTTTTTTAACGTAGTGGTTTCGGCTTTCGGGTGAGTCGGGTGGTGACGTGAGGAACCAGTACAGGCCTCCATACAAGCGGATGTACCCGATGACACAACGTGCGCAGTGCAATAAAATAAACGTTTGTGACGGAGGGGGAGGGGGATAGCAGAAAGTCTTCTTGTGTGTAGTTTTTGTTTATACCATATAATCAGAGTACTGAATCCAGTTGAGCCAAATAATGAATTATTGACTGGGATAAGTGGAAAAGATACAAAATGATTGATATATTTTCGAGGGTAACGGTTAGGTATTTCGCGGATACACGTAAATGGGGACGCCCCATGTGCGTAAAAAACTGCAATGTCGGTTTCTTTGCATTATCATCAAGTGATGGCATATACCACTGTTCAGTTGCAGAAGTAACTGTAATGCTATTGGTCCTGGACAAGTACACTGCTGCGTTGAAATGCGGATCGTTTTGTCTCAGAAGGTCCCAGTAAAAAATATCGCAGAAAATAGAGAGAAGTTACAAGCCACATTAAATCGATTTTTATGACTGTTACGTCAAGCACCCACAACAAATTGGGGGTAGCGAACAAAGACGAAAAGACAGAAGCGGCGGACTGTGGTGAGTGGTTTGCACTTACCTGTCCATCACGAAATTTGTGGCGTGGAATCTCAGAACGGTGTATTGCAAAAGACAGTCCGAAGCGAAATGAGGTTGACGAAGCGCAGCAGCCGTACTACACTTATCAACACTAGCAAATTTTATTTTCCATAACACACGTTACCAGGTGGGGGAGGGAGCAATTTGTGCCCACCATAAAAATAAAAATATGTTCGCTGTTGTTAACTTGTCTAACGTAATTCTTAAAGATAATCTGATGTGCTAGTAGTGTCCAGAACCTGAAAATATAACTCACTCTTAGCGATGTCAACAAACTTTCAATAACGTGCACTACCAACAGGTCCCTTTTTACCCCCAAAAAAGAAAAAATGCAAAATTCTCCAATTATTGTTGACTTTTACTCACAACATACTTTTTAAAGAGAGATTCATGTCCAGAATCCGAAAATACTGAATATGACTTTCACTGAGGAAAGTGACATGTACTACTAACACTTAAAATTTTGGGATAAGTTGAACTGTAAAATTTAAAAGGTTTAAGGAATCTGGTATAAGAAATAATTAAAAAAATAAATACTTCTTCAGAATTTTGAAATATATAGTAAACTACTAGATGGCAACGTTTTGAAAAGGTGGTCGCAACGTTCGAATCTCGAAGCACCACTCGGCTGTGCCCTTCTGACTTCAGAATGCGCTATGGGTATCGTCAAAACGGGAGTTGGGGAAAGGTGTTTATTTTTATTGCAAATGTTTGTTTTTAGACTTGGTGGGCGTTATTCCTTCCTAAAGTGGCATGTAAGGTTTGATTTTGGGCGTTTGTCAGAAGCTTGAGGGTTTTTCGCATAAA